>NW_026969651.1:0-300000 GCF_028390025.1 Pseudophryne corroboree
AAGCAGCAAGGATGCAGTGACGTTTCCTGGTGTCAACCTGTATTATTTCAGTAGACATTGAAATGAGGATGCATCTTTGATGCCTTTCCAATGAAGCAAGTTTAATTCAGTAATAGGTGAAAAACCATTCCTACAAAGGTGTTAATCAGAGACTTGGCTTTGTGGACACTTTTCAGAGAGCAAATTTGTTAGCATAAACATAAAATCAGAAAATGAAGAGCTGTTTAATCACTCAATTGGACTTTTCTGCCAGCATAATTTTTTTTCTCTGCAACTCACTGCTAAATTGTGCTTCCTAGCTGTTTTTTTATAAAATCACTTAATCAAATCTAACTCTGATTACATCAGAGAAGGCCAGGTACCCTACACCATAAGGGGGGTTTTTGAAATTTTGACTTGTCTACTTAAAGATCACCAAAATCTGATTACAAGGTCAATTACATCCCTGGGTGGGATTGAACCACCAACCTTTTGGTTAATAGCCAAACATGCTAACCGATTGCGCCACAGAGACACCTTGCGAAAGTCAATACTGACAAAGGCTAATAAGCATTCATCTAGAACGTTTCCTAGAAAAACTTTAAAAAGTCAATAATCTGGAGAATTTTTGTAAGAAACACATTGGTACTTTCCCATGATGAGTGAGTGCTTCAGGATTTCTTGCACTTACATGGGCTATTAACCAAAAGGTTGGTGGTTCAATCCCACCCAGGGATGTAATTGACCTTGTCATCAGATTTTGGTGATCTTTAAGTAGACAAGTCAAAATTTCAAACCCCCTCTTATGGTGTAGGGTACCTGGCCTTCTCTGACGTAATCAGAGTTAGATTTAATTAAGTGATTTTATAAAAAACAGCTAGGAAGCACAATTTAGCAGTGGGTTGCAGAGAAAAAAATAACATTTTAAACCTACCGGTAATTTTTTTTTCTCGTAGTCCGTAGAGGATGATGGGGACTCCGTAAGGACCATGGGGGATAGACGGGCTCCGCAGCAGACATGGGCACTTTAAGAAAGACTTTAGATCTGGGTGTGCACTGGCTCCTCCCTCTATGCCCCTCCTCCATACCTCAGTTAGAGAAACTGTGCCCAGAGGAGACGGACAGTACGAGGAAAGGATTTTTGTTAATCCAAGGTCAAGATTCATACCAGCCACACCAATCACACCGTATAACTTGTGATATACTACCCAGTTAACAGTATGAAAACAACATAGCATCAGTCCAAGACCGATGAAAACTAACATATAACCCTTATGTAAGCAATAACTATATACAAGTCTTGCAGAAGTAGACCGCACTTGGGACGGGCACCCAGCATCCTCTACGGACTACGAGAAAAAGATTTACCGGTAGGTTTAAAATCTTATTTTCTCTTACGTCCTAGAGGATGCTGGGGACTCCGTAAGGACCATGGGGATTATACCAAAGCTCCCAAACGGGCAGGAGAGTGCGGATGACTTTGCAGCACCGATTGAGCAAACAGGAGGTCCTCCTCAGCCAGGGTATCAAACTTATAGAACTTTGCAAAGGTGTTTGAACCAACTTTGACCCACTGCTTGGATGACATCACCATATGCAAATCCATCTGCGGCAGGCCTTCCCCCAGGAATGCTTGCACTAGTTGTTTGAATGCTTGAATGCTTCAGGGGCTGGGGCATAGCCAACATGAGCCCCACACCGAAGGAGGGTGGAGGTGTTTAATGCGAACTAGGGGTCATCCAAGCGCCGCAAAAGGCCGCCATGCCCTGCACACCCCTTTATTCTTTTCATATGCAGACGAGGGTTGAAGCCAACTTTGACTTACTGCTTGGATGACATCACCATATTCAAATCCATCTGCTGCAGGCCTTCCCCCAGGAATGCTTGCACTAGTTGTTGCATTTGGTTTGTTGTTTGGGGGTGCTTCAGTATTAGGCAGCCTTCTGCCCTCCCATGTTCATCTGAAAATATGTGTTCTCCCTGCAGTTGTTGTCCCCAGATGAGAGTTCCCTTGTGCTGCCTCAGTTGAATCTCCTTTACTTGACAGAGATGTGCCTGAGCAGCGGCCCTCCCCAGCCCTATCCCAAATCATACTTATTTTGCATAGGAGATACCATGGTCATGAAGATTGTTCTCCCAGGGTTAGGTTCATTCATTGCATTCTGGGTATGCTGACCCCTGTGATTTCCCCAAATGTGGGAAACTCAACTGCATTATTTGTGGTAGTGGGGGACTGTGTTTGTGCTTTCCTCTGGTCAGCTCTGGTAAAAGTCAGATTTCTTTGTCTCAGATCTTCCTCTAGCCTTGTTCTTCTTTCGAGAGTTCCCTTGTGCTGCCTCAGTTGGATCTCCTTCACTTGACAGGGGGGTGCCCGAGCAGCGACCCTCCCCAGCTCTAGCCCAACTCCTACTTACCTGCCAGGTGAGATACTATGATCATGAAGATGCTTCTCCCAGGGCAAGGCTCACCCATTGCACTCTGGGTGTGCTGCCCCTGCGATTTCCCCAAATGTGGGAAACTTGACTGCATAATTTGTGTTTCCCCTGGTCGGCTCTCATATAATTCAGATCTCTTTGTCTCAGGTCTCTCTCCAGCCTAGTTTGCTGTCTGTTTCCACTTCTTTTTTCTTGAGCCCCTCCCTTCTATACCCTTGTGCACTATCCTGACTTCTCCCATCTGCTTACTTTGTGCCTTCCAACGCACAATGCAAACTACAGGTAGTGCTGCAGGGCCCACACCCTTTTACTTGCTTTACAGAGCAGCTCTGGAGCTGTTACAGTGCCCAGCTGCTGCAAGAAATCAGCTTGAATGCTTCAGGGGCTGGGGCATAGCCAACATGAGCCCCACACCGAAGGAGGGTGGAGGTGTTTAATGCGAACTAGGGGTCATCCAAGCGCCGCAAAAGGCCGCCATACCCTGCACGCCCCTTTTCTCTTTTCATATGCAGATGAGGATTGAAGCCAACTTTGACCCACTGCTTGGATGACATCACCATATGCAAATCCATCTGCTGCAGGCCTTCCCCCCGGAATGCTTGCACTAGTTGTTGCATTTGGTTTGTTGTTTGGGGGTGCTTCAGTATTAGGCAGCCTTCTGCCCTCCCATGTTCATCTGAAAATATGTGTTCTCCCTGCAGTTGTTGTCCCCAGATGAGAGTTCCCTTGTGCTGCCTCAGTTGAATCTCCTTTACTTGACAGAGATGTGCCTGAGCAGCGGCCCTCCCCAGCCCTATCCCAAATCATACTTATTTTGCATAGGAGATACCATGGTCATGAAGATTGTTCTCCCAGGGTGAGGTTCATTCATTGCATTTTGGGTATGCTGACCCCTGTGATTTCCCCAAATGTGGGTAACTCGACTGCATTATTTGTGGTAGTGGGGGACTGTGTTTGTGTTTTCCTCTGGTCAGCTCTGGTAAAAGTCAGATTTCTTTGTTTCAGATCTTCCTCTAGCCTTGTTCTTCTTTCGAGAGTTCCCTTGTGCTTCCTCAGTTGGATCTCCTTCAGTTGACAGGGCGGTGCCCGAGCAGCGACCCTCCCCAGCTCAAGCCCAACTCCTACTTACCTGCCAGGTGAGATACTATGATCATGAAGGTGCTTCTTCCAGGGCAAGGCTTACCCATTGCACTCTGGGTGTGCTGCCCCTGCGATTTCCCCAAATGTGGGAAACTTGACTGCATAATTTGTGTTTCCCCTGGTCGGCTCTCGTATAATTCAGATCTCTTTGTCTCAGGTCTCTCTCCAGCCTAGTTTGCTGTCTGTTTCCACTTCTTTTTTCTTGAGCCCCTCCCTTTTATACCCTTGTGCACTATCCTGACTTCTCCTCCTGTCTGCTTACTTTGTGCCTTCCAATGCACAATGCAAACTACACACCCTTTTACTTGCCTTACAGAGCAGCTCTGGAGCTGTTACAGTGCCAAGCTGCTGTAAGAAATCAGCTTGAATGCTTCAGGGGCTGGGGCATTGTCAACATGAGCCCCACACCGAAGGAGGGTGGGGGTGTTTAATGCGAACTAAGGGTCATCCAAGCGCCGCAAAAGGCCGCCATGCCCTGCATGCCCCTTTTCTCTTTTCATATGCAGATGAGGGTTCCAGCCAACTTTGGCCCACTGCTTGGATGACATCACCGTATGCAAATCCGTCTTCTGCAGAACTTCCCCCAGGAATGCTTGTACTAGTTGTTGCATTTGGTTTGTTGTTTGGGGGTGCTTCAGTATTAGGCAGCCTTCTGCCCTCCCATGTTCATCTGAAAATATGTGTTCTCCCTGCAGTTGTTGTCCCCAGATGAGAGTTCCCTTGTGCTGCCTCAGTTGAATCTCCTATACTTGACAGAGATGTGCCTGAGCAGCGGCCCTCCCCAGCCCTATCCCAAATCATACTTATTTTGCATAGGCGATACCATGGTCATGAAGATTGTTCTCCCAGGGTGAGGTTCATTCATTGCATTCTGGGTATGCTGACCCCTGTGATTTCCAAAATGTGGGAAACTCGACTGCATTATTTGTGGTAGTGGGGGACTGTGTTTGTGCTTTCCTCTGGTCAGCTCTGGTAAAAGTCAGATTTCTTTGTCTCAGATCTTCCTCTAGCCTTGTTCTTCTTTCGAGAGTTCCCTTGTGCTGCCTCAGTTGGATCTCCTTCACTTCACAGGGGGTGCCCGAGCAGCAATCCTCCACAGCTCTGGCCCAACTCCTACTTACCTGCCAGGTGAGATACTATGATCTTCACTGTTAGGGCAATCAGGATGTGGAATTCCCTGCCAGGGAAGGTGGTAATGGCGGACTCTGTAATTGGATTTAAAAAAGGAATGGATACATTTCTGAATGAAAAAGCTATCCAAGTTTATAATACTTAAAATATCAACATGGTTAATCCGGCGGTAACATGAGTTGTAGTAGCTAACTAGTCATAATACATTATTAAGCAAGTATGTAGAATCATCACAACTTAAAACAGGTTGAACACGATGGGCAATTTGCCTCTATTCAACCTCAAAAACTATGTTACTATATGTTACTATATTACTATGTTACTGTAGTATACAGAACACCACAATGCAATGAGCAGTGATAGTGAGCACTGATGAGGATACTAGAACTGACACTGAGCAGCAAGATGCAGCACTGGACTATTAGTAATGTACTGTAGTATGCTGAGCACAACAATGCAGCACAAGACAATGAGCAGTGATACTGAGCACTGATGAGGATACTACTGAGAACTGACACTGAGCAGGAGAGACACACTACTAGTATTACTGAGCAGCAATAAGTATCCACTGATACTGAGCACTGATATTGAGATTTCCACTGAGAGAACATAGCCACGTCCTCTCCGCTCTCTCTTCAATGCACGAGTAAAAATGGCGGCAACGCGCAGCTCTTTATATGGAATCCGAATCTCGCGAGAATCCGACAGCGGGATGATGACATTTTCCCTTGTTCATAGAATTTGGGAGTCATTTTGATCCCAAAGTATTATTAACCTCAATAACCATAATTTCCACTCATTTTCAGTCTATTCTTAACACCTTACACCTCACAATATTATTTTTAGTCCTAAAATTTGCACCGAGGTCGCTGGATGACTAAGCTCAGCGACCCAAGTGGCCGACACAAACACCTGGCCCATCTAGGAGTGGCACTGCAGTGTCACGCAGGATAGCCCTTCCAAAAAACACTCCCCAAACAGCACATGACGCAAAGAAAAAAAGAGGCGCAATGAGGTAGCTGTGTGACTAAGCTCAGCGACCCAAGTGGCCGACACAAACACCTGGCCCATCTAGGAGTGGCACTGCAGTGTCACGCAGGATGGCCCTTCCAAAAAACACTCCCCAAACAGCACATGACGCAAAGAAAAAAAGAGGCGCAATGAGGTAGCTGTGTGACTAAGCTCAGCGACCCAAGTGGCCGACACAAACACCTGGCCCATCTAGGAGTGGCACTGCAGTGTCACGCAGGATGGCCCTTCCAAAAACACTCCCCAAACAGCACATGACGCAAAGAAAAAAAGAGGCGCAATGAGGTAGCTGTGTGACTAAGCTCAGCGACCCAAGTGGCCGACACAAACACCTGGCCCATCTAGGAGTGGCACTGCAGTGTCACGCAGGATGGCCCTTCCAAAAAACACTCCCCAAACAGCACATGACGCAAAGAAAAAAAGAGGCGCAATGAGGTAGCTGTGTGACTAAGCTCAGCGACCCAAGTGGCCGACACAAACACCTGGCCCATCTAGGAGTGTCACTGCAGTGTCACGCAGGATGGCCCTTCCAAAAAACACTCCCCAAACAGCACATGACGCAAAGAAAAAAAGAGGCGCAATGAGGTAGCTGTGTGACTAAGCTCAGCGACCCAAGTGGCCGACACAAACACCTGGCCCATCTAGGAGTGGCACTGCAGTGTCACGCAGGATGGCCCTTCCAAAAAACACTCCCCAAACAGCACATGACGCAAAGAAAAATGAAAGAAAAAAGAGGTGCAAGATGGAATTGTCCTTGGGCACTCCCACCCACCCTTATGTTGTATAAACAGGACATGCACACTTTAACCAACCCATCATTTCAGTGACAGGGTCTGCCACACGACTGTGACTGAAATGACGGGTTGGTTTGGACCCCCACCAAAAAAGAAGCAATTAATCTCTCCTTGCACAAACTGGCTCTACAGAGGCAAGATGTCCACCTCATCATCATCCTCCGATTCATCACCGTGTACATCCCCCTCCTCACAGATTATCAATTCGTCCCCACTGGAATCTACCATCTCAGCTCCCTGTGTACTTTGTGGAGGCAATTGCTGCTGGTCAATGTCTCCACGGAGCAATTGATTATAATTCATTTTAATGAACATCATCTTCTCCACATTTTCTGGAAGTAACCTCGTACGCCGATTGCTGACAAGGTGAGCGGCGGCACTAAACACTCTTTCGGAGTACTACTTGTGGGAGGGCAACTTAGGTAGAATAAAGCCAGTTTGTGCAAGGGCCTCCAAATTGCCTCTTTTTCCTGCCAGTATACGTACGGACTGTCTGACGTGCCTACTTGGATGCGGTCACTCATATAATCCTCCACCATTCTTTCAATGGTGAGAGAATCATATGCAGTGACAGTAGACGTCATGTCCGTAATCGTTGGCAGGTCCTTCAGTCCGGACCAGATGTCAGCATCAGCAGTCGCTCCAGACTGCCCTGCATCACCGCCAGCGGGTGGGCTCGGAATTCTGAGCCTTTTCCTCGCACCCCCAATTGCGGGAGAATGTGAAGGAGGAGCTGTTGACCGATCAAGTTCCACTTGACTTGATAATTTTCTCACCAGCAGGTCTTTGAACCCCTGCAGACTTGTGTCTGCCGGAAAGAGAGATACAACGTAGGTTTTAAATCTAGGATCGAGCACGGTGGCCAAAATGTAGTGCTCTGATTTCAACAGATTGACCACCCGTGAATCCTGGTTAAGCGAATGAAGGGCTCCATCCACAAGTCCCACATGCCTAGCGGAATCGCTCTGTCTTAGCTCCTCCTTCAATGTCTCCAGCTTCTTCTGCAAAAGCCTGATGATGGGAATGACCTGACTCAGGCTGGCAGTGTCTGAACTGACTTCACGTGTGGCAAGTTCAAAAGGTTGCAGAACCTTGCACAACGTTGAAATCATTCTCCACTGCGCTTGAGACAGGTGCATTCCACCTCCTATATCGTGGTCAGATGTATAGGCTTAAATGGCCTTTTGCTGCTCCTCCATCCTCTGAAGCATATAGAGGGTTGAATTCCACCTCGTTACCACTTCTTGCTTCAGATGATGGCAGGGCAGGTTCAGGCGTTTTTGGTGTTGCTCCAGTCTTCTGTACGTGGTGCCTGTACGCCGAAAGTGTCCCGCAATTCTTCTGGCCACCGACAGCATCTCTTGCACACCCCTGTCGTTTTTTAAATAATTCTGCACCACCAAATTCAAGGTATGTGCAAAACATGGGACGTGCTGGAATTTGCCCAGATATAATGCACGCACAATATTGCTGGCGTTGTCCGATGCCACAAATCCACAGGAGAGTCCAATTGGGGTAAGCCATTCTGCGATGATCTTCCTCAGTTGCCGTAAGAGGTTTTCAGCTGTGTGCGTATTCTGGAAAGCGGTGATACAAAGCGTAGCCTGCCTAGGAAAGAGTTGGCGTTTGCGAGATGCTGCTACTGGTGCCGCCGCTGCTGTTCTTGCGGCGGGAGTCAATACATCTACCCAGTGGGCTGTCACAGTCATATAGTCCTGAGTCTGCCCTGCCCCATTTGTCCACATGTCCGTGGTTAAGTGGACATTGGGTACAACTGCATTTTTTAGGACACTGGTGAGTCTTTTTCTGAGGTCTGTGTACATTTTCGGTATCGCCTGCCTAGAGAAATGGAACCTAGATGGTATTTGGTACCGGGGACACAGTACCTCAATCAAGTCTATAGTTGGCTCTGAAGTAATGATGGATACCGGAACCACGTTTCTCACCGCCCAGGATGCCAAGGCCTCAGTTATCCGCTTTGCAGCAGGATGACTGCTGTGATATTTCATCTTCCTTGCAAAGGACTGTTGGACAGTCAATTGCTTGGTGGAAGTAGTAAAAGTGGTCTTACGACTTCCCCTCTGGGATGACCATCGACTCCCAGCAGCAACAACAGCAGCGCCAGCAGCAGTAGGCGTTACACTCAAGGATGCATTGGAGGAATCCCAGGCAGGAGAGAACTCGTCAGAATTGCCAGTGACATGGCCTGCAGGACTATTGGCATTCCTGGGGAAGGAGGAAATTGACACTGAGGGAGTTGGTGGGGTGGTTTGCGTGAGCTTGGTTACAAGAGGAAGGGATTTACTGGTCAGTGGACTGCTTCCGCTGTCGCCCAAAGTTTTTGAACTTGTCACTGACTTATGATGAATGCGCTGCAGGTGACGTATAAGGGAGGATGTTCCGAGGTGGTTAACGTCCTTACCCCTACTTATTACAGCTTGACAAAGGCAACACACGGCTTGACACCTGTTGTTCGCATTTCTGTTGAAATACTTCCACACCGAAGAGCAGTTTTTTTTTGGTAATTTCACCAGGCATGTCAATGGCCATATTCCTCCCACGGACAACAGGTGTCTCCCCGGGTGCCTGACTTAAACAAACCACCTCACCTCCCCAGCGCCAGCAACACCCATATCCTCCTCATCCTGGTGTACTTCAACACTGACATCTTCAATCTGACTATCAGGAACTGGACTGCGGGTGCTCCTTCCAGCACTTGCAGGGGGTGTGCAAATGGTGGAAGGTGCATGCTCTTCACGTCCAGTGTTGGGAAGGTCAGGCATCGCAACCGACACAATTGGACTCTCCTTGTGGATTTGTGATTTTGAAGAACGCACAGTTCTTTGCTGTGCTTTTGCCAGCTTAAGTCTTTTCATTTTTCTAGCGAGAGGCTGAGTGCTTCCATCCTCATGTGAAGCTGAACCACTAGCCATGAACATAGGCCAGGGCCTCAGCCGTTCCTTGCCACTCCGTGTGGTAAATGGCATATTGGCAAGTTTACGCTTCTCCTCCGACGATTTTTATTTAGATTTTTGAGTCCTTTTTTTTACTGATCTTTTGTGTTTTGAATTTTACATGCTCTGTACTATGACATTGGGCATCGGCCTCGGCAGACGACGTTGATGGAATTTCATCGTCTCGGCCATGACTAGTGGCAGCAGCTTCAGCACGAGGTGGAAGTGGATCTTGATCTTTCCCTATTTTTGGAACCTCAACATTTTTGTTCTCCATATTTTAATAGGCACAACTAAAAGGCACCTCAGGTAAACAATGGAGATGGATGGATACTAGTATACTTATGGATGACGAGTGACTGACGACACAGAGGTAGCTACAGCCGTGGACTACCGTACTGCGTCTGCTAGTATAGAGATGATAATTAATGATATAAAAAATATATATATATATAACTACTGTAGGTATATATTATATAATGACGGACCTGGTGGACACTGTCAGCAGACTGCTAAACTACTAGTATGATGAAGATAGAAAAAAAAACCCCACCACAGGTAGGTAGGTATACAATTATGGACGAGCACTGACGACACAGAGATAGCCACAGCCGTGGCCTACCGTACTGCGTCTGCTAGTATAGAGATGATAATTAATGATATAAAAAAAAATATATATAACTACTGTAGGTATATATAATGTAATGACGGACCTGGTGGACACTGTCAGCAGACTGCTAAACTACTAGTATGAAGAAGATAGAAAAAAAACTTCACCACAGGTAGGTATACAATTATGGACGAGTGACGACACAGAGGTAGGTACAGCCGTGGACTACCGTACTGCGTCTGCTAGTATAGATAATATACTAAATATATTACTACTGTAGGTATATAATATAATGACGGACCTGGTGGACACTGTCAGCAGACTCCTAAACTACTAGTATGAAGAAGATAGAAAAAAAAACCCACCACAGGTAGGTAGGTATACAATTATGGACGAGCACTGACGACACAGAGATAGCCACAGCCGTGGCCTACCGTACTGCGTCTGCTAGCATAGATAATATACTAAATATATTACTATTGTAGGTATATAATATAATGACGGACCTGGTGGACACTGTCAGCAGACTGCTAAACTACTAGTATGAAGAAGATAGAAAAAAAAACCCCACCACAGGTAGGTATACAATTATGGACGAGTGACGACACAGAGGTAGGTACAGCCGTGGACTACAGTACTGCGTCTGCTAGTATAGATAATATACTAAATATATTACTACTGTAGGTATATAATATAATGACGGACCTGGTGGACACTGTCAGCAGACTCCTAAACTACTAGTATGAAGAAGATAGAAAAAAAAACCCCACCACAGTTAGGTATACAATTATGGACGAGTGACGACACAGAGGTAGGTACAGCCGTGGACTACCGTACTGCGTCTGCTAGTATAGATAATATACTAAATATATTACTACTGTAGGTATATAATATAATGACGGACCTGGTGGACACTGTCAGCAGACTCCTAAACTACTAGTATGAAGAAGATAGAAAAAAAACACCCCACCACAGGTAGGTATACAATTATGGACGAGCACTGACGACACAGAGATAGCCACAGCCGTGGACTACCGTACTGCGTCTGCTAGTATAGATAATATAATAAATATATTACTACTGTAGGTATATAATATAATGATGGACCTGGTGGACACTGTCAGCAGACTCCTAAACTACTAGTATGAAGAAGATAGAAAAAAAAAAACCACCACAGGTAGGTAGGTATACAATTATGGACGAGCACTGACGACACAGAGATAGCCACAGCCGTGGACTACCGTACTGCGTCTGCTAATATAGAGATGATAAAGATGATAGAGATGAAAAAAAAATATAACACTACTGCAGGTAAATATTTATATAATATAATGTATGACCGACCTGCTGGACACTGTCAGCAGAATGCGTTTATAGAATAAAAAAAAAAACACCACAGGAGTGTTTAACTTTTTCAGGCAGACAATATACTGGTGGTCACACTGGCAGCAAAAGTGTGCACTGTACTCCTGCTATAACTGCTCCCCAGTCTCCCCCACAATTAAGCTGTGTGAGCAGTGAGCACTCAGCACAGTCAGATATACATAGATGATATATCATGCAGCACACTGAGGCTGAGCACATATATGGTATGTGTATCGTTTTTTTTCAGGCAGAGAACGGATTATAAATAATAAAACTGGTGGTCACTATCAGCAAAACTCTGCACTACTGAGTACTCCTGACAAGTTCAACTGCTCCCCAAATTAGTAGTAAATCAAATGTCACTCGTCTCTATCTTCTAATCTAAACGGAGAGGACGCCAGCCACGTCCTCTCCCTATCAATCTCAATGCACGTGTGAAAATGGCGGCGACGCGCGGCTCCTTATATAGAATCCGAGTCTCGTGAGAATCCGACAGCGGGATGATGACGTTCGGGCGCGCTCGGGATAACCGAGCAAGGCGGGAGGATCCGAGTCTGCTCGGACCCGTGCAAAAAAGGGTGAAGTTCGGGCGGGTTCGGATTCCGAGGAACCGAACCCGCTCATCTCTAATGGCCACCCAGCATGACGCCTCCCTTCTTGACCATGCTGTAATTGCAGTCGCACTGCAGTTCAGCGTGATCATAAAAAATGGTGTAGCCTCCTGCTGGTGCAGACTGTATGTGCGCGCAGGAAGCCGCCACCATTTTTGTGATCACAGCGGCTGAATGTGATGTAATACAGCCGCTGTGACCACGCCCCCTGTGTCTCCTCCATTGCAGACCCCATTTTGAAGCCTTGCCCCCGCACCGCTCCATCCCTGACTTGGAAATGGAGTGTTGCTGACCCCCCTCTCCCCCCCTGCCCCGATTGACAGGCAGAGGCGATCGCATTCTCTGCGGGGTGCCGCAGAAAATGCAGGCACATGCGTATGCTCTTAGCAATTTTTGCAGTTGGATCGCTTATTGTGATTGCAATCCAACCTGAATCAGGCCCTATTACCTATCACAATGCGCTGCGGGCAGTACAAAATTGGTTTAATATAGGAGAAAAACCCCCAGACCTGTGCTCCTTAACTGTACCTGGTGGCTAGTGGAGCGGCTGCCCAGTAATCAGTGTCCACGCCAGTGCGCACACGGTCCACCCCCTACGGCCACGCTCCCCTTCATCAGCGGCCTCGTGATCCGGAAGGGCGGTGTGTGTGTGACTGACCTTAGGAAGAAACCGGAGCCTCCGCTGCAGTGACCCAGCAACCAGGGCACGGGAGTATACAGCGCCGCTGGGAGTGATGAAGCTGCAGTAAAGATGTCTATTAGACCTAGCCTGCTGCAGCCCTTGTAGATTCTCATAAAACAAGTTCTTCTTTTCTTGTCAAAATGAATAGCTAAGAATAGGCTGCCTGAGGCAGGCCCCTGTTAAGTGGCCTGCTACTGAAGGCACCAACTACAAACTGAGCTCCCTGTTCATGGAAGCGGGGTTATAGAGGAGAATGCACTGAGCTTCTTGGGAACAGTCAAAAGCTTTGAGCCGGTTGGTGCCTCAGATCAAGATCCTACTCTACACCCCAATGTGAATCCTTGTGGAGTCCAGTGTACCCCACAGAAGAAATTAATGTGTCACACCCATTGGCAGCAACCTTAGAATAGCTGCTGACGGGCACAATTGAGAAAGGAAGGGGGGGGGGGACATTTGAATCCAACACATAGATGCAATTCAAATATGTAATTTGTACCTTCCTATTTTAAAATATAATGGATGAACCTCACCCTGTGAGAACAATCTTCATGATCAAGAGATCTCATATGCAAAATAAGTATGAGTTGGGATAGGGCTGGGGAGGGTGGCTGCTCGGGCAGCCCCTCCCCCGTCAAGTTAAGGAGATTCAACTGAGGAAGCACAAGGGAACTTTCGTCTGGGGACAACAACTGCAGGGAGACCACATCTTTTCAGATGAACATGGGAGGGCGGAAGGCTGCCTAATACTGAAGCACCATCAAATATCAAACCATATGCAACAACTAGTACAAGCATTCCTGGGGGAAGGTCTGCAGAAGACGGATTTGCATACGGTGATGTCATCCAAGCAGTGGGCCAAAGTTGGCTGGAACCCTCATCTGCATATGAAAAGAGAAAAGGGGCATGCAGGGCATGGCGGCCTTTTGCGGTGCTTGGATGACCCTTAGTTCGCATTAAACACCCCCACCCTCCTTTTGTGTGGGGCTCATGTTGGCTCTGCCCCAGCCCCTGAAGCATTCAAGCTGATTTCTTGCAGCAGCTGGGCACTGTAACAGCTCCAGAGCTGCTCTGTAAGGCAACTAAAAGGGTGTGGGCCCTGCAGCACTACCTGTAGTTCGCATTGTGCGTTTGAAGGCACAAAGTAAGCAGACAGGAGGATAAGTCAGGATAGTGCGCAAGGGCATAGAAGGGAGCGGCTCAAGAAAAGAGAAGTGGAAACAGACAGCAAACTAGGCTGGAGAGAGACCTGAGACAAAGAGATCTGAATTATACGAGAGCCGACCAGGGGAAACACAAATTATGCAGTCAAGTTTCCCACATTTGGGGAAATCGCAGGGGCAGCACACCCAGAGTGCAATGGGTGAGCCTTGCCCTGGGAGAAGCACCTTCATGATCATAGTATCTCACCTGGCAGGTAAGTAGGAGTTGGGCTAGAGCTGGGGAGGGTCGCTGCTCGGGTACCCCCCTGTAAAGTGAAGGAGATCCAACTGAGGCAGCACAAGGGAACTCTCGAAAGAAGAACAAGGCTAGAGGAAAATCTGAGACAAAGAAATCTGACTTTTACCAGAGCTGACCAGAGGAAAGCACAAACACAGTCCCCCACTACCAAAAATAATGCAGTCAAGTTTCCCACATTTGGGGAAATCACAGGGGTCAGCATACCCAAAATGCAATGAATGAACCTCACCCTGGGAGAACAATCTTCATGACCATGGTATCTCCTATGCAAAATAAGTATGATTTGGAATAGGGCTGGGGAGGGCCGCTGCTCAGGCACATCTCTGTCAAGTAAAGGAGATTCAACTGAGGCAGCACAAGGGAACTCTCATCTGGGGACAACAACTGCAGGGAGAACACATATTTTCAGATGAACATGGGAGGGCAGAAGGCTGCCTAATACTGAAGCACCCCCAAACAACAAACCAAATGCAACAACTAGTGCAAGCATTCCTGGGGGAAGTTCTGCAGAAGACGGATTTGCATACGGTGATGTCATCCAAGCAGTGGGTCAAAGTTGGCTTCAACCCTCATCTGCATATGAAAAGAGAAAAGGGGCGTGCAGGGCTTGGCGGCCTTTTGCGGTGCTTGGATGACCCCTAGTTCGCATTAAACTCCTCCACCCTCCTTTGGTGTGGGGCTCATGTTGGCCATGCCCCATCCCCTGAAGCATTCAAGCTGATTTCTTGCAGCAGCTGGGCACTGTAACAGCTCCAGAGCTGCTCTGTAAGGCAAGTAAAAGGGTGTGGGCCCTGCAGCACTACCTGTAGTTTGCATTGTGCATTGGAAGGCACAAAGTAAGCAGACGGGAGGAGAAGTCAGGATAGTGCACAAGGGTATAGAAGGGAGCGGCTAAAGAAAAGAGAAGTGGAAACAGTCAGCAAACTAGGCTGGAGAGAGACCTGAGACAAAGAGATCTGAATTATACGAGAGCCGACCAGGGGAAACACAAATTATGCAGTCAAGTTTCCCACATTTGGGGAAATCGCAGGGGCAGCACACCCAGAGTGCAATGGGTGAGCCTTGCCCTGGGAGAAGCACCTTCATGATCATAGTATCTCACCTGGCAGGTAAGTAGGAGTTGGGCTAGAGCTGGGGAGGGTCTCTGCTCGGGCACCCCCCTGTCAAGTGAAGGAGATCCAACTGAGGCAGCACAAGGGAACTCTCGAAAGAAGAACAAGGCTAGAGGAAGATCTGAAACAAAGAAATCTGACTTTTACCAGAGCTGACCAGAGGAAAACACAAACACAGTCCCCCACTACCACAAATAAAGCAGTCGAGTTTCCCACATTTGGGGAAATCACAGGGGTCAGCATACCCAGAATGCAATGAATGAACCTCACCCTGGGAGAATAATCTTCATGACCATGGTATCTCCTATGCAAAATAAGTATGATTTGGGATAGAGCTGGGGAGGGCCGCTGCTCAGGCACATCTCTGTCAAGTAAAGGAGATTCAACTGAGGCAGCACAAGGGAACTCTCATCTGGGGATAAC
Source organism: Pseudophryne corroboree (assembly GCF_028390025.1). Classification (NCBI taxonomy): domain Eukaryota; kingdom Metazoa; phylum Chordata; class Amphibia; order Anura; family Myobatrachidae; genus Pseudophryne; species Pseudophryne corroboree. The sequence goes on from NW_026969651.1 coordinate 15,724, forward strand.
AACTGCAGGGAGAACACATATTTTCAGATGAACATGGAGGGCAGAAGGCTGCCTAATACTGAAGCACCCCCAAACAACAAAGCAAATGCAACAACTAGTGCAAGCATTCCTGGGGGAAGGCCTGCCGCAGATGGATTTGCATATGGTGATGTCATCCAAGCAGTGGGTCAAAGTTGGCTTCAACCCTCGTCTGCATATGAAAAGAGAAAAGGGGCGTGCAGGGCATGGTGGCCTTTTGCGGCGCTTGGCTGACCCCTAGTTTGCATTAAACACCTCCACCCTCCTTCGGTGTGGGGCTCATGTTGGCTATGCCCCAGCCCCTGAAGCATTCAAGCTGATTTCTTGCAGCAGCTGGGCACTGTAACAGCTCCAGAGCTGCTCTGTAAGGCAAGTAAAAGGGTGTGGGCCCTGCAGCACTACCTGTAGTTTGCATTGTGCATTGGAAGGCACAAAGTAAGCAGACGGGAGGAGAAGTCAGGATAGTGCACAAGGGTATAGATGGGAGGGGCTCAAGAAAAAAGAAGTGGAAACAGACAGCAAACTAGGCTGGAGAGAGACCTGAGACAAAGAGATCTAAATTATACGAGAGCCGACCAGGGGAAACACAAATTATGCAGTCAAGTTTCCCACATTTCGGGAAATCGCAGGGGCAGCACACCCAGAGTGCAATGGTGGGCCTTGCCCTGGGAGAAGCACCTTCATGATCATAGTATCTCACCTGGCAGGTAAGTAGGAGTTGGGCTAGAGCTGGGGAGGGTCGCTGCTCGGGCACCCCCCTGTCAAGTGAAGGAGATCCAACTGAGGCAGCACAAGGGAACTCTCGAAAGAAGAACAAGGCTAGAGGAAGATCTGAAACAAAGAAATCTGACTTTTACCAGAGCTGACCAGAGGAAAACACAAACACAGTCCCCCACTACCACAAATAAAGCAGTCGCGTTTCCCACATTTGGGGAAATCACAGAGGTCAGCATACCCAGAATGCAATGAATGAACCTCACCCTGGGAGAACAATCTTCATGACCATGGTATCTCCTATGCAAAATAAGTATGATTTGGAATAGGGCTGGGGAGGGCCGCTGCTCATGCACATCTCTGTCAAGTAAAGGAGATTCAACTGAGGCAGCACAAGGGAACTCTCATCTGGGGACAACAACTGCAGGGAGAACACATATTTTCAGATGAACATGGGAGGGCAGAAGGCTGCCTAATACTGAAGCACCCCCAAACAACAAACCAAATGCAACAACTAGTACAAGCATTCCTGGGGGAAGTTCTGCAGAAGACGGATTTGCATATGGTGATGTCATCCAAGCAGTGGGTCAAAGTTGGCTTCAACCCTCGTCTGCATATGAAAAGAGAAAAGGGGCGTGCAGGGCATGGCGGCCTTTTGCGGCGCTTGGATGACCCCTAGTTCGCATTAAACACCTCCACCCTCCTTTGGTGTGGGGCTCATGTTGGCCATGCCCCATCCCCTGAAGCATTCAAGCTGATTTCTTGCAGCAGCTGGGCACTGTAACAGCTCCAGAGCTGCTCTGTAAGGCAAGTAAAAGGGTGTGGGCCCTGCAGCACTACCTGTAGTTTGCATTGTACATTGGAAGGCACAAAGTAAGCAGACGGGAGGAGAAGTCAGGATAGTGCACAAGGGTATAGAAGGGAGCGGCTGAAGAAAAGAGAAGTGGAAACAGACAGCAAACTAGGCTGTAGAGAGATCTGAGACAAAGAGATCTGAATTATACGAGAGCCGACCAGGGGAAACACAAATTATGCAGTCAAGTTTCCCACATTTGGGGAAATCGCAGGGGCAGCACACCCAGAGTGCAATGGGTGAGCCTTGCCCTGGGAGAAGCACCTTCATGATCATAGTATCTCACCTGGCAGGTAAGTAGGAGTTGGGCTAGAGCTGGGGAGGGTCGCTGCTCGGGCACCCCCCTGTTAAGAGAAGGAGATCCAACTGAGGCAGCACAAGGGAACTCTCAAAAGAAGAACAAGGCTAGAGGAAGATCTGAAACAAAGAAATCTGACTTTTACCAGAGCTGACCAGAAGAAAACACAAACACAGTCCCCCACCACCACAAATAAAGCAATCGAGTTTCCCACATTTGGGGAAATCACAGGGGTCAGCATACCCAGAATGCAATGAATGAACCTCACCCTGGGAGAATAATCTTCATGACCATGGTATCTCCTATGCAAAATAAGTATGATTTGGGATAGAGCTGGGGAGGGCCGCTGCTCAGGCACATCTCTGTCAAGTTAAGGAGATTCAACTGAGGCAGCACAAGGGAACTCTCATCTGGGGACAACAACTGCAGGGAGAACACATATTTTCAGATGAACATGGGAGGGCAGAAGGCTGCCTAATACTGAAGCACCCCCAAACAACAAACCAAATGCAACAACTAGTGCAAGCATTCCTGGGGGAAGGCCTGCCGCAGATGGATTTGCATATGGTGATGTCATCCAAGCAGTGGGTCAAAGTTGGCTTCAACCCTCGTCTGCATATGAAAACAGAAAAGGGGCGTGCAGGGCATGGTGGCCTTTTGCGGCGCTTGACTGACCCCTAGTTTGCATTAAACACCTCCACCCTCCTTCGGTGTGGGGCTCATGTTGGCTATGCCCCAGCCCCTGAAGCATTCAAGCTGATTTCTTGCAGCAGCTGGGCACTGTAACAGCTCCAGAGCTGCTCTGTAAGGCAAGTAAAAGGGTGTGGGCCCTGCAGCACTACCTGTAGTTTGCATTGTGCATTGGAAGGCACAAAGTAAGCAGACGGGAGGAGAAGTCAGGATAGTGCACAAGGGTATAGAAGGAAGCGGCTGAAGAAAAGAGAAGTGGAAACAGACAGCAAACTAGGCTGGAGAGAGACCTGAGACAAAGAGATCTGAATTATACGAAAGCCGACCAGGGGAAACACAAATTATGCAGTCAAGTTTCCCACATTTGGGGAAATCGCAGGAGCAGCACACCCAGAGTACAATGGGTGAGCCTTGCCCTGGGAGAAGCACCTTCATGATCATAGTATCTCACCTGGCAGGTAAGTAGGAGTTGGTCTAGAGCTGGGGAGGGTTGCTGCTCGGGTACCCCCCTGTAAAGTGAAGGAGATCCAACTGAGGCAGCACAAGGGAACTCTCGAAAGAAGAACAAGGCTAAAGGAAAATCTGAGACAAAGAAATCTGACTTTTACCAGAGCTGACCAGAAGAAATCACAAACACAGCCTCCCACTACCACAAATAATGCAGTCAAGTTTCCCACATTTGGGGAAATCACAGGGGTCAGCATACCCAAAATGCAATGAATGAACCTCACCCTGGGAGAAAAATCTTCATGACCATGGTATCTCCTATGCAAAATAAGTATGATTTGGAATAGGGCTGGGGAGGGCCGCTGCTCATGCACATCTCTATCAAGTAAAGGAGATTCAACTGAGGCAGCACAAGGGAACTCTCATCTGGGGACAACAACTGCAGGGAGAACATATATTTTCAGATGAACATGGGAGGGCAGAAGGCTGCCTAATACTGAAGCACCCCCAAACAACAAACCAAATGCAACAACTAGTGCAAGCATTCCTGGGGGAAGGCCTGCCGCAGATGGATTTGCATATGGTGATGTCATCCAAGCAGTGGGTCAAAGTTGGCTTCAACCCTCGTCTGCATATGAAAAGAGAAAAGGGGCGTGCAGGGCATGGTGGCCTTTTGCGGCGCTTGGCTGACCCCTAGTTTGCATTAAACACCTCCAACCTCCTTTGGTGTGGGGCTCATGTTGGCTATGCCCCAGCCCCTGAAGCATTCAAGCTGATTTCTTGCAGCAGCTGGGCACTGTAACAGCTCCAGAGCTGCTCTGTAAGGCAAGTAAAAGGGTGTGGGCCCTGCAGCACTACCTGTAGTTCGCATTGTGCGTTGGAAGGCACAAAGTAAGCAGACAGGAGGAGATGTCAGGATAGTGCGCAAGGGCATAGAAGGGAGCGGCTCAAGAAAAGAGAAGTGGAAACAGACAGCAAACTAGGCTGGAGAGAGACCTGAGACAAAGAGATCTGAATTATACGAGAGCCGACCAGGGGAAACACAAATTATGCAGTCAAGTTTCCCACATTTGGGGAAATCGCAGGGGCAGCACACCCAGAGTGCAATGGGTGAGCCTTGCCCTGGGAGAAGCACCTTCATGATCATAGTATCTCACCTGGCAGGTAAGTAGGAGTTGGGCTAGAGCTGGGGAGGGTCTCTGCTCGGGCACCCCCCTGTCAAGTGAAGGAGATCCAACTGAGGCAGCACAAGGGAACTCTCGAAAGAAGAACAAGGCTAGAGGAAGATCTGAAACAAAGAAATCTGACTTTTACCAGAGCTGACCAGAGGAAAACACAAACACAGTCCCCCACTACCACAAATAAAGCAGTCAAGTTTCCCACATTTGGGGAAATCACAGGGGTCAGCATACCCAGAATGCAATGAATGAACCTCACCCTGGGAGAATAATCTTCATGACCATGGTATCTCCTATGCAAAATAAGTATGATTTGGGATAGAGCTGGGGAGGGCCGCTGCTCAGGCACATCTCTGTCAAGTTAAGGAGATTCAACTGAGGCAGCACAAGGGAACTCTCATCTGGGGACAACAACTGCAGGGAGAACACATATTTTCAGATGAACATGGGAGGGCAGAAGGCTGCCTAATACTGAAGCACCCCCAAACAACAAACCAAATGCAACAACTAGTGCAAGCATTCCTGGGGGAAGGCCTGCCGCAGATGGATTTGCATATGGTGATGTCATCCAAGCAGTGGGTCAAAGTTGGCTTCAACCCTCGTCTGCATATGAAAACAGAAAAGGGGCGTGCAGGGCATGGTGGCCTTTTGCGGCGCTTGTCTGACCCCTTGTTTGCATTAAACACCTCCACCCCCCTTCGGTGTGGGGCTCATGTTGGCTATGCCCCAGCCCCTGAAGCATTCAAGCTGATTTCTTGCAGGAGCTGGGCACTGTAACAGCTCCAGAGCTGCTCTGTAAGGCAAGTAAAAGGGTGTGGGCCCTGCAGCACTACCTGTAGTTTGCATTGTGCATTGGAAGGCACAAAGTAAGCAGACGGGAGGAGAAGTCAGGATAGTGCACAAGGGTATAGAAGGGAGCGGCTGAAGAAAAGAGAAGTGGAAACAGACAGCAAACTAGGCTGGAGAGAGACCTGAGACAAAGAGATCTGAATTATACGAGAGCCGACCAGGGGAAACACAAATTATGCAGTCAAGTTTCCCACATTTGGGGAAATCGCAGGAGCAGCACACCCAGAGTACAATGGGTGAGCCTTGCCCTGGGAGAAGCACCTTCATGATCATAGTATCTCACCTGGCAGGTAAGTAGGAGTTGGGCTAGAGCTGGGGAGGGTCGCTGCTCGTGTACCCCCCTGTAAAGTGAAGAAGATCAAACTGAGGCAGCACAAGGGAACTCTCGAAAGAAGAACAAGGCTAAAGGAAAATCTGAGACAAAGAAATCTGACTTTTACCAGAGCTGACCAGAGGAAAGCACAAACACAGTCTCCCACTACCACAAATAATGCAGTCAAGTTTCCCACATTTGGGGAAATCACAGCGGTCAGCATACCCAAAATGCAATGAATGAACCTCACCCTGGGAGAAAAATCTTCATGACCATGGTATCTCCTATGCAAAATAAGTATGATTTGGAATAGGGCTGGGGAGGGCCGCTGCTCATGCACATCTCTGTCAAGTAAAGGAGATTCAACTGAGGCAGCACAAGGGAACTCTCATCTTGGGACAACAACTGCAGGGAGAACACATATTTTCAGATGAACATGGGAGGGCAGAAGGCTGCCTAATACTGAAGCACCCCCAAACAACAAACCAAATGCAACAACTAGTGCAAGCATTCCTGGGGGAAGGCCTGCCACAGATGGATTTGCATATGGTGATGTCATCCAAGCAGTGGGTCAAAGTTGGCTTCAACCCTCATCTGCATATGAAAATAAAAAAGGGGTGTGCAGGGCATGGCGGCCTTTTGCGGCGCTTGGATGACCCCTAGTTCGCATTAAACACCTCCACCCTCCTTCGGTGTGGGGCTCATGTTGGCTATGCCCCAGCCCCTGAAGCATTCAAGCTGATTTCTTGCAGCAGCTGGGCACTGTAACAGCTCCAGAGCTGCTCTGTAAAGCAAGTAAAAGGGTGTGGGCCCTGCAGCACTACCTGTAGTTTGCATTGTGCGTTGGAAGGCACAAAGTAAGCAGACGGGGAAGTCAGGATAGTGCACAAGGGCATAGAAGGGAGCGGCTCAAGAAAAGAGAAGTGGAAACAGACAGCAAACTAGGCTGGAGAGAGACCTGAGACAAAGAGATCTGAATTATACGAGAGCCGACCAGAGGAAACACAAATTATGTAATCAAGTGTCCCACATTTGGGGAAATCTTAGGAGCAGCACACCCAGAGTGCAATGGGTGAGCCTTGCCCTGGGAGAAGCACCTTCCTGATCATAGTATCTCACCTGGCAGGTAAGTAGGAGTTGGGCTTGAGCTGGGGAGGGTCGCTGCTCGGGCACCCCCCTGTCAAGTGAAGGAGATCCAACTGAGGCAGCACAAGGAAACTCTCAAAAAGAGAACAAGGCTAGAGGAAGATCTGAGACAAAGAAATCTGACTTTTACCAGAGCTGACCAGAGGAAAACACAAACACAGTCCCCCACTACCACAAATAATGCTGTCGAGTTTCCCACATTTGGGGAAATCACAGGGGTCAGCATACCCAGAATGCAATGAATGAACCTCACACTGGGAGAATAATCTTCATGACCATGGTATCTCCTATGCAAAATAAGTATGATTTGGGATAGGGCTGGGGAGGGCCGCTGCTCAGGCACATCTCTTTCAAGTAAAGGAGATTCAACTGAGGCAGCATAAGGGAACTCTCATCTGGGGACAACAACTGCAGGGAGAACACATATTTTCAGATGAACATGGGAGGGCAGAAGGCTGCCTAATACTGAAGCACCCCCAAACAACAAACCAAATGCAACAACTAGTGCAAGCATTCCTGGGGGAAGGCCTGCAGCAGATGGATTTGCATATGGTGATGTCATCCAAAGCAGTGGGTCAAAGTTGGCTTCAACCCTCGTCTGCATATGAAAAGAGAAAAGGGGCGTGCAGGGCATGGCGGCCTTTTGCGGCGCTTGGATGACCCCTAGTTCGCATTAAACACCTCCACCCTCCTTCGGTGTGGGGCTCATGTTGGCTATGCCCCAGCCCCTGAAGCATTCAAGCTGATTTCTTGCAGTAGCTGGGCACTGTAACTGCTCCAGAGCTGCTCTGTACGGCAAGTAAAAGGGTGTGGGCCCTGCAGCACTACCTGTAGTTTGCATTGTGCATTGGAAGGCACAAAGTAAGCAGACGGGAGAAGTAAGGATAGTGCGCAAGGGCATAGAATGGAGCGGCTTAAGAAAAGAGAAGTGGAAACAGACAGCAAACTAGGCTGGAGAGAGACCTGAGACAAAGAGATCTGAATTATACGAGAGCCGACCAGGGGAAACACAAATTATGCAGTCAAGTTTCCCACATTTGGGGAAATCGCAGGGGCAGCACATCCAGAGTGCAATGGGTGAGCCTTGCCCTGGGAGAAGCACCTTCATGATTATAGTATCTCACCTGGCAGGTAAGTAGAAGTTGGGCTAGAGCTCGGGAGAGTCGCTGCACGGGCACCCCCCTGTCAAGTGAAGGAGATCCAACTGAGGCAGCACAAGGGAACTCTCGAAAGAAGAACAAGGCTAGAGGAAGATCTGAAACTAAGAAATCTGACTTTTACCAGAGCTGACCAGAGGAAAGCACAAACACAGTTCCCCACTACCACAAATAATGCAGTTGAGTTTCCCACATTTGGGGAAATCACAGGGGTCAGCATACCCAGAATGCAATGAATGAACCTCACCCTGGGAGAACAATCTTCAAGACCATGGTCTCTCCTATGCAAAATAAGTATGATTTGGGATAGGGCTGGGGAGGGCCGCTGCTCAGGCACATCTCTTTCAAGTAAAGGAGATTCAACTGAGGCAGCACAAGGGAACTCTCATCTGGGGACAACAACTGCAGGGAGAACACATATTTTCAGATGAACATGGGAGGGCAGAAGGCTGCCTAATACTGAAGCACCCCCAAACAACAAACCAAATGCAACAACCAGTGCAAGCATTCCTGGGGGAAGGCCTGCAGCAGATGGATTTGCATATGGTGATGCCATCCAAGCAGTGGGTCAAAGTTGGCTTCAACCCTCGTCTGCATATGAAAAGAGAAAAGGGGCGTGCAGGGCATGGCGGCCTTTTGCGGCGCTTGGATGACCCCTAGTTCGCATTACACACCTCCACCCTCCTTCGGTGTGGGGCTCATGTTGGCTATGCCCCAGCCCCTGAAGCATTCAAGCTGATTTCTTGCAGCAGCTGGGCACTGTAACTGCTCCAGAGCTGCTCTGTAAGGCAAGTAAAAGGGTGTGGGCCCTGCAGCACTACCTGTAGTTTGCATTGTGCGTTGGAAGGCACGAAGTAAGCAGACGGGAGAAGTCAGGATAGTGCGCAAGGGCATAGAAGGGAGCGGCTCAAGAAAAGAGAAGTGGAAACAGACAGCAAACTAGGCTGGAGAGAGACCTGAGACAAAGAGATCTGAATTATACGAGAGCCGACCAGGGGAAACACAAATTATGCAGTCAAGTTTCCCACATTTGGGGAAAACGCAGAAGCAGCACACCCAGAGTGCAATGGGTGAGCCTTGCCCTGGGAGAAGCACCTTCATGATCATAGTATCTCACCTGGCAGGTAAGTAGGAGTTGGGCTAGAGCTGGGGAGGGTCGCTGCTCGAGCATCCCCCTGTCAAGTAAAGGAGATTCAACTGAGGCAGCACAAGGGAACTCTCATCTGGGGACAACAACTGCAGGGAGAACACATATTTTCAGATAAAAATCTTGGTCATGCTCTGGTTTCTCTTCAGAACGAACAAATCTTTTGCCTTTTACTAAAGATTTCCGTGGAGAGGAGCAAAACCGAGTTTTATCTCAATTTTTGCATGCCCCATCTTTTTGGGGTTTCTTTTATCGGTTTAAAGATAGAATGAGTGTGCTTTAATGTAAGCTCATTTGCATAGAAATGACAGTAAATGTTTGTTTCTTTTCAAACAGAACTTTCTTGACCATGCTACTTGCTTGAAAGATCTGGGAGCACATGGAATACAGTACAAACCATGCTTATAGCAAGGAGAAGACAGGTGAGAAATCTGCTTTCTTTCAAATTGGGCGCTCACTTTGATCTGAATGAGGACTGCTGGCACGGCACTCAGGCGACAGGTGGAATCTTGGTCATGCTCTGGTTTCTCTTCAGAACGAACAAATCTTTCGCCATTTACTAAAGATTTCCGTGGAGAGGAGCAAAACTGAGTTTTATCTCAATTTTTGCATGCCCCATATTATTGGGGTTTCTTTTATCGGATTAAAGACAGAACGAGTGTGCTTTCTTGTTAGCTTTAATGTAAGTTTATTTGCATAACAATGACAATAAATGTCTGTTTCTTTTCAAGCAGAACTTTCTTGACCATACTAATTGCTTGAAAGATCTGGGAGCACATGGAAAAGAGTACAAACCATGCTTATAGCAAGGGGAAGCCTGGTGAGAAATCTGCTTTCTTTCTTTCAAATTGGGTGCTCACTTTGAGCTGAATGAGGACTGCTGGCATGGCACTCAGGCGACAGGTGGAATCTTGGTCATGCTCTGGTTTCTCTTCAGAACGAACAAATCTTTCGCCTTTTACTAAAGATTTCCGTGGAGAGGAGCAAAACTGAGTTTCATCTCAATTTTTGCATGCCCCGTCTTATTGGGGTTTCTTTTATCAGTTTAAAGATAGAACGAGTGTGCTTTAATGTAAGCACATTTGCATAGAAATGACAGTAAATGTTTGTTTCTTTTCAAACATAACTTTCTTGACTATACTAATTGCTTGAAAGATGTGGGAGCACATGGAAAAGAGTACAAACCATGTTTATAGCAAGGGGAAGCCTGGTGAGAAATCTGCTTTCTTTCTTTCTTTCAAATTGGGTGCTCACTTTGAGCTGAATGAGGACTGCTGGCATGGCACTCAGGCGACAGGTAGAATCTTGGTCATGCTGTGGTTTCTCTTCAGAACGAACAAATCTTTCGCCTTTTACTAAAGATTTCCGTGAAGAGGAGCAAAACTGAGTTTTATCTCAATTTTTGCATGCCCCATCTTATTGGGGTTTTATTTTATCGGTTTAAAGATAGAACGAGTGTGCTTTAATGTAAGCTCATTTGCATAGAAATGACAGTCAATGTTTGTTTCTTTTCAAACAGAACTTTCTTGACCACACTAATTGTTTGAAAGATCTGGGAGCACATGGAAAAGAGTACAAACCATGTTTATAGCAAGGGGAAGCCTGGTGAGAAATCTGCTTTCTTTCTTTCAAATTGGGTGCTCACTTTGAGCTGAATGAGAACTGCTGGCATGGCACTCAGGCGACAGGTGGAATCTTGGTCATGCTCTGGTTTCTCTTCAGAACTAACAAATATTTCGCCTTTTATTAAAGATTTCCGTGGAGAGGAGCAAAACTGAGTTTTATCTCAATTTTTGCATGCCCCATATTATTGGGGTTTCTTTTATCAGTTTAAAGACAGAACGAGTGTGCTTTCTTGTTAGCTTTAATGTAAGTTTATTTGCATAACAATGACAGTAAATGTTTGTTTCTTTTCAAACAGAACTTTCTTGACCATGCTACTTGCTTGAAAGATCTGGGAGCACATGGAAAACAGTACAAACCATGCAGTATCACAAGAGCCTTTATTTGATCTTTCATGAAGATAGAGCAGAATTGAGGACACGTCAACAATTTCTGCCAAAGGTGGTTCATCTTTCCACATGGTGCCTTTGGCCACTGACACCTTCGTTGAGTCAAAGTCTCTGGCTGTGGTCAGAACTTTGAAAATTTATGTCACCAGAACGGTTCAGATTAGGAAAACAGAGGCTCTGTTTGTCCTGTATGCTCCCAACAGGATTGGGTGTCCTGCTTCCATGCAGACCATTATGCGCTGAATCTGTGGTAAGATTCAGCATGCTCATTCCACGGCAGGATTGCCGTTACTGAATTAGGTGAAGACCCATTCTACTAGAAAGGTGGGTTCATCCTGGGCAGCTGGTCGGGGAGTCTCAGCATTGCAACTTTGCCGAGCAGCTATTTAGTAAACACTTTTGCTAAGTTTTACAAGTTTGATACCTTGGCTGATGATAACCTCAAGTTGGGTCATTCGGTGCTGCAGAGTCGTACGCACTCTCCCACCCGTTCAAGAGCTTTGGTATAACCCCATGGTTCTTAATGTGACCCCAGCATCCTCTAGGTCGTATGAGAAAATAGGATTTTAATACCTACCGGTAAATCCTTTTCTCTTAGTACGTAGAGGATGCTGGGCACCCGTCCCAGTCCATACTGTGTCTGCAGTTATTACTTGTGGTTATACACATGTTGTGTTACGGTTCTGGTCAGCTTTTTGCTGCAATTGTTCATGCCGTTGGCTTGTGTTCTGTTGAATGCCACGTTCTGCGGCATGCTTAAGGTGTGAGCTGGTAAGATGCTCACCTTAGTTTAACAATAAATCCTTTCCTCGAAATGTCCGTCTCCCTGGGCACAGTTCCTATAACTGGAGTCTGGAGGAGGGGCATAGAGGGAGGAGCCAGTTCACACCCTTTGAAAGTCTTAAAGTGCCCATGTCTCTTGCGGATCCCGTCTATACCCCATGGTTCTTAATGTGACCCCAGCATCCTTTACGGACTAAGAGAAAAGGATGCCCTTGTGTACTATCCTGACTTCTCCTCCCGTCTGCTTACTTTGTGCCTTCCAACGCACAATGCGAACTACAGGTGGTGCTGCAGGGCCCACACCCTTTTACTTGCCTTACAGAGCAGCTCTGGAGCTGTTACAGTGCCCAGCTGCTGCAAGAAATCAGCATGAATGCTTCAGGGGATGGGGCATGGCCAACATGAGCCCCACACCAAAGGAGGGTGGGGGTGTTTAATGCAAACTAGGGGTCATCCAAGCACTGCAAAAGGCCGCCATGCCCTGCATGCCCCTTTTCTCTTTTTATATGCAGATGAGGGTTCCAGCCAACTTTGGCCCACTGCTTGGATGACATCACCGTATGCAAATCCGTCTGCTGCAGACCTTCCCCCAGGAATGCTTGTACTAGTTGTTGGATATGGTTTGATATTTGATGGTGCTTCAGTATTAGGCAGCCTTCCGCCCTCCCATGTTCATCTGAAAAGATGTGGTCTCCCTGCAGTTGTTGTCCCCAGACGAGAGTTCCCTTGTGCTTCCTCAGTTGAATCTCCTTAACTTGACGGGGGAGGGGCTGCCCGAGCTGCCACCCTCCCCAGCCCTATCCCAACTCATACTTATTTTACATATTTGATCTCTTGATCATGAAGATTGTTCTCACAGGGTGAGGTTCATCCATTATATTTTAAAATAGGAAGGTACAAATTACATATTTGAATTGCATCTATGTGCTGGATTCAAATGCCCCCCCCCCCTTCCTTTCTCAATTGTGCCCGTCAGCAGCTATTCTAAGGTTGCTGCCAATGGGTGTGACACATTAATTTCTTCTGTGGGGTACACTGGACTCCACAAGGATTCACATTGGGGTGTAGAGTAGGATCTTGATCTGAGGCACCAACCGGCTCAAAGCTTTTGACTGTTCCCAAGATGCTCAGCGCATCCTCCTCTATAACCCCGCTTCCATGAACAGGGAGCTCAGTTTGTAGTTGGTGCCTTCAGTAGCAGGCCACTTAACAGGGGCCTGCCTCAGGCAGCCTATTCTTAGCTATTAATTTTGACAAGAAAAGAAGAACTTGTTTTATGAGAATCTACAAGGGCTGCAGCAGGCTAGGTCTAAAAGACATCTTTACTGCAGCTTCATCACTCCCAGCGGCGCTGTATACTCCCGTGCCCTGGTTGCTGGGTCACTGCAGCGGAGGCTCCGGTTTCTTCCTAAGGTCAGTCACACACACACACCGCCCTTCCGGATCATGAGGCCGCTGATTAAGGGGAGCGTGGCCGTAGGGGGTGGGCCGTGTGCGCACTGGGGTGGACACTGATTACTGGGCAGCCGCTCCACTAGCCACCAGGTACAGTTAAGGAGCACAGGTCTGGGGGTTTTTCTCCTATATTAACCCAATTTTGTACTGCCCGCAGCGCATTGTGATAGGTAATAGGGCCTGATTCAGGTTGGATTGCAATCACAATAAGCGATCCAACTGCAAAAATTGCTAAGAGCATACGCATGTGCCTGCATGCGATCGCCTCTGCCTGTCAATCGGGGCAGGGGGGGAGAGTGGGGTCAGCAACACTCCATTTCCAAGTCAGGGATGGAGCAGTGCGGGGGCAAGGCTTCAAAATGGGGTCTGCAATGGAGGAGACACAGGGGGCGTGGTCACAGCGGCTGTATGACATCACATTCAGCCGCTGTGATCACAAAAATGGTGGCGGCTTCCTGCGCGCACATACAGTCTGCACCAGCAGGAGGCTACACCATTGTTTATGATCACGCTGAACTGCAGTGCGACTGCAATTACAGCATGGTCAAGAAGGGAGGTGTCATACTGGGTGGCCATGCCCTGTCACTGTGCAGGAGCCAGCACCGCTTACACACTAGTCCCCGGGTGCAGCACCCAACCCCCGGGACACCCGGAGCAACAAAATGTAGATTCAGGCCACCAGGCCACGCCCCTACCTATGAAATCATGCCTCCTTTTTACCATTGCGCTGCTTATTTGCACGCACTGCATTACAATCTCCCTCGACACCTCTCTGGGTGTCACCAGTGATAGTGACACCTCTGCCATGCTTGTAGCAGCTAGTCCAAAGATCTATGCCTCAAGCCCTGAGTGTTTGCCCTTGTGACTTGTTGATCATCATAGCGAAGCAGATGCTTACAGAAAACTGCAGGGGCTTAGATTGAAAATAAAAAAAATTGATGGGTATAAGGTAGAGAGGAGCGGGTTCGGTTCTCCGAGAACCGAATTCCCCACGAACTCCACGTGGTTTACACTGGTCTGAGGCAGGCTCGGTTGTTCCCGCCTGACTCGGAAAACCTGAACAAGGGAAAATGTCATCATCCCGCTGTCGGATTCTCGCGAGATTCGGATATTATATATAGAGCTGCGCGTTGCCGCCATTTTTACTCGTGCATTGAAGAGAGAGCGGAGAGGACGTGGCTATGTTCTCTCAGTGGAAATCTCAATATCAGTGCTCAGTATCAGTGGTTACTTATTGCTGCTCAGTAATACTAGTAGTGTGTCTCTCCTGCTCAGTGTCAGTTCTCAGTAGTATCCTCATCAGTGCTCAGTATCACTGCTCATTGTCTTGTGCTGCATTGTGGTGCTCAGCATACTACAGTACATTACTAATAGTCCAGTGCTGCATCTTGCTGCTCAGTGTCAGTTCTAGTATCCTCATCAGTGCTCACTATCACTGCTCATTGCATTGTGGTGTTCTGTATACTACAGTAATATAGTAACATATAGTAACATAGTTTTTGAGGTTGAATAGAGGCAAATTGCCCATCGTGTTCAACCTGTTTTAAGTTGTGATGATTCTACATACTTGCTGAATAATGTTTTATGACTAGTTAGCTACTATAACTCATGTTACCCCCGGATTAACCATGTTGATATTTTAAGTATTATAACCTTGGATAGCTTTTTCATTCAGAAATGTATCCATTCCTTTTTTAAATCCAATTACAGAGTCCGCCATTACCACCTTCCCTGGCAGGGAATTCCACATCCTGATTGCCCTAACAGTGAAGAAACCTTTCCTCCATTGCGTTCTGAACTTTCCTCCAGTCGCAGCGAGTGACCACGTGTTCTTTTAATAAATAATTCCTCTGATAACTCTTTGTTATGTATCTTTACATATTTGAAGATATTAATAATATCTCCTCTTAGGCACCTCTTTTCTAGTGTATACATATTCAGCCTAGTAAGTCTTTCCTTATAGTCCAGTACTTTTAGGCCTTTAATCAATTTAGTCTTCAGGATCTCTCGGACTTCCATGAGCAGCAGAGTAGTGCAATGGAAGGATGCTGGGCGCATAACCCAGAGGTCGATTAATCGAAACTATCCTCTGCTATGTGCATTTTTTTTTATAATTAAAGTAATCAAAAACTGGGATTGATATTTTGGCTCTTTTATTTTTACTTAAAGTACAATAACTTTTATCATTTTAATTTGTTTTAATAGTATATTGACAGCATTGTTTTCTTTAAAAAATCCACTTAATTTTCTTTACCCTATTACTGAAATGGTAATTGACAAAAACAAACTACATTGTCACCAGAAGAGCAATGCAAAATGTACAAGTGATATATTAAAATCATCTTCCATCTTGAATTTCAATGATGCATTGGGACAACAATTTTGTGAGAAACATCTTCACCCATAAAGAAAGATTTTCTTAATTCCTTATCTGTGTGCTGATTAGATATTACCTTGTTTTCACATTAAACAGACTTCCACATGAGAAAGCAGCAAGGATGCAGTAACGTTTATGTTTCCTGGTGTCAACCTGTATTATTTCAGTAGACATTGAAATGAGGATGCATCTTGCTGCCTTTCCAATGTAGCAAGTTTAATTCAGTAATAGGTGAAAAAACATTCCTACAAAGGTGTTAATCAGAGACTTGGCTTTGTGGACACTTTTCAGAGAGCAAATTTGTTAGCATAAAAATAAAGTCAGAAAATGAAGAGCTGTTTAATCACTCAATTGGACTTTTCTGCCAGCATAATTTTTTTTTCTCTGCAACCCACTGCTAAATTGTGCTTCCTAGCTGTTTTTTATAAAATCACTTAATCAAATCTAACTCTGATTACATCAGAGAAGGCCAGGTACCCTACACCATAAGAGGGGGTTTGAAATTTTGACTTGTCTACTTAAAGATCACCAAAATCCGATCACAAGGTCAATTACATCCCTGGGTGGGATTGAACCACCAACCTTTTGGTTAATAGCCAAACATGCTAACCGATTGCACCACAGAGACACCTCGTAAAAGTCCATTCTGACAAAGGCTAATAAGCATTCATCTAGAACGTTTCCTAGAAAAACTTTAAAAAGTCAATAATCTGGAGAGTTTTTGTAAGAAACACATTGCTACTTTCCCATGATGAGTGAGTGCTTCAGGATCTCTTGCACTTACATGAGCAGCAGAGTACTGCAACGGAAGCATGCTGGGCCCATAACCCAGATGTAGGCAGATTGAAACTATCTTCTGCTATATGCATTGTTTTTTGTTAATTAAAGTAATCCAAAACTGGGATTGATATTTTGGCTCTTTTATTTTTACTTAAAGTACAATAACTTTTACCATTTTAATTTGTTTTAATAGTAAATTGACAGTATTGTTTTCTTTCAAAAATCCACTTAATTTTCTTTACCCTATTATTAAAATGGTAATTGACAAAAACAAACTACATTGTCACCAGAAGAGCAGTATAAAATGTACAAGTGATATATTAAAATCATCATTCCAGCTTGAATTTCAATGATGCTTTGGTGCAACAATTTTGTGAGAAACATCTTCACCCATAAAGAAAGATTTTCTTAATTCCTTACCTGTGTGCTGATTAGATATCACCTTGTTTTCACATTAAACAGACTTCCCCATGAGGAAGCAGCAAGGATGCAGTGACGTTTATGTTTCCTGGTGTCAACCTGTATTATTTCAGTAGACATTGAAATGAGGATGCATCTTGCTGCCTTTCCAATGAAGCAAGTTTAATTCAGTAATAGGTGAAAAACCATTCCTACAAAGGTGTTAATCAGAGACTTTACTTTGTGGACACTTTTCAGAGAGCAAATTTGTTAGCATAAACATAAAATCAGAAAATGAAGAGCTGTTTAATCACTCAATTGGACTTTTCTGCCAGCATAGTTTTTTTTCTCTGCAACCCACTGCTAAATTGTGCTTCCTAGCTGTTTTTTATAAAATCACTTAATCAAATCTAACTCTGATTACATCAGAGAAGGCCAGGTACCCTACACCATAAGAGGGAGTTTGACATTTTGACTTGTCTACTTAAAGATTACCAAAATCTAATCACAAGGTCAATTACATCCATGGGTGGGATTGAACCACCAACCTTTTGGTTAATAGCCAAACATGCTAACCGATTGCACCACAGAGACACCTCGTAAAAGTATATACTGACAAAGGCTAATAAGCATTCATCTAGAACGTTTCCTAGAAAAACTTTAAAAAGTCAATAATCTGGAGAGTTTTTGTAAGAAACACATTGGTACTTTCCCATGATGAGTGAGTGCTTCAGGATCTCTTGCACTTACATGAGCAGCAGAGTACTGCAACGGAAGCATGCTGGGCCCATAACCCAGAGGTAGGCAGATTGAAACTATCCTCTGCTATATGCATTGTTTTTTGTTAATTAAAGTAATCCAAAACTGGGATTGATATTTTGGCTCTTTTATTTTTACTTAAAGTACAATAACTTTTACCATTTTAATTTGTTTTAATAGTATATTGACAGTATTGTTTTCTTTCAAAAATCCACTTAATTTTCTTTACCCTATTATTAAAATGGTGATTGACAAAAACAAACTACATTGTCACCAGAAGAGCAGTACAAAATGTACAAGTGATATATTAAAATCATCTTTCCAGCTTGAATTTCAATGATGCTTTGGTGCAACAATTTTGTGAGAAACATCTTCACCCATAAAGAAAGATTTTCTTAATTCCTTACCTGTGTGCTGATTAGATATCACCTTGTTTTCACATTAAACAGACTTCCCCATGAGGAAGCAGCAAGGATGCAGTGACGTTTATGTTTCCTGGTGTCAACCTGTATTATTTCAGTAGACATTGAAATGAGGATGCATCTTGCTGCCTTTCCAATGAAGCAAGTTTAATTCAGTAATAGGTGAAAAACCATCCCTACAAAGGTGTTAATCAGAGACTTGGCTTTGTGGACACTTTTCAGAGAGCAAATTTGTTAGCATAAACATAAAATCAGAAAATGAAGAGCTGTTTCGTCACTAAATTGGACTTTTCTGCCAGCATAATTTTTTTTCTCTGCAACCCACTGCTAAATTGTGCTTCCTAGCTGTTTTTTTATAAAATCACTTAATCAAATCTAACTCTGATTACATCAGAGAAGGCCAGGTACCCTACACCATAAGAGGGGGTTTGAAATTTTGACTTGTCTATTTAAAGATCACCAAAATCTGATTACAAGGTTATTTACATCCCTGGGTGGGATTGAACCACCAACCTTTTGGTTAATAGCCAAACATGCTAACCGATTGCGCCACATAGACACCTTGCAAAAGTAGATACTGACAAAGGCTAATAAGCATTTATCTAGAACGTTTCCTAGAAAAACTTTAAAAAGTCAATAATCTGGAGAATTTTTGTAAGAAACACATTGGTACTTTCCCATGATGAGTGAGTGCTTCAGGATCTCTTTCACTTACATGGGCTATTAACCAAAAGGTTGGTGGTTCAATCCCACCCAGGGATGTAATTGACCTTGTGATCAGATTTTGGTGATCTTTAAGTAGACAAGTCAAAATGTCAAACCCCCTCTTATGGTGTAGGGTACCTGGCCTTCTCTGACGTAATCAGAGTTAGATTTAATTAAGTGATTTTATAAAAAACAGCTAGGAAGCACAATTTAGCAGTGGGTTGCAGAGAAAAAAATAACATTTTAAACCTACCGGTAAAATTTTTTTCTCGTAGTCCGTAGAGGATGATGGGGACTCCGTAAGGACCATGGGGGATAGACGGGCTCCGCAGCAGACATGGGCACTTTAAGAAAGACTTTAGATCTGGGTGTGCACTGGCTCCTCCCTCTATGCCCCTCCTCCATACCTCAGTTAGAGAAACTGTGCCCAGAGGAGACGAACAGTACGAGGAAAGGATTTTTGTTAATCCAAGGTCAAGATTCATACCAGCCACACCAATCACACCGTATAACTTGTGATATACTACCCAGTTAACAGTATGAAAACAACATAGCATCAGTCCAAGACCGATGAAAACTAACATATAACCCTTATGTAAGCAATAACTATATACAAGTCTTGCAGAAGTAGTCCGCACTTGGGACGGGCACCCAGCATCCTCTACGGACTACGAGAAAAAGATTTACCGGTAGGTTTAAAATCTTATTTTCTCTTACGTCCTAAAAGATGCTGGGGACTCCGTAAGGACCATGGGGATTATACCAAAGCTCCCAAACGGGCTCCTGCGGATGACTCTGCAGCACCGATTGAGCAAACAGGAGGTCCTCCTCAGCCAGGGTATCAAACTTATAGAACTTTGCAAAGGTGTTTGAACCCGACCAAGTAGCAGCTCGGCACAGCTGTAGTGCCGAGACCCCCGGGCAGCTGCCCAAGAAGAGCCCACCTTCCTAGTGGAATGGGCCTTGACTGAATTAGGCAACGGCAATCCCGCCATAGAATGCGCCTGCTGAATCGTGTTACAGATCCAGAGAGCAATAGTCTGATTTGAAGCAGGGGTGCCAATCTTGTTGGCTGCATACAGGACAAACAGTGCTTCTGTTTTTCTGACTCTAGCCGTTCTGGCCACGTAAATTTTCAAAGCCCTGACCACATCAAGGGACTCGGAATCCTCCAAGTCACGCATAGCCACAGGCACCACAATAGGTTGGTTCATATGAAAGGATGAGTCCACTTTTAGCAGGAATTGAGGACGGGTCTGCAATTCCGCTCTATCCATATGGAAAACCAGATAGGGGATTTTATGTGATAAAGCTGCTAATTCCGACACTCGCCTAGCGGAAGCCAAGGCTAATAACATGACCACCTTCCAAGTGAGATATTTAAACTCCACCATTTTAAGTGGTTCAAACCATAACCTTAACACCACGTTAAGGTCCCAAGGGACCACCGGAGGTACAAAAGGAGGCTGAATATGCAGTACTCCCTTCACAAAAGTTTGTACTTACTTCAGGAAGAGAGGCCAATTCCTTTTGAAAGAAAATGGATAAGGCCAAAATCTGAACCTTAATAGAGCCTAATTTTAGGCCCAAATTCACTCCAGTTTGTAGGAAGTGAAGGAAGTGGCCCAGGTGGAATTCTTACGTATGAGCATTCCTGGCCTCACACAAAGAAACATATTTTCGCCATATACAGTGATAATGTTTAGATGTCACGTCCTTCCTAGCCTTTATTAGCGTAGGAATGACCTCATCTGGAATACCCTTTTCCGCTAGGATCCGGCGTTCAACCGCCATGCCGTCAAACGCAGCCGCGGTAAGTCTTGGAACAGACAGGGCCCCTGTTGCAACAGGTCCTGTCTTAGAGGAAGTGGCCACGGATCTTCTGTGAGCATTTCCTGCAGATCTGGATACCAGGTCCTTCGCGGCCAATCTGGAACAATGAGAATTGTTCTTACTCCTCTTTTTCTTACTATTATCAACACCTTGGGTATGAGAGGTAGAGGAGGAAATACATAGACCGACCGGAACACCCACGGTGTCACTAGGGCGTCTACAGCTACTGCCCGAGGGTCTCTTGACCTGTTGCAATACCTCTGTAGCTTTTTGTTGAGGCGGGACGCCATCATGTCTATCTGGAACAGTCCCCACCGACTTGCAATCTGTGCGAAGACTTCCTGATGGAGTCCCCACTCTCCTGGATGTAGGTCGTGTCTGCTGAGGAAGTCTGCATCCCAGTTGTCCACTCCCGGAATGAACACTGCTGACAGTGCGCTTTGATAAAGCTAAATATTTATCTTATTTAAAACCCTTTGTGAGGTCTAAGAACACTGTACGCTATTTGCGTATGGAGTACCGTAAGGGTACGCTCGTTGCGTAACAATCGCTTAGCCGTGGTCGAGACGCTCAAGCGTCACGTTCGCTCACGGCCAAGAGATCACAGGCAGGCACGCTATTGGCTGCTGACTAACGTAATGGTTCGCTATAGCGTAACGGACGCTGTATCGGGAGCGGGCTGCTCGAGCGATACAGACGCTCACGAGAATACGCTGTTGGTATCGGGCACACTTATAGGTGAGCGACTACCGTAATGCTACGCTATCAGCGTAGCGGACGCTCGAGACCACGAGGAGATCACGAGCGGCGCCGACGCTCACAATGTTAAACCTTTATGTCTAAACCACAAACAATGTAATTTGCTGTAAAACCTTAGTGTAGAGATAGGGTGTAAATGCAACACTGTATAACCTTATTAACTCAAAAGCTGTTCGAGCGTCACCGACGCTCTGAGAATACTTAACACTATAAGAAATACACAAATACCGTGCTTAGGGTCCAACGCCTAATATATATATTATGAATGTTATACTTGCAAAAGAATTAATACAATACAAGTCATACACTACAATATAACATAGACTAACTAACCAGGTAACTACACAGTAAATACAATACAAGTACGTTTAAGAGAAAATGAGAGAAAGAGAAGAGAGAGAGAGAAAGATATGGCCCATAATAACAAGAAAAGACAATATGATTACGGAGAAAACTTACGCACAAAGGAAACGATCGCATGCGCCTCTGGACATCCAGCTCCCGATTTTCAGCAATGATAACCGATGAAGAGTGAGTGCTGGATGTGATCGGCCTGTCTATTTATGCCCCACACACAATACAATTCAATGGTCCCTACAATCTCATTGTTCATTGGACACAGGAATTCGTCTTCGCATTATAACAAAAGGTCATAGGTTGATTCATACAGGTGGGCTGTGACTATTTCCAACAGCTCAGGTGGGAGGGAAACTGGGTTTCCCGCCGCATGGATAAGTAAGTGCAAATACAGTAAATGTTCATAAACTTCTTATGTCCATAACTATTCGCACGAGCGATTGATCCGCTTCAAACCAACACCGGAATATTGCTAATTAAATACTCTTCCGATGGATACTAAACACCACTGTATTACTCCTGTCTGACCCTTCGTATCAAACAATGAGGGATCTCTCTGTCCAGGAACATACTACATTAACTAAACTTTCAGAATCTATCAAAGGGACCATAATCTACAAAATGCATTATATGGTGAAAATATGTAACGAAAGAGTCGCCCGCTAGACGCACACAATCTCTACCGTAAATGTGCATACCGTGCGCCTGCGGGTGCCCGCAACAGCGAGTATGCGCATGCACGGTAGAGCGCACGCATGCGCAGCAGGGACACATATGAGGTGCAAATATGGCAGTGTGCATCGTGATATTTTTCTGACTTTGACAGTCCACCCTTTGGCAGTCAACAATAACTGCCACTTCCTAAAACATTTCAAAAAGAGAAAAATATATGTCAGGGGTTAATACATTTACATGGTTGGGTAGGGGAGGAGAGGAGAAGGTAGGAAAAGGGTATGACCTAGTGAGATAGCAGAAGCATGTGTGTATGAATCCATGTTTGGGGGGTCATGTATCATCGTGCCGTACGTGTTTTAAATCAAGCTTTGAGGTATTGCGAAGTATACATTTGAATTCCTTCTTATCCCGTGGTACGGGTCTGTGGATGGGCTGTCAAACTTTACCGAGCTTTTTTCGGATTTTGGTTGTAACAAAAATGGGGAGCACATTTTAGTTGATGATACATGAATGGGGGAATATGTGATTGCTGATATCTGTGCCTGTATTCCCTATACTATGTGTGTAATTACCTGAAGGTTGTAGAGATGAAGAAAATACATAGTTACGGTAAATGCAGTGGTATTCTATGTCAGGTTAATGAACATTCGTCGATTGAGGTCTTGTTTGGTGTCTGTTGAATGCAGTCTTCTTTGTGCTTTTGCCCATAAGGTGCGAGCAAAAAGCTTTGTCAATGTCCATAGATTTACAAAAGTGTTGGGCTAGAGTAATTTTAAAATTTCTAGGGAAACTGGGGATCTATGGCATAGTTCATCAAAAATCTGTGTATAAGGTTGTCAAAACTTCTTCTTTAATCCATCTGTTGTCTGTATATCGGCTCATCAAATTCCTCGTCCAAGTGGGTCTTTTTACCTCAGAGGAAAACGGAAAAACAGGTGAAAGAAACGGACCGTAGAAATCGCATTACAATTTCCTCACTCCTTAAACTCATCACCCTGGTACTTCGTTTGCACTTCGTTAAAGCCTGACCGCATCTAAATATCAAGCCAATCGTTATGATAACACCTAAGATACATAGGAGAAACTTCCCTACATCCATTATAACTCCTTGAGCCCATTCTCCTAAACCGGAGAACCAATTTCGCGGGTTCAACCATGACACCCAACTAGTCAGCTCATTACTCACAGCAGCAAGGGTGAGATTGTGTCTCCTGCGAAATTCCCACTTCAATTGGAGAATATCGTCCATCTTTTGGTCTATGACCTCGACCGGGTCCTCGGTACTATTCGTTATAAATGTGCAGCATTTCACGCCGTACTGCGTTGCCAGTGTGACACAATATCCACCTGTTACTGCTGTGAGATAATTGAGAATCATTCTATGCTGAACTAGTTCTGTTTTATAAGCTTGAAGTTCTCTTCCAGTATACCTAAACGTGTCATCATACATTTCTGTGATATTGTCTAACAAATTTGCGAGCGCAGATATGTATTTATAATTCAACACTCCTCTGGCGGTGCGAGTGAGGTCTAACGCAAGTAGAAACTGAATCCCGGTGGATTCATGGATCATGTCAGAGGCCGGGTGCTCTGTTCTTTCTATCAGGTGCCGTTTAACTACGTGCTCATAATGGGTGTGAGTATAAGGAGTTTGGGCAACACAGTGTATGTCTTTCATTTTGGCATGTGATACAGTCATTACCTCAGGCAATACTTTTCCAATATAACACAATCCTTCAGAGTTTGGGGCAAGCCACTTATACGCCTTCCTCCCGCATATGAAATATGCATCATCGGGGAGAACATATGGGACGGAGTAGGACATAACCATATTACACATTTTCCATGTGAAATCTCCTAACCCTAATTCTCCCATCTGTCTAGTACACGTATCAGCTTGTACGATATGTGCACAGTATCCTGGTGATACCTCTCCAACTCTCGTAATCCTACTTCCTAGGGTATACCTATACCGGAAAGATTTTCCTCTACTGGCTATGTGGCGTATAAGCTCTGTATCTGTCGGCATTCTATCTGCTCTATATGAAAAGGTCATGGTTTGGTTACTCCATGACACTTCCCAATTTCCCGGCTTTCGGGGATTGGAAATGTTAAAACATATGAGGGATCTATCCACATGATATTGGTGGAGCTTCAAACTAGGAGGACTGGAGATATTAAACCTCCTGTCCACCGGTCTCCCACCACTTAGCTCAAGTACCTCCCCTATCGTTAAAGGAAATGGTACTAGTCCTGATTTGCTATGACCTTGAGGTACTTGAGAGCATACCCAACAATCTGTTTGATTTAACACGCTACCCACTAAGGAGTGATAGTCACTCAAGGGATGCCGGTCCATGTGGATATTAAAACTGGATTGGCATTTCTTAATGCACCCATCCTCGACTACGTTGTCACAGAGCCTACAGATACAGTTTTCTTCAGCTAACAATCCTTCACAATTCCTTCTATTGTCAATGCTATCGGATCGTTTTCTGATACTCGCCTTTGCTTGTTGATTATGTTGTTCTCGGAAAACTACGCCTCCATCTCTGTCATCAGAACCCATTCCAGAACCTCTCTCGACCTCCATGGTACTCTCGCCGGAACAGACTGCTCTGGTCAACATCATGGTCAACAGGAAAATCCGGATCACAGTCTCTTGGGGCAAGTCCATCTTATAGGAGGAAACGAAGAAGAATGAGAAGGGGGGGAAAATAATTTGAGGGAGAGGGGATGGGAAGTTGGAGAAAAACAATAAAAGGGAACAGGGAATCGACAACTGCTTTTGATCTTGTGATTTTCAATGCTCAGGTGCCGCCTCAGTCCTCCTGGAACAGACACTCCAGTGATACAACGTCCTCTACCGTCTGTTCCTTATCACGGGACCTCTCTGGATCAGCAACCTTCTTACAATGGGACGAATGAACCCAAGTCTCTCTCTCGGCAACTTTCAATGCTGTAGTGCTAGTCAATAAGACTTGGTATGGTCCTTCCCATCTGTCAATAAGGCAACCTGAGCGTAGAAAATTTTGTATCATTACATACTCCCCAGGTTCAATGTCATGACAATTACTATCTGGTAAATCAGGAATCACCAACTTCAAATTATTATTTTGATTCCTTAGCTGTTTACTCATATTAACCAGGTACTTTACAGTCACTTCATTGTTACACTTCAAATCATCCTGAGGGTTAATCATAACATGCGGTTGTCGACCAAACAAGATTTCAAAAGGGGACAGATTAAGAGGGGACCTGGGAGTGGTTCTGATGCTGTACAGTACAATGGGTAAAGCTTCTGGCCATGTCAATCCTGTTTCTGCCATAACTTTGCTCAAATTATTTTTAATAGTGCTATTCACTCTTTCCACCTTCGCACTCGCCTGTGGACGGTATGGAGTGTGCAGCTTGCTATCAATTCCCATCAACTTACACATTCCTTGAAAGACATCACCTGTAAAATGGGTACCCCTATCACTTTCGATAATTCTAGGGATACCATATCTACATACAAATTCCTGCACAATTTTCTTAGCAGTAAACATAGCGGTATTTGTGGCCGCCGGGAATGCTTCAACCCAATTTGAGAACACATCTATACAAACAAGTACATATTTCAAATTTCGACAAGGGGGTAATTGAATGAAGTCAATCTGTATTGCCTGGAAAGGACCGCCTGCAGGTGGGATATGAGATGGTTCTGTTGGTATTGCCTTTCCGATATTCTTTCTCAAACAGGTAAGGCATGACATTGCTCTCTTACTTGCATGAGATGAAAATCCTGGGGCGCACCAATATGCTCTTACCAACTTGCACATTCCTTCCTTGCCCAGATGAGTCAGCCCGTGAGCTGCCTCAGCTAAACATGGAAGATATGCTCTGGGGGCCACCGGTTTACCTTGTCCATCCGTCCAGAGTCCTGAGGACTCCTGGCCATATCCCTTCGCCTTCCAGACTGCCTTTTCCTGTGTGGAACACAAATTTTGCATTTCACACAACTTCTGTGTGTTGATGGTATTAAATACCATCAGTTGTGTGGTGTCTGTCTGTCTGGGGGTACCAGCTGCTAACTTAGCTGCTTCGTCTGCTCGGCTGTTACCAAGTGATACTGGGTCCTGGCTATATGTGTGTGCTTTACACTTGATAACAGCCACTCTGTCGGGTTCCTGTATCGCTGTTAGAAGCCTTTTGATGTGAGCTGCATGCGCTACCGGTGTACCAGCTGCCGTCATGAAATTTCTGAGGCGCCATAGGGCTCCGAAATCATGGACTACCCCGAATGCGTATCTAGAGTCGGTGTAGATATTGGCTGATTTGCCCTTAGCCAATTCACATGCTCTGGTTAGGGCGACCTGTTCAGCAACCTGGGCTGAGTGAGGTGGGCCTAGCGGTTCCGCTTCTATGGTGCCTTGGTCATCTACGACTGCGTATCCAGTACACAAGTCTCCCGAGTCTGACTGTCTGTGACAACTACCGTCCGTGTAGAAAGTTAGATCTACATTTTCCAGCGGGTTGTCACTGATGTCAGGCCTTGCGGTAAAATTTTGGGTCAAATATTCCATACAATCATGTGTGTCCTCCTGTGTGTTAAATTCTCCTTCCCCACCACTCTCATCCTCCACCCTTTGTGCCTGTCCAGGCACACCTGGGAGATATGTTGCAGGATTTAATGCACTGCATCTCCTTATGGTGATGTTTACGGGGGCCATTAGTGCCAATTCCCATCTTGTAAACCGCGCTGATGAGACGTGCCTGGTTTGGGCAGAATTTAGCAAGGCTGACACTGCATGTGGTGTATGAATTGTGAGGTTGTGACCTAGCACTACATCTTCGCTTTTCGTTACTAGCAATGCTATCGCAGCGACGCTTCGCAAGCATGTGGGGAGGGATCGCGCTACCGTGTCTAGCTGAGCGCTGTAGTATGCTACTGGCCTGCTGGCATCACCGTGCTTTTGGGTTAAGACGCCTGCCGCGCAACCAGCACTTTCTGTTCCGTACAGCTCAAAGGGTTTCCCATAGTCTGGCATACCTAATGCTGGTGCCTGCGTTAGGCACTGTTTAAGTCTCTCAAATGCCATCTCGGACTCGTCTGTATGCGAAATCCGATCAGGTTTGTTTGAGGAGACCATCTCCTGCAGAGGTAACGCTAGAATGGAAAACCCTGGGATCCAGTTACGGCAATACCCACACATTCCTAAAAATGTTCTGATCTGTTGCTGGGTTTTTGGCAGAGTCATGTCTCTAATTGCTTGAATTCTATCAGTGGTCAGGTGTCTCAGTCCTTGTGTTAGACAGTGTCCCAAATATTTTACCTTAGTTTGGCATAATTGCAACTTGTCTTTGGAAACCTTGTGTCCTGTGTCTGAAAGATGAAACAGGAGCTGTTTCGTATCCTTCAGGGATGCTTCCAATGAATCAGAACACAGTAGTAGATCATCCACGTACTGTATTAATACTGATCCACTCTCTGGTTGGAAAGACTGTAAACAATCATGCAAAGCCTGGGAAAATATACTTGGACTGTCTATGAAACCTTGTGGTAATCGAGTCCATGTGTATTGGACTCCTCTGTATGTGAATGCAAACAAATATTGGCTGTCAGGGTGCAGAGGTACCGAAAAGAAAGCGGAGCAGAGGTCAATAACAGTGAAAAATTTCGCAGTGGGAGGGATTTGCATAAGGATGACAGCTGGATTTGGCACTACGGGGAACTGACTCTCAACTATTTTGTTGATCCCCCTTAGATCCTGCACTAGCCGGTAACCCCTCCCCCCACTCTTTTTCACAGGGAAGATGGGACTATTGGCAGTGCTGGACGTTCTTACCAGAATACCCTGTTGTAGCAAGCGCTCTATTACGGGATACACTCCTAACTCCACCTCTGGCTTCAGAGGGTACTGTGGGATTTTTGGAGCTATCCTACCATCTTTTACTTGTACAACTACTGGAGCTACGTTTGCCATTAATCCAGTGTCCTGTCCATCTTTAGTCCAAAGTGACTCTGGTATCTGGGATGTCATTTCTTCTACTTTGGATGGAGTCCTATTTGTCATAATGGTATGTGACATTAATTTTGATGGGGAGTCTAACATGTCTCGCACTTCCTGAGCGTGATTCTCAGGTATGTCCAAGAATACACCTTCAGGAGTACAATAAATGACGCACCCCATTTTACACAATAAGTCTCTTCCCAGGAGATTAGTCGGTGCCGATGCAGCCAGCAAAAAGGAATGCTTGGTATGTAAAGGCCCTACTGTAATCTCGGCTGGTTTGCTAACAGGGTAGTGCTGGACTACTCCCGTTACCCCTATGGCTGGAATTGTCTTACCAGTGGTTCTCATGCCCACTGTCGAATTTATCACTGATTTGGCCGCCCCTGTGTCTACAAGAAAGTTTAATGATTTACCAGCTACATTGATTGCAATTTCAGGTTCACTCCCAAGGCTTGCAATCAATTTTACTGGCTGCAGATTACAGGTATGGCTACACCCCTATTGGGTATGGTGACCTCCCTGAATCCCGCTGGCAGCAACTACTTGTGAAGGGGTTAAATGGGAACTGCCAGGAGTTTGCCAGTCTCTGTTCGGGGGGTATCTTTTTGTTTCTCCTGCATGTGGCTCATAACTCCGTCTCTGCGGACCTTGCTCCCAATGTCGTGTGTCGTGTCGTTGTCTAGGGGGTTGGTAAGATCTTTGCGAATTTTTCGCTCTACAGTCTCGTGCTATGTGTCCCTGTTTATGACAAAAATAACATGTTACCACATTTGACTTACCCACAGGGTTTGGTGATATAAACACAGGCTGTTTTGTGGTCAGGGCCTGTATACTTACTGACATTAACTTATCACCTTGCGACTCCCTGTGTCTGGTGATATTCCGGTCGTGATCAATAGCATCCTCTCTCAAAGTAGCCACTTACAGACCTCGCCAACATGGTTGCGTGGTCTGTACCCTTGTCTTTAATGCTTCTTTTAAACCATCCATTAGCACAGATACTGCTACTTCTTGATGGTTTGCATTGGTCCTAATGCCCTCTATGCCAGTGTACTTTGCCATTTCTAATAATGCCCGGTGAAAATAATCAGCAGCTGTTTCTGTCTCTTTTTGTTTAATGAAAAAAATTCTATTCCATTTGGCTACAGCTGGGAAATACTCCTTTAACTGTAAATTTATTCTTTTTACGTTATCTTTGTTGTACACATCTGTAAGAGGTACATCCAGATCCAATCCACAGTCAGCTAAAAATTGAGCTGAGTCGACATTGGAGGGTAAACATGCCCTCAGCAATATCTGCCAGTCTTTGTTATTGGGCTCTAAAGTGTTTCCTAGGTCTCTGATGTATTTTTGGCTAGCAACTAAGTCTTTTCTGGGGTCAGGGAATTCAGACACTATGGTCCTTAATTCCATTCTGGAAAATGGGATATACATGGCAATGTTCCTGATAGGAGTGACTCCTGATGTGTCAGTTTTCCCATTTGGAACAGCTATTACCCTAACAGGATTAAGTCTACTAACATCATTCTGTGTAGATTCTACAGCCTGTGGTGAAATGGTTTCAGCATAGTGTAAGGTGCCGTACTTACCCGTTGATACGACCTCACCTGTCCCTCCGCTAGGGGGCTTTGTTACTAATCTTATGGGTTGGGCCGTGCCTACTGTCGTTTCTGATATAGTGGCTGCTAGAGAGAGCGCCGATATTGTTGCCGATTCGTCCTCTTGATCACACTCCTGGGGAAAGTTCAAAACAGGGTACAACTTGCACGGGTTAATGCTTGCATTGGTTAACTTATTAACATTATCCTTAACATTTATACAGTTGCTAAGTGCCTGTTTGTTACCCCCTGATGCGTCATTCTCCGCAACCAATTTCTCTCCTGATATGTATGGTGGCGGCGGGGCCGTGGCTATCAGTTTCCTGATAGGGCCAGATCCCGCCGCCAGAGCCAATCCTCTCTGTATTTCACCCTCCTGTTGCCATAGCTGCAAATAATCATAATGTTGGATTCGTCTCTTTGTTGATTTAATGAGACATATCCTCCTCCTTAAATTCATTAACACTTCTGGGCTGAAGCTACCTACTCTTGGGAATTTCTCCCCGTCATGTACTGTCATTCTCTCCCATTCATCACATAAAATTTCTGTATGTAAACCATATTTTTCACACATTACATACCTTGCCGACCCGACTGGTCGGTTTACTGAATCAACCCGAACCGAGGTTGATCGCCCCCTTCCTGAACAACTGGCCCCCATAATTTGCAGGTGTTGCTTGCTCTACCTCTGACCTTTATCTCAGGGTCTTCAGCGAACCCTTACAAAAAACCAAAATATTAAAAGATAGGTTGACGGTGAAGTTTACCGAGCACCTCACTCACTCGCCCACGCCGACCAATACGCCCACACACTGATATAGCGCTGGCGTACTCGACCCAGGGCCCCTATGAACCTCTATTTACTGGAACATGCGAGAGATATCCGAAGAACACTTACTCTTTCCAGTAACTATTGGTTGTTGGACAATTCCTGAGTGACCAGCGAACTTCCCTTCAGAAAATAAAAAATTACACAAATAACGTCAGAATGTACAAATAGTTTTATGACCGGGTTTGTACACAAATGGTACTGGTCAGACTAACTTAATGCACACAATTACGTGCGGTACAATCGTTCAGCACATAAGCAACTAATCTTATGTACGGAGCGACCAGTGGAATCGACATTCAGCAGCTGCGAATTCCTTCAGCCTGAGCTTTTTATGGCCTATATGGGTGTCGCACCAACCCTTCTTGGTGTTGTGCCTTGTCTCTATAGCGGACTTCCTTGTCTGCTGTACTTGGACCTCCTGGTCTGTTATGCGACCTCCTGGTCTGACCTCCTGGTCTGTTACAGTATGACCTCCTGGTCTGCTACACTCTAATGCTCAAATTTTATGTTTAAACAGAGATGCCTCCCTAGCCACCACGTATGTCACTTACACGTATGTACTTCACGAGAACTCGATGATTTCTGTGGTTCAATCCCCAAAATTGTAAAAACAAACACTCACTCACCACATACACACTTTTGTTTCTATTTCTATTTCTGCGCAGAAATTTTTCTTTAGACCAGATGTGTTGTAAATTTGGAGAAGGATCTGTTAATTTAAATTTCGGATTTAAAATAGATTTGCGCTATTTATCGCCTGTTGCGCTATTTATCGCTTGTTGCGCTATTTATCGCCTGTTGCGATATTTATCGCTTATTGCGCTATTTATCGCTTATTGTGCTATTTAAAAATCAACACTATCGTGTGATTTGAGTTACGTGGGCGTACCCAGACGCTCCGTTGCATAATTTACGCTGCGTGCGTCGGCCTTTGCGTACGCGAGTCTCAGCCTTTTGTTAGAGACACGTGTATACAAAACCAATGTCCACCGTAACACAACTAACACGTTTTATCAATGTAGATGATCCTCAGTCGTCTACCGTGCAACACACCAATCTCTCCTTTTACCTTTAGGTAGAGCTGCGTGTGTGCTTTACACTTTATCCCTTAACGCATTACTTTTACACTTTAACTATGAAATAGCGACAAATCTCTCTTAGCACGTTTTATCAATTATAAAATGGCAAACAGGAGAGTGATATATGAAAATACACGAATGAAAAAGAAATGCAGATATGCGTGTGTGCGTACGCAAGATAGAAATAAACAGTTTTAAAAGACACTAGTGTGTTGTTCTTACCTCCGGTTCCCGGATTCCTTCAGCACCCTTTACTAAGCGAAACAGACGCTTATCCCGTCAGCACTGCGAAGAATATGATCTCCCGCCCTTTGCTGATGGATAATGTCTGCTGAAATTACCTAGCAGAGATATGTGAAGGACAGGACGAGCCGCCAATTGATAAAGCTAAATATTTATCTTATTTAAAACCCTTTGTGAGGTCTAAGAACACTGTACGCTATTTGCGTATGGAGTACCGTAAGGGTACGCTCGTTGCGTAACAATCGCTTAGCCGTGGTCGAGACGCTCAAGCGTCACGTTCGCTCACGGCCAAGAGATCACAGGCAGGCACGCTATTGGCTGCTGACTAACGTAATGGTTCGCTATAGCGTAACGGACGCTGTATCGGGAGCGGGCTGCTCAAGCGATACAGACGCTCACGAGAATACGCTGTTGGTATCGGGCACACTTATAGGTGAGCGACTACCGTAATGCTACGCTATCAGCGTAGCGGACGCTCGAGACCACGAGGAGATCACGAGCGGCGCCGACGCTCACAATGTTAAACCTTTATGTCTAAACCACAAACAATGTAATTTGCTGTAAAACCTTAGTGTAGAGATAGGGTGTAAATGCAACACTGTATAACCTTATTAACTCAAAAGCTGTTCGAGCGTCACCGACGCTCTGAGAATACTTAACACTATAAGAAATACACAAATACCGTGCTTAGGGTCCAACGCCTAATATATATATTATGAATGTTATACTTGCAAAAGAATTAATACAATACAAGTCATACACTACAATATAACATAGACTAACTAACCAGGTAACTACACAGTAAATACAATACAAGTACGTTTAAGAGAAAATGAGAGAAAGAGAAGAGAGAGAGAGAAAGATATGGCCCATAATAACAAGAAAAGACAATATGATTACGGAGAAAACTTACGCACAAAGGAAACGATCGCATGCGCCTCTGGACATCCAGCTCCCGATTTTCAGCAATGATAACCGATGAAGAGTGAGTGCTGGATGTGATCGGCCTGTCTATTTATGCCCCACACACAATACAATTCAATGGTCCCTACAATCTCATTGTTCATTGGACACAGGAATTCGTCTTCGCATTATAACAAAAGGTCATAGGTTGATTCATACAGGTGGGCTGTGACTATTTCCAACAGCTCAGGTGGGAGGGAAACTGGGTTTCCCGCCGCATGGATAAGTAAGTGCAAATACAGTAAATGTTCATAAACTTCTTATGTCCATAACTATTCGCACGAGCGATTGATCCGCTTCAAACCAACACCGGAATATTGCTAATTAAATACTCTTCCGATGGATACTAAACACCACTGTATTACTCCTGTCTGACCCTTCGTATCAAACAATGAGGGATCTCTCTGTCCAGGAACATACTACATTAACTAAACTTTCAGACTCTATCAAAGGGACCATAATCTACAAAATGCATTATATGGTGAAAATATGTAACGAAAGAGTCGCCCGCTAGACGCACACAATCTCTACCGTAAATGCGCATACCGTGCGCCTGCGGGTGCCCGCAACAGCGAGTATGCGCACGCACGGGAGAGCGCACGCATGCGCAGCAGGGACACATATGAGGTGCAAATATGGCAGTGTGCATCGTGATATTTTTCTGACTTTGACAGCTTACATGATTCTCCGCCCAGCGAAGAATTCTGGTGGCTTCCGCCATCGCCACTCTGCTCCTTGTGCCGCCTTGGCGGTTTACATGAACTAGTGCGGTGACGTTGTCTGACTGGATCAGAACTGGTTGGTCGCGAAGTAAGGTCTCCGCTTGACATAGGGCGTTGTATATGGCCCTTAGCTCCAGGATGTTGATGTGAAGACAAGTCTCCTGACTTGACCAAAGACCTTGGAAATTTCTTCCCTGTGTGGCTGCTCCCCAACCTCGGAGGCTCGCGTTCGTGGTCACCAGGATCCAGTCCTGAATGCCGAACCTGCGGCCCTCTAGAAGGTGAGCACTCTGCAGCCACCACAGGAGAGATACCCTGGCCCTGGGGGACAGGGTGATCAACTGATGAATCTGTAGATGTGACCCGGACCACTTGTCCAGTAGGTCCCATTGCAAGATCCTCGCATGGAACCTGCCGAAGGGAATGGCCTCGTATGATGCCACCATCATTCCCAGGACTCGAGTGCAGTGATGCACTGACACCTGTTTTGGTTTCAATAGGTTCCTGACCAGAGTCATGAGTTCCTGGGCCTTTTCTATCGGAAGATAAACCCTTTTCTGGTCCGTATCCAGAATAATGCCCAAGCAAAGTCAGACGAGTCGTAGGAACCAACTGCGACTTCGGGATATTGAGAATCCAGCCGTGTTGCTGTAACACCTTCAGTGAAAGTTATACGCTGTTCAGCAACTGCTCTCTTGATCTCGCTTTTATGAGGAGATCGTTCAAGTACGGGATAATTGTGACACCTTGCTTTCGCAGGAGCACCATAATTTCCGTCATTACCTTGGTGAAAATTCTCGGAGAAAATTCTGGAGAGACCAAACGGCAACGTCTGAAATTGGTAATGACAATACTGTACCGCAAATCTTAGGTACGCCTGATGAGGTGGATAAATGAGTACATGAAGGTATGCATCCTTTATGTCCAGAGATATCATAAAATCCCCCCCTTCTAGGCTGGCGATGACCGCTCTTAGCGATTCCATCTTGAACTTGAACCTTTTCAAGTATAGGTTCAGGGATTTTAAATTTAATATGGGTCTGACCAAACCGTCCGGTTTTGGGACTACAAACAGGGTCGAATAATTTCCATTTCCTTGTTGAAGCAGGGGAACCTTGACCACCACCTGTTGAAGATACAATTTGTGAATTGCATTTAACACTATCTCCCTTTCCTGGGGAGAAGATGGTAGGGCCGATTTGAAAAACCGGCGAGGAGGCACCTCTTCGAATTTCAGCTTGTAACCCTGAGAAACAATTTCTATTGCCTAGGGATCCACCTGCGAATGAACCCAGATGTGGCTGAAAACTCGAAGACGTGCCCCCAACTGGGCGGACTCCTTTAGCGGAGCCCCAGCGTCATGCGGTGGATTTTGTAGAGGCCGGGGAGGACTTCTGTTCCTGGGAACTAGCTGTGTTGTGCAGCTTCTTCCCTCTGCCCTTACCTCTGGCAAGAAAGGACACACCTCGTACTTTCTTGTTTCTCTGTGATCGAAAGGACTGCATTTGATAATGTGGTGCTTTCTTAGGCTGTGAGGGAATATAAGGCAAAAAATTTGATTTACCAGCTGTAGCTGTGGAGACTAGGTCCGAGAGACCTTCCCCAAACAATTCCTCACCCCTGTAAGGTAAAACCTCCATATACCTTTTTGAGTCGGCATCACCTGTCCATTGCCGGGTCCATAGGACTCGTCTAGCAGAAATTGACATAGCGTTTATTCTAGAACCCAGTAGACTAATGTCACTTTGAGCATCTCTTATATATAGGACAGCATCTTTTATATGCCCTATGGTCAATAACATAGCATCCTTATCTAGGGTCTCAATCTCTGCTGATAAGGTATCTGTCCATGCTGCCACCGCGCTACAACCCCGGCCGACGCAATTGCCGGTCTGAGTAAGGTACCAGAATGTGTGTAAATGGACTTTAGGGTAACCTCCTGCTTGCGGTCAGCATGGTCCCTGATGGTAGCCGTATCCTGGGATGGCAGCGCTACCTTTTTGGATAAGCGTGTCAATGCTTTATCCACCCTAGGGGAGGATTCCCACCGTATCCTGTCCATTGGCGGGAAAGGATACGCCATAAGAATCCTTTTGGGAATCTGCAGCTTTTTGTCTGGAGATTCCCAAGCTTTTTCACATAATTCGTTCAACTCATGTGAGGGGGGAAAGGTTATCTCAGGTTTCTTTCCCTTATAGATGTGTACCCTCGTGTCAGGGACAGGGGACTCTGTGATGTGCAAAACATCTTTTATTGCAATAATCATATATCGAATACATTTAGCCAATTTTGGCTGTAACTTTGCATCATCGTAGTCGACACTGGAGTCAGAATCCGTGTCGGTATCTGTGTCAACTATTTGGGATAGTGGGCGCTTTTGAGACCCCGAAGGTCCCTGCGACATAGGGACAGGCATGGGTTGACTCCCTGACTGTTCCCTAGCTTCAGCTTTGTCTAATCTCTTGTGTAATAAGTTTACATTAGCACTTAAAACATTTCACATATCCATTCAGTCAGGTGTCGGCGTTGTCGATGGAGACACCACATTAATTTGCTCCTGCTCCTCTCTAGGAGAGCCTTCTACCTCAGACATGTCGACACACGTGTACCGACACACCATACACTCAGGGAATCCTCTTATCTGAGGACAGTTCCCCAACAAGGCCCTTTGGAGAGACAGAGAGAGAGAGTATGCCAGCACACACCCCAGCGCTATATGACCCAGGAAAAAAACACAATAATTTTATGTTTACCCAGTAGCGCTGTATTTCCATATATATATGCGCCTAATTATGTGCCCCCCTCTTCTTTAAGACCCTCTTTCTACCGTGGTATAAGCAGGGGAGAGTCCGTGGAGCTTCCCCTCAGCGGTGCTGTGGAGAAAATGGTGCTGGTGAGTGCTGAGGGAGAAGCCCCACCCCCTCAGCGACGGGCTTCTGTCCCGCTCAAATATAGTAAAAAAATGGCGGGGGCTCTTATATATATATATACAGTGCCTAGCTGCATATATATTTATTTTGCCAAAGAGAGGTCTATATTGCTGCCCAGGGCGTCCCCCCTGAGCCCTTCACCCTTACACTGACTGCCGTGTGTGAGGTGTATGGGAGCAATGGAGCACAGCTTTACTGCTGTGCGTTACCTCAGTGAAGATCATGAAGTCTCCCGCCGCCTCTGAAGTCTTCTTTTCTTCTCATACTCACCCGGCTTCTATCTTCCGGCTCTGCGAGGGGGACGGC
This sequence comes from Pseudophryne corroboree, assembly GCF_028390025.1. Classification (NCBI taxonomy): domain Eukaryota; kingdom Metazoa; phylum Chordata; class Amphibia; order Anura; family Myobatrachidae; genus Pseudophryne; species Pseudophryne corroboree. The sequence goes on from NW_026969651.1 coordinate 52,519, forward strand.
GGCGCGGCTCTGGGACGGACGGCGAGGGTGAGACCTGCGTACCGATCCCTCTGGAGCTAATGCTGTACAGTAGCCTAAGAAGCAGAGCCTATCAACTCACAGAAGTAGGTGTGCATCTCTCCCCTCCGCCCCTCGATGCAGGGAGTCTGTTGCCAGCAGGCTCCCTGAAAATAAAAAAATCTAACAAATATACTTTCTGTCAGGAAACTCAGGAGAGCTCCCTGAAAAGCACCCAGTCTCCTCTGGGCACAGTAGTAAACTGAGGTCTGGAGGAGGGGCATAGAGGGAGGAGCCAGTGCACACCCAGATCTAAAGTCTTTCTTTAAGTGCCCATGTCTCCTGCGGAGCCCGTCTATCCCCCATGGTCCTTACGGAGTCCCCAGCATCCTCTAGGACGTAAGAGAAAAATTATGCTGGCAGAAAAATCCAATTGAGTGATTAAACAGCTCCAGAGCTGCTCTGTAAGGCAAGTAAAAGGGTGTGGGCCCTGCAGCACTACCTGTAGTTTGCATTGTGCATTGGAAGCCTAGTTTGCTGTCTGTTTCCACTTCTTTTTTCTTGAGCCCCTCCCGTCTATACCCTTGTGCACTATCCTGACTTCTCCTCCCGTCTGCTTACTTTGTGCCTTCCAATGCACAATGCAAACTACAGGTAGTGCTGCAGGGCCCACACCCTTTTACTTGCCTTACAGAGCAGCTCTTGAGCTGTTACAGTGCCCAGCTGCTGCAAGAAATCAGCGTGAATGCTTCAGGGGCTGGGGCATGGCCAACATGAGCCCCACACCGAAGGAGGGTGGGGGTGTTTAATGCGAACTAGGGGTCTCGCACAATGCGAACTACAGGTAGTGCTGCAGGGCCCACACCCTTTTACTTGCCTTACAGAGCAGCTCTGGAGCTGTTACAGTGCCCAGCTGCTGCAAGAAATCAGCTTGAATGCTTCAGGGGCTGGGGCATGGCCAACATGAGCCCCACACCGAAGGAGGGTGGGGGTGTTTAATGCGAACTAGGGGTCTCGCACAATGCGAACTACAGGTAGTGCTGCAGGGCCCACACCCTTTTACTTGCCTTACAGAGCAGCTCTGGAGCTGTTACAGTGCCCAGCTGCTGCAAGAAATCAGCTTGAATGCTTCAGGGGCATAGCCAATGTGAGCCCCACACCGACGGAGGGTGGAGGTGTTTAATGCAAACTAGGGGTCATCCAAGTGCCGCAAAAGGCCGCCATGCCCTGCACGCCCCTTTTCTCTTTTCATATGCAGACGAGGGTTGAAGCCAACTTTGACCCACTGCTTGGATGACATCGCCATATGCAAATCCATCTGCTGCAGGCCTTCCCCCAGGAATGCTTGCACTAGTTGTTGCATTTGGTTTGTTGTTTGGGGGTGCTTCAGTATTAGGCAGCCTTCTGCCCTCCCATGTTCATCTGAAAATATGTGTTCTCCCTGCAGTTGTTGTCCCCAGATGAGAGTTCCCTTGTGCTGCCTCAGTTGAATCTCCTTTACTTGACAGAGATGTGCCTGAGCAGCGGCCCTCCCCAGCCCTATCCCAAATCATACTTATTTTGCATAGGAGATACCATGGTCATGAAGACTGTTCTCCCAGGGTGCGGTTCATTCATTGCATTCTGGGTATGCTGACCCCTGTGATTTCCCCAAATGTGGGAAACTCGACTGCATTATTTAATGCGAACTAGGGGTCATCCAAGCACCGCAAAAGGCCGCCATGCCCTGCATACCCCTTTTCTCTTTTCATAAGCAGACGAGGTTTGAAGCCAACTTTGACCCACTGCTTGGATGACATCACTTGCTGCCTTTCCAATGAAGCAAGTTTAATTTAATAATAGGTGAAAAACCATCCCTACAAAGGTGTTAATCAGATACTTGGCTTTGTGGACACTTTTCAGAGCACAAATTTGTTAGCATAAAAATAAAGCCAGAAAATGAAGAGCTGTTTAATCACTCAATTGGATTTTTCTGCCAGCATATTTCTTTTTCTCTGCAACCCACTGCTAAATTGTGCTTCGTGGCTGTTTTTTTTATAAAATCACTTAATCAAATCTAACTCTGATTACATCAGAGAAGGCCAGGTACCCTACACCATAAGAGGTGGTTTGAAATTTTTACTTGTCTACTTAAAGATCACCAAAATCTGATAACGAGGTCAATTACGTCCCTAGGTGGGATTGAACCACCAACCTTTTGGTTAACAACTGAACACGCTAACTGTTTGCGCCTCAGAGACACTTTGCAAAAGTACATACTGACAAAGGTTAATAAGCATTCATCTAGAACGTTTCCTAGAAAAACTTTAAAAAGTCAATAATCTGGAGAGTTTTTGTAAGATGTTCCTTCCATCAACCAATGAAGAAACACATTGGTACTTTCCCATGATGAGTGAGTGCTTCAGGATCTCTTGCACTTACATGTGCAGCAAAGGACTACAATGGAAGCATGCTGGGCCTATAACCCAGAGGTAGGCAGATTGCAACTGTCCTCTGCTATATGCATTTTTTTTGTTAATTAAAGTAATCCAAAACTGGGATTGATATTTTGGCTCTTTTATTTTTACTTAAAGTACAATAACTTTTACTGTTTTAATTTGTTTTAATAGTATATTGACAGTATTGTTTTCTTTCAAAAATCCAATTAATTTTCTTTACCCGATTATTAAAATGGTAATTGACAAAAACAATCTACATTGTCACCAGAAGAGCAGTACAAAATGTACAAGTGATATATTAAAATCATCTTTCCAGCTTGAATTTCAATGATGCCTTGGTGCAACAATTTTGTGAGAAACATCTTCACCCATAAAGAAAGATTTTCTTAATTCCTTACCTGTGTGCTGATTAGATATCACCTTGTTTTCACATTAAACAGACTTCCCCATGAGGAAGCAGCAAGGATGCAGTGACGTTTATGTTTCCTGGTGTCAACCTGTATTATTTCAGTAGACATTGAAATGAGGATGCATCTTGCTGCCTTTCCAATGAAGCAAGTTTAATTCAGTAATAGGTGAAAAACCATTCCTACAAAGGTGTTAATCAGAGACTTGGCTTTGTGGACACTTTTCAGAGAGCAAATTTGTTAGCATAAACATAAAATCAGAAAATGAAGAGCTGTTTAATCACTCAATTGGACTTTTCTGCCAGCATAATTTTTTTTCTCTGCAACCCACTGCTAAATTGTGCTTCCTAGCTGTTTTTTATAAAATCACTTAATCAAATCTAATTCTGATTACATCAGAGAAGGCCGGGTACCCTACACCATAAGAGGGGGTTTGAAATTTTGACTTGTCTACTTAAAGATCACCAAAATCTGATAACAAGGTCTATTACGTCCCTGGGTGGGATTGAATCACCAACCTTTAGGTTAATAGCCATACACACTAACTGATTGCGCCACAGCGACACTTTGCAAAAGTACATACTGACAAAGGCTAATAAGCATTCATCTAGAACGTTTCCTAGAAAAACTTTAAAAAGTCAATAATCTGGAGAATTTTTGTAAGAAACACATTGGTACATTCCCATGATGAGTGAGTGCTTCAGGATCTCTTGCACTTACATGGGCTATTAACCAAAAGGTTCCCACCCAGTGATGTAATTGACCTTGTGATCAGATTTTGGTGATCTTTAAGTAGACAAGTCAAAATTTCAAACCCCCTCTTATGGTGTAGGGTACCTGGCCTTCTCTGACGTAATCAGAGTTAGATTTAATTAAGGTGCACAAGGGAATAGAAGGGAGCGGTTTAAGAAAAGAGAAGTGGAAACAGACAGCAAACTAGGCTGGAGAGAGACCTGAGACAAAGAGATCTGAATTATACGAGAGCCGACCAGGGGAAACACAAATTATGCAGTCAAGTTTCCCACATTTGGGGAAATCGCAGGAGCAGCACACCCAGAGTGCAATGGGTGAGCCTTTCCCTGGGAGAAGCACCTTCCTGATCATAGTATCTCACCTGGCAGGTAAGTAGGAGTTGGGCTAGTGCTGGGGAGGGTCGCTGCTCGGGTACCCCCCTGTCAAGTGAAGGAGATCCAACTGAGGCAGCACAAGGGAACTCTCGAAAGAAGAACAAGGCTAGAGGAAGATCTGAGACAAAGAAATCTGACTTTTACCAGAGCTGACCAGAGGAAAGCACAAACACAGTACCCCACTACCACCAGGAAACATTAACGCCACTGCATCCTTGCTGCTTTCTCATGTGGAAGTCTATTTAATGTGAAAACAAGGTGATATCTAATTAGCACACAGAAAAGAAAATTAAGTGAATTTTTGAAAGAAAACAATACTGTCAATATACTATTAAAACAAATTAAAATGGTAAAAGTTATTGTACTTTAAGTAAAAATAAAAGAGCAAAAATATCAATCCCAGTTTTGGATTACTTTAATTAACAAAAAAAATGCATATAGCAGAGGATAGTTTCAATCTTTCTACCTCTGGGTTATGGGCCCAGCATGCTTCCATTGCAGTACTCTGCTGCACATGTAAGTGCAAGAGATCCTGAAGCACTCACTCATCATGGGAAAGTACCAATGTGTTTCTTCATTGGTTGATGGCAGAAACATCTTACAAAAACACTCCAGATTATTGACTTTTTAAAGTTTTTCTAGGAAACGTTCTAGATGATTGTTTATTAGCCTTTGTCAGTATGTAATTTTGCAAAGTGTCGCTGTGGCGCAATCAGTTAGTGTGTATGGCTATTAACCAAAAGGTTGGTGGTTCAATCCCACCCAGGGATGTAATTGACTTTGTTATCAGATTTTGGTGATCTTTAAGTAGACAAGTCAAAATTTCAAACCCCCTGTTATGGTGTTAGGTATTTAGACTTCTCTGATGTAATCAGAGTTAGATTTGATTCAGTGATTTTATAAAAACAGCTAGGAAGCACAATTTAGCAGTGGGTTGCAGAGAAAAAGAAATATGCTGGCAAAAAAATCCAATTGAGTGATTAAACAGCTCTTGGATGGTTTTTCACCTATTACTAAATTAAACTTGCTTCATTGGAAAGGCAGCAAGATGCATCCTCATTTCAATATCTACTGAAATAATACAGGTTGACACCAGGAAACATTAACGCCACTGCATCCTTGCTGCTTTCTCATGTGGAAGTCTGTTTAATGTGAAAACAAGGTGATATCTAATTAGCACACAGGTAAGGAATTAAGAAAATCTTTATTAAAGGGTGAAGATGTTTCTCACAAAATCGTTGCCCCAATGCATCATTGAAATTCAAGCTGGAAAGATGATTTTAATATATCACTTGTACATTTTGTATTGCTCTTCTGGTGACAATGTAGTTTGTTTTTGTCAATTACCATTTTAATAATCGGGTAAAGAAAATTAATTGGATTTTTGAAAGAAAACAATACTGTCAATATACTATTAAAACAAATTAAAATGGTAAAAGTTATTGTACTTTAAGTAAAAATAAAAGAGCAAAAATATCAATCCCAGTTTTGGATTACTTTAATTAACAAAAAAAAATGCATATAGCAGAGGATAGTTTCAATCTGCCTACCTCTGGGTTATGGACCCAGCATGCTTCCATTACAGTACTCTGCTGCACATGTAAGTGCAAGAGGTCCTGAAGCACTCACTTATCATGGGAAAGTTCCAATGTGTTTCTTCATTGGTTGATGGAAGAAACATCTTACAAAAACTCTCCACATTATTGACTTTTTAAAATGTTTCTAGGAAACGTTCTAGATGAATGCTTATTAGCATTTGTCAGTATGTACTTTTGCAAAGTGTCGCTGTGGCGCAATCAGTCTGTGTGTATGGTTATTAACCAAAAGGTTGGTGGTTCAATCCCACCCAGGGACGTAATTGACCTTGTTATCAGATTTTGGTGATCTTTAAGTAGACAAGTCAAAATTTCAAACCCCCTGTTATGGTGTAGGGTACCTGGCCTTCTCTGATGTAATCAGAGTTAGATTTGATTCAGTGATTTTATAAAAACAGCTAGGAAGCACAATTTAGCAGTGAGTTGCAGAGAAAAAGAAATATGCTGGCAAAAAAATCCAATTGAGTGATTAAACAGCTCTTCATTTTCTGGCTTTATTTTTATGCTAACAAATTTGTTCTCTGAAAAGTGTCCACAAAGCCAAGTCTCTGATTAACACCTTTGTAGGGATGGTTTTTCACCTATTACTAAATTAAACTTGCTTCATTGGAAAGGCAGCAAGATGCATCCTCATTTCAATGTCTACTGAAATAATACAGGTTGACACCAGGAAACATTAACGCCACTGCATCCTTGCTGCTTTCGCATGTGGAAGTCTGTTTAATGTGAAAACAAGGTGATATCTAATTAGCACACAGGTAAGGAATTAAGAAAATCTTTATTTAAGGGTGAAGATGTTTCTCACAAAATCGTTGCCCCAATGCATCATTGAAATTCAAGCTGGAAAGATGATTTTAATATATCACTTGTACATTTTGTATTGCTCTTCTGGTGACAATGTAGTTTGTTTTTGTCAATTACCATTATAAAAATAGGGTAAAGAAAATTAAGTGGATTTTTGAAAGAAAACAATACTGTCAATATACTATTAAAACAAATTAAAATTTTAAAAGTTATTGTGCTTTAAAGTAAAAATAAAAGAGCAAAAATATCAATCCCAGTTTTGGATTACTTTAATTAACAATAAAAAATGCATATAGCAGAGGATAGTTTCAATCTGCCTACCTCTGGGTTATGGGCCCAGCATGTTTCCAATGCAGTACTCTGCTGCACATGTAAGTGCAAGAGATCCTGAAGCACTCACTCATCATGGGAAAGTACCAATGTGTTTCTTCGTTGGTTGATGGAAGAAACATCTTACAAAAACTCTCCAGATTATTGACTTTTTAAAGTTTTTCTAGGAAACGTTCTAGATGAATGCTTATTAGCCTTTGTCAGTATGTAAGTTTGCAAAGTGTCTCTGTGGCGCAATCGGTTAGTGTGTTTGGTTATTAATCAAAGGGTTGGTGGTTCAATCCCACCCAGGGATGTAATTGACCTTGTTATCAGATTTTGGTGATCTTTAAGTAGACTAGTCAAAATTTCAAACCCCCTCTTATGGTGTAGGGTACCTGGCCTTCTCTGATGTAATCAGAGTTAGATTTGATTAAGTGATTTTATAAAAAAACAGCTAGGAAGCACAATTTAGCAGTGGGTTGCAGAGAAAAAGAAATATGCTGGCAGAAAAATCCAATTGAGTGATTAAACTGCTCTTCATTTTCTGGCTTTATTTTTATGCTAACTAATTTGTTCTCTGAAAAGTGTCCACAAAGCCAAGTGTCTGATTAACATCTTTGTAGGGATGGTTTTTCACCTATTACTAAATTAAACTTGCTTCATTGGAAAGGCAGCAAGATGCATCCTCATTTCAATATCTACGGAAATAATACAGGTTGACACCAGGAAACATTAACGCCACTGCATCTTTGCTGTTTTCTCATGTGGAAGTCTGTTTAATGTGAAAACAAGGTGATATCTAATTAGCACACAGGTAAGGAATTAAGAAAATCTTTATTTAAGGGTGAAGATGTTTCTCACAAAATCGTTGCCCCAATGCATCATTGAAATTCAAGCTGGAAAGATGATTTTAATATATCACTTGTACATTTTGTATTGCTCTTCTGGTGACAATGTAGTTTGTTTTTGTCAATTACCATTTTAATAATCGGGTAAAGAAAATTAATTGGATTTTTGAAAGAAAACAATACTGTCAATATACTATTAAAACAAATTAAAATGGTAAAAGTTATTGTACTTTAAGTAAAAATAAAAGAGCACAAATATCAATCCCAGTTTTGGATTACTTTAATTAACAAAAAAAATGCATATAGCAGAGGATAGTTTCAATCTGCCTACCTCTGGGTTATGGACCCAGCATGCTTCCATTACAGTACTCTGCTGCACATGTAAGTGCAAGAGATCCTGAAGCACTCACTCATCATGGGAAAGTACCAATGTGTTTCTTCATTGGTTGATGGAAGAAACATCTTACAAAAACTCTCCAGATTATTGACTATTTAAAGTTTTTATAGGAAACGTTCTAGATGAATGCTTATTAGCCTTTGTCAGTAAGTACTTTTGCAAAGTGTCGCTGTGGCTCAATCAGTTAGTGTGTATGGCTATTAACCAAAAGGTTGTTGGTTCAACCCCACCCAGGGACATAATTGACCTTGTTATCAGATTTTGTTGATCTTTAAGTAGACAAGTCAAAATTTCGAAAACCGCTGTTATGGTGTAGGGTACCTGGCCTTCTCTGATGTAATCAGAGTTAGATTTGATTCAGTGATTTTATAAAAACAGCTAGGAAGCACAATTTAGCAGTGGGTTGCAGAGAAAAAGAAATATGCTGGCAAAAAAATCCAATTGAGTGATTAAACAGCTCTTCATTTTCTGGCTTTATTTTTATGCTAACAAATTTGTTCTCTGAAAAGTGTCCACAAAGCCAAGTATCTGATTAACATCTTTGTAGGGATGGTTTTTCACCTATTACTAAATTAAACTTGCTTCATTGGAAAGGCAGCAAGATGCATCCTCATTTCAATATCTACTGAAATAATACAGGTTGACACCAGGAAACATTAACGCCACTGCATCCTTGCTGCTTTCTCATGTGGAAGTCTGTTTAATGTGAAAACAAGGTGATATCTAATTAGCACACAGGTAAGGAATTAAGAAAATCTTTATTTAAGGGTGAAGATTTTTCTCACAAAATCGTTGCCCCAATGCATCATTGAAATTCAAGCTGGAAAGATGATTTTAATATATCACTTGTACATTTTGTATTGCTCTTCTGGTGACAATGTAGTTTGCTTTTGTCAATTACCATTTTAATAATCGGGTAAAGAAAATTAATTGGATTTTTGAAAGAAAACAATACTGTCAATATACTATTAAAACAAATTAAAATGGTAAAAGTTATTGTACTTTAAGTAAAAATAAAAGAGCAAAAATATCAATCCCAGTTTTGGATTACTTTAATTAACAAAAAAAATGCATATAACAGAGGATAGTTTCAATCTGCCTACCTCTGGGTTATGGACCCAGCATGCTTCCATTACAGTACTCTGCTGCACATGTAAGTGCAAGAGATCCTGAAGCACTCACTCATCATGGGAAAGTACCAATGTGTTTCTTCATTGGTTGATGGAAGAAACATCTTACAAAAACTCTCCACATTATTGACTTTTTAAAATGTTTCTAGGAATCGTTCTAGATGAATGCGTATTAGTCTTTGTCAGTAAGTACTTTTGCAAAGTGTTGCTGTGGCGCAATCAGTTAGTGTGTGAGGCTATTAACCAAAAGGTTGGTGGTTCAATCCCACCCAGGGACTTAATTGACCTTGTTATCAGATTTTGGTGATCTTTAAGTAGACAAGTCAAAATTTCAAACCCTCTGTTATGGTGTAGGGTACCTGGCCTTCTCTGATGTAGTTAGATTTGATTCAGTGATTTTATAAAAACAGCTAGGAAGCACAATTTAGCAGTGGGTTGCAGAGAAAAAGAAATATGCTGGCAGAAAAATCCAATTGAGTGATTAAACAGCTCTTCATTTTCTGGCTTTATTTTTATGCTAACTAATTTGTTCTCTGAAAAGTGTCCACAAAGCCAAGTATCTGATTAACATATTTGTAGGGATGGTTTTTCATCTATTACTAAATTAAACTTGCTTCATTGGAAAGGCAGCAAGATGCATCCTCATTTCAATATCTACTGAAATAATACAGGTTGACACCAGGAAACATTAACGCCACTGCATCCTTGCTGCTTTCTCATGTGGAAGTCTGTTTAATGTGAAAACAAGGTGATATCTAATTAGCACACAGGTAAGGAATTAAGAAAATCTTTATTTAAGGGTGAAGATGTTTCTCACATAATCGTTGCCCCAATGCATCATTGAAATTCAAGCTGGAAAGATGATTTTAATGTATCACTTGTACATTTTGTATTGCTCTTCTGGTGACAATGTAGTTTGTTTTTGTCAATTACCATTTTAATAATCGGGTAAAGAAAATTAATTGGATTTTTGAAAGAAAACAATACTGTCAATATACTATTAAAACAAATTAAAATGGTAAAAGTTATTGTACTTTAAGTAAAAATAAAAGCTAAAATATCAATCCCAGTTTTGGATTACTTTAATGAACAAAAAAAAAATGCATATAGCAAAGGATAGTTTCAATCTGCCTACCTCTGGGTTATGGGCCCAGCATGCTTCCATTGCAGTACTCTGCTGCACATGTAAGTGCAAGAGATCCTGAAGCACTCACTCATCATGCGAAAGTACCAATGTGTTTCTTCGTTGGTTGCTGGAAGAAACATCTTACAAAAACTCTCCAGATTATTGACTTTTTAAAGTTTTTTTAGGAAACGTTCTAGATGAATGCTTATTAGTCTTTGTCAGTATGTACTTTTTGCAAAGTGTCTCTGTGGCGCAATTGGTTAGTGTGTTCAGCTATTAATCAAAAAGTTGGTGGTTCAATCCCACCCAGGGACATAATTGACCTTGTGATCAGATTTTGGTGATATTTAAGTAGACAAGTCAAAATTGCAAACCTCTTCTTATGGTGTAGGGTACCTGGCCTTCTCTGATGTAATCAGAGTTAGATTTGATTAAGTGATTTTATAAAAAAACAGCTAGGAAGCACAATTTAGCAGTGGGTTGCAGAGAAAAAGAAATATGCTGGCAGAAAAATCCAATTGAGTGATTAAACAGCTCTTCATTTTCTGGCTTTATTTTTATGCTAACTAATTTGTTCTCTGAAAAGTGTCCACAAAGCCAAGTGTCTGATTAACATCTTTGTAGGGATGGTTTTTAACCTATTACTAAATTAAACTTGCTTCATTGGAAAGGCAGCAAGATGCATCCTCATTTCAATATCTACGGAAATAATACAGGTTGACACCAGGAAACATTAACGCCACTGCATCTTTGCTGTTTTCTCATGTGGAAGTCTGTTTAATGTGAAAACAAGGTGATATCTAATTAGCACACAGGTAAGGAATTAAGAAAATCTTTATTTAAGGGTGAAGATGTTTCTCACAAAATCGTTGCCCCAATGCATCATTGAAATTCAAGCTGGAAAGATGATTTTAATATATCACTTGTACATTTTGTATTGCTCTTCTGGTGACAATGTAGTTTGTTTTTGTCAATTACCATTATAATAATAGGGTAAAGAAAATTAAGTGGATTTTTGAAAGAAAACAATACTGTCAATATACTATTAAAACAAATTAAAATGGTAAAAGTTATTGTACTTTAAGTAAAAATAAAAGAGCAAAAATATCAATCCCAGTTTTGGATTACTTTAATTAACAATAAAAAATGCATATAGCAGAGGATAGTTTCATTCTGCCTACCTCTGGGTTATGGGCCCAGCATGTTTCCAATGCAGTACTCTGCTGCACATGTAAGTGCAAGAGATCCTGAAGCACTCACTCATCATGGGAAAGTACCAATGTGTTTCTTCGTTGGTTGATGGAAGAAACATCTTACAAAAACTCTCCAGATTATTGACTTTTTAAAGTTTTTCTAGGAAACATTCTAGATGAATGCTTATTAGCCTTTGTCAGTAAGTACTTTTGCAAAGTGTCGCTGTGGCGCAATCAGTTAGTGTGTACGGCTATTAACCAAAAGGTTGGTGGTTCAATCCCACCCAGGGACGTAATTGACCTTGTTATCAGATTTTGTTGATCTTTAAGTAGACAAGTCAAAATTTCGAAAACCCCTGTTATGGTGTAGGGTACCTGGCCTTCTCTGATGTAATCAGAGTTAGATTTGATTCAGTGATTTTATAAAAACAGCTAGGAAGCACAATTTAGCAGTGGGTTGCAGAGAAAAAGAAATATGCTGGCAAAAAAATCCAATTGAGTGATTAAACAGCTCTTCATTTTCTGGCTTTATTTTTATGCTAACAAATTTGTTCTCTGAAAAGTGTCCACAAAGCCAAGTATCTAATTAACATCTTTGTAGGGATGGTTTTTCACCTATTACTAAATTAAACTTGCTTCATTGGAAAGGCAGCAAGATGCATCCTCATTTCAATATCTACTGAAATAATACAGGTTGACACCAGGAAACATTAACGCCACTGCATCCTTGCTGCTTTCTCATGTGGAAGTCTGTTTAATGTGAAAACAAGGTGATATCTAATTAGCACACAGGTAAGGAATTAAGAAATCTTTATTTAAGGGTGAAGATGTTTCTCACAAAATCGTTGCCCCAATGCATCATTGAAATTCAAGCTGGAAAGATGATTTTAATATATCACTTGTACATTTTGTATTGCTCTTCTGGTGACAATGTAGTTTGCTTTTGTCAATTACCATTTTAATAATCGGGTAAAGAAAATTAATTGGATTTTTGAAAGAAAACAATACTGTCAATATACTATTAAAACAAATTAAAATGGTAAAAGTTAATGTACTTTAAGTAAAAATAAAAGAGCAAAAATATCAATCCCAGTTTTGGATTACTTTAATTAACAAAAAAAAATGCATATAGCAGAGGATAGTTTCAATCTGCCTACCTCTGGGTTATGGACCCAGCATGCTTCCATTACAGTACTCTGCTGCACATGTAAGTGCAAGAGATCCTGAAGCACTCACTCATCATGGGAAAGTACCAATGTGTTTCTTCATTGGTTGATGGAAGAAACATCTTACAAAAACTCTCCACATTATTGACTTTTTAAAATGTTTCTAGGAATCGTTCTAGATGAATGCTTATTAGCCTTTGTCAGTAAGTACTTTTGCAAAGTGTCACTGTGGCGCAATCAGTTAGTGTGTAAGGCTATTAACCAAAAAGTTGGTGGTTCAATCCCACCCAGGGACTTAATTGATCTTGTTATCAGATTTTGGTGATCTTTAAGTAGACAAGTCAAAATTTCAAACCCCCTGTTATGGTGTAGGGTACCTGGCCTTCTCTGATGTAATCAGAGTTAGATTTGATTCAGTGATTTTATAAAAACAGCTAGGAAGCACAATTTAGCAGTGGGTTGCAGAGAAAAAGAAATATGCTGGCAGAAAAATCCAATTGAGTGATTAAACAGCTCTTCATTTTCTGGCTTTATTTTTATGCTAACTAATTTGTTCTCTGAAAAGTGTCCACAAAGCCAAGTATCTGATTAACATATTTGTAGGGATGGTTTTTCACCTATTACTAAATTAAACTTGCTTCATTGGAAAGGCAGCAAGATGCATCCTCATTTCAATATCTACTGAAATAATACAGGTTGACACCAGGAAACATTAACGCCACTGCATCCTTGCTGCTTTCTCATGTGGAAGTCTGTTTAATGTGAAAACAAGGTGATATCTAATTAGCACACAGGTAAGGAATTAAGAAAATCTTTATTTAAGGGTGAAGATGTTTCTCACAAAATCGTTGCCCCAATGCATCATTGAAATTCAAGCTGGAAAGATGATTTTAATATATCACTTGTACATTTTGTATTGCTCTTCTGGTGACAATGTAGTTTGTTTTTGTCAATTACCATTTTAATAATCGGGTAAAGAAAATTAAGTGGATTTTTGAAAGAAAACAATACTGTCAATATACTATTAAAACAAATTAAAATGGTAAAAGTTATTGTACTTTAAGTAAAAATAAAAGCTAAAATATCAATCCCAGTTTTGGATTACTTTAATGAACAAAAAAAAAATGCATATAGCAGAGGATAGTTTCAATCTGCCTACCTCTGGGTTATGGACCCAGCATGCTTCCATTACAGTACTCTGCTGCACATGTAAGTGCAAAAGATCCTGAAGCACTCACTCATCATGGGAAAGTACCAATGTGTTTCTTCATTGGTTGATGGAAGAAACATCTTACAAAAACTCTCCACATTATTGACTTTTTAAAATGTTTCTAGGAATCGTTCTAGATGAATGCTTATTAGCCTTTGTCAGTATGTACTTTTGCAAAGTGTCGCTGTGGCGCAATCAGTTAGTGTGTAAGGCTATTAACCAAAAGGTTGGTGGTTCAATCCCACCCAGGGACTTAATTGACCTTGTTATCAGATTTTGGTGATCTTTAAGTAGACAAGTCAAAATTTCAAACCCCCTGTTATGGTGTAGGGTACCTGGCCTTCTCTGATGTAGTTAGATTTGATTCAGTGATTTTATAAAAACAGCTAGGAAGCACAATTTAGCAGTGGGTTGCAGAGAAAAAGAAATATGCTGGCAGAAAAATCCAATTGAGTGATTAAACAGCTCTTCATTTTCTGGCTTTATTTTTATGCTAACTAATTTGTTCTCTGAAAAGTGTCCACAAAGCCAAGTATCTGATTAACATATTTGTAGGGATGGTTTTTCATCTATTACTAAATTAAACTTGCTTCATTGGAAAGGCAGCAAGATGCATCCTCATTTCAATATCTACTGAAATAATACAGGTTGACACCAGGAAACATTAACGCCACTGCATCCTTGCTGCTTTCTCATGTGGAAGTCTGTTTAATGTGAAAACAAGGTGATATCTAATTAGCACACAGGTAAGGAATTAAGAAAATCTTTATTTAAGGGTGAAGATGTTTCTCACATAATCGTTGCCCCAATGCATCATTGAAATTCAAGCTGGAAAGATGATTTTAATGTATCACTTGTACATTTTGTATTGCTCTTCTGGTGACAATGTAGTTTGTTTTTGTCAATTACCATTTTAATAATCGGGTAAAGAAAATTAATTGGATTTTTGAAAGAAAACAATACTGTCAATATACTATTAAAACAAATTAAAATGGTAAAAGTTATTGTACTTTAAGTAAAAATAAAAGCTAAAATATCAATCCCAGTTTTGGATTACTTTAATGAACAAAAAAAAATGCATATAGCAAAGGATAGTTTCAATCTGCCTACCTCTGGGTTATGGGCCCAGCATGCTTCCATTGCAGTACTCTGCTGCACATGTAAGTGCAAGAGATCCTGAAGCACTCACTCATCATGCGAAAGTACCAATGTGTTTCTTCGTTGGTTGCTGGAAGAAACATCTTACAAAAACTCTCCAGATTATTGACTTTTTAAAGTTTTTTTAGGAAACGTTCTAGATGAATGCTTATTAGTCTTTGTCAGTATGGACTTTTTGCAAAGTGTCTCTGTGGCGCAATTGGTTAGTGTGTTCAGCTATTAATCAAAAAGTTGGTGGTTCAATCCCACCCAGGGACATAATTGACCTTGTGATCAGATTTTGGTGATATTTAAGTAGACAAGTCAAAATTGCAAACCCCCTCTTATGGTGTAGGGTACCTGGCCTTCTCTGATGTAATCAGAGTTAGATTTGATTAAGTGATTTTATAAAAAAAACAGCTAGGAAGCACAATTTAGCAGTGGGTTGCAGAGAAAAAGAAAAATGCTGGCAGAAAAATCCAATTGAGTGATTGAACAGCTCTTCATTTTCTGGCTTTATTTTTATGATAACAAATTTGTTCTCTGAAAAGTGTCCACAAAGCCAAGTATCTGATTAACATTTTTGTAGGGATGGTTTTTCACCTATTACTAAATTAAACTTGCTTCATTGGAAAGGCAGCAAGATGCATCCTCATTTCAATATCTACGGAAATAATACAGGTTGACACCAGGAAACATTAACGCCACTGCATCTTTGCTGTTTTCTCATGTGGAAGTCTGTTTAATGTGAAAACAAGGTGATATCTAATTAGCACACAGGTAAGGAATTAAGAAAATCTTTATTTAAGGGTGAAGATGTTTCTCACAAAATCGTTGCCCCAATGCATCATTGAAATTCAAGCTGGAAAGATGATTTTAATATATCACTTGTACATTTTGTATTGCTCTTCTGGTGACAATGTAGTTTGTTTTTGTCAATTACCATTTTAAAAATCGGGTAAAGAAAATTAATTGGATTTTTGAAAGAAAACAATACTGTCAATATACTATTAAAACAAATTAAAATGGTAAAAGTTATTGTACTTTAAGTAAAAATAAAAGCTAAAATATCAATCCCAGTTTTGGATTACTTTAATGAACAAAAAAAAAATGCATATAGCAAAGGATAGTTTCAATCTGCCTACCTCTGGGTTATGGGCCCAGCATGCTTCCAGTGCAGTACTCTGCTGCACATGTAAGTGCAAGAGATCCTGAAGCACTCACTCATCATGCGAAAGTACCAATGTGTTTCTTCATTGGTTGCTGGAAGAAACATCTTACAAAAACTCTCCAGATTATTGACTTTTTAAAGTTTTTCTAGGAAACGTTCTAGATGAATGCTTATTAGTCTTTGTCAGTATGTACTTTTCGCAAAGTGTCTCTGTGGCGCAATCGGTTAGTGTGTTCAGCTACTAATCAGAAGGTTGGTGGTTCAATCCCACCCAGGGACGTAATTGACCTTGTGATCAGATTTTGGTAATATTTAAGTAGACAAGTCAAAATTGCAAAACCCCTCTTATGGTGTAGGGTACCTGGCCTTCTCTGATGTAATCAGAGTTAGATTTGATTAAGTGATTTTATAAAAAAAACAGCTAGGAAGCACAATTTAGCAGTGGGTTGCAGAGAAAAAGAAAAATGCTGGCAGAAAAATCCAATTGAGTGATTAAACAGCTCTTCATTTTCTGGCTTTATTTTTATGATAACAAATTTGTTCTCTGAAAAGTGTCCACAAAGCCAAGTATCTGATTAACATCTTTGTAGGGATGGTTTTTCACCTATTACTAAATTAAACTTGCTTCATTGGAAAGGCAGCAAGATGCATCCTCATTTCAATATCTACGGAAATAATACAGGTTGACACCAGGAAACATTAACGCCACTGCATCTTTGCTGTTTTCTCATGTGGAAGTCTGTTTAATGTGAAAACAAAGTGATATCTAATTAGCACACAGGTAAGGAATTAAGAAAATCTTTATTTAAGGGTGAAGATGTTTCTCACAAAATCGTTGCCCCAATGCATCATTGAAATTCAAGCTGGAAAGATGATTTTAATATATCACTTGTACATTTTGTATTGCTCTTCTGGTGACAATGTAGTTTGTTTTTGTCAATTACCATTTTAATAATCGGGTAAAGAAAAGTAATTGGATTTTTGAAAGAAAACAATACTGTCAATATACTATTAAAACAAATTAAAATGGTAAAAGTTATTGTACTTTAAGTAAAAATAAAAGAGCAAAAATATCAATCCCAGTTTTGGATTACTTTAATTAACAAAAAAAAAATGCATATAGCAGAGGATAGTTTCAATCTGCCTACCTCTGGGTTATGGACCCAGCATGCTTTCATAACAGTACTCTGCTGCACATGTAAGTGCAAGAGATCCTGAAGCACTCACTCATCATGGGAAAGTACCAATGTGTTTCTTCATTGGTTGATGGAAGAAACATCTTACAAAAACTCTCCAGATTATTGACTATTTAAAGTTTTTATAGGAAACGTTCTAGATGAATGCTTATTAGCCTTTGTCAGTATGTACTTTTGCAAAGTGTCGCTGTGGCGCAATCAGTTAGTGTGTACAGCTATTAACCAAAAGGTTGGTGGTTCAATCCCACCCAGGGACATAATTGACCTTGTTATCAGATTTTGTTGATCTTTAAGTAGACAAGTCAAAATTTCGAAAACCCCTGTTATGGTGTAGGGTACCTGGCCTTCTCTGATGTAATCAGAGTTAGATTTGATTCAGTGATTTTATAAAAACAGCTAGGAAGCACAATTTAGCAGTGGGTTGCAGAGAAAAAGAAATATGCTATCAAAAAAATCCAATTGAGTGATTAAACAGCTCTTCATTTTCTGGCTTTATTTTTATGCTAACAAATTTGTTCTCTGAAAAGTGTCCACAAAGCCAAGTCTCTGATTAACACCTTTGTAGGGATGGTTTTTCACCTATTACTAAATTAAACTTGCTTCATTGGAAAGGCAGCAAGATGCATCCTCATTTCAATATCTACTGAAATAATACAGGTTGACACCAGGAAACATTAACGCCACTGCATCCTTGCTGCTTTCTCATGTGGAAGTCTGTTTAATGTGAAAACAAGGTGATATCTAATTAGCACACAGGTAAGGAATTAAGAAAATCTTTATTTAAGGGTGAAGATGTTTCTCACAAAATCGTTGCCCCAATGCATCATTGAAATTCAAGCTGGAAAGATGATTTTAATATATCACTTGTACATTTTGTATTGCTCTTCTGGTGACAATGTAGTTTGTTTTTGTCAGTTACCATTTTAATAATCGGGTAAAGAAAATTAATTGGATTTTTGAAAGAAAACAATACTGTCAATATACTATTAAAACAAATTAAAATGGTAAAAGTTATTGTACTTTAAGTAAACATAAAAGCTAAAATATCAATCCCAGTTTTGGATTACTTTAATGAACAAAAAAAAATGCATATAGCAGAGGATAGTTTCAATCTGCCTACCTCTGGGTTATGGACCCAGCATACTTCCATTACAGTACTCTGCTGCACATGTAAGTGCAAGAGATCCTGAAGCACTCACTCATCATGGGAAAGTACCAATGTGTTTCTTCATTGGTTGATGGAAGAAACATCTTACAAAAACTCTCCACATTATTGACTTTTTAAAATGTTTCTATGAATCGTTCTAGATGAATGCTTATTAGCCTTTGTCAGTAAGTACTTTTGCAAAGTGTCGCTGTGGCGCAATCAGTTAGTGTGTAAGGCTATTAACCAAAAGGTTGGTGGTTCAATCCCACCCAGGGACTTAATTGACCTTGTTATCAGATTTTGGTGATCTTTAAGCAGACAAGTCAAAATTTCAAACCCCCTGTTATGGTGTAGGGTACCTGGCCTTCTCTGATGTAATCAGAGTTAGATTTGATTCAGTGATTTTATAAAAACAGCTAGGAAGCACAATTTAGCAGTGGGTTGCAGAGAAAAAGAAATATGCTGGCAGAAAAATCCAATTGAGTGATTAAACAGCTCTTCATTTTCTGGCTTTATTTTTATGCTAACTAATTTGTTCTCTGAAAAGTGTCCACAAAGCCAAGTATCTGATTAACATATTTGTAGGGATGGTTTTTCACCTATTACTAAATTAAACTTGCTTCATTGGAAAGGCAGCAAGATGCATCCTCATTTCAATATCTACTGAAATAATACAGGTTGACACCAGGAAACATTAACGCCACTGCATCCTTGCTGCTTTCTCATGTGGAAGTCTGTTTAATGTGAAAACAAGGTGATATCTAATTAGCACACAGGTAAGGAATTAAGAAAATCTTTATTTAAGGGTAAAGATGTTTCTCACAAAATCATTGCCCCAATGCATCATTGAAATTCAAGCTGGAAAGATGATTTTAATATATCACTTGTACATTTTGTATTGCTCTTCTGGTGACAATGTAGTTTGTTTTTGTCAATTACCATTTTAATAATAGGGTAAAGAAAATTAAGTGGATTTTTGAAAGAAAACAATACTGTCAATATACTATTAAAACAAATTAAAATGGTAAAAGTTATTGTACTTTAAGTAAAAATAAAAGCTAAAATATCAATCCCAGTTTTGGATTACTTTAATGAACAAAAAAAAAATGCATATAGCAAAGGATAGTTTCAATCTGCCTACCTCTGGGTTATGGGCCCAGCATGCTTCCATTGCAGTACTCTGCTGCACATGTAAGTGCAAGAGATCCTGAAGCCCTCACTCATCATGCGAAAGTACCAATGTGTTTCTTCATTGGTTGCTGGAAGAAACATCTTACAAAAACTCTCCAGATTATTGACTTTTTAAAGTTTTTCTAGGAAACGTTCTAGATGAATGCTTATTAGTCTTTGTCAGTATATTCTTTTTGCAAAGTGTCTCTGTGGCGCAATCGGTTAGTGTGTTCAGCTATTAATCAAAAGGTTGGTGGTTCAATCCCACCCAGGGACGTAATTGACCTTGTGATCAGATTTTGGTGATATTTAAGTAGACAAGTCAAAATTGCAAACCCCCTCTTATGGTGTAGGGTACCTGGCCTTCTCTGATGTAATCAGAGTTAGATTTGATTAAGTGATTTTATAAAAAAACAGCTAGGAAGCACAATTTAGCAGTGGGTTGCAGAGAAAAAGAAAAATGCTGGCAGAAAAATACAATTGAGTGATTAAACAGCTCTTCATTTTCTGGCTTTATTTTTATGATAACAAATTTGTTCTCTGAAAAGTGTCCACAAAGCCAAGTCTCTGATTAACACCTTTGTAGGGATGGTTTTTCACCTATTACTAAATTAAACTTGCTTCATTGGAAAGGCAGCAAGATGCATCCTCATTTCAATATCTACTGAAATAATACAGGTTGACACCAGGAAACATTAACGCCACTGCATCCTTGCTGCTTTCTCATGTGGAAGTCTGTTTAATGTGAAAACAAGGTGATATCTAATTAGCACACAGGTAAGGAATTAAGAAAATCTTTATTTAAGGGTGAAGATGTTTCTCACAAAATCGTTGCCCCAATGCATCATTGAAATTCAAGCTGGAAAGATGATTTTAATATATCACTTGTACATTTTGTATTGCTCTTCTGGTGACAATGTAGTTTGTTTTTGTCAGTTACCATTTTAATAATCGGGTAAAGAAAATTAATTGGATTTTTGAAAGAAAACAATACTGTCAATATACTATTAAAACAAATTAAAATGGTAAAAGTTATTGTACTTTAAGTAAAAATAAAAGCTAAAATATCAATCCCAGTTTTGGATTACTTTAATGAACAAAAAAAAATGCATATAGCAGAGGATAGTTTCAATCTGCCTACCTCTGGGTTATGGACCCAGCATGCTTCCATTACAGTACTCTGCTGCACATGTAAGTGCAAGAGATCCTGAAGCACTCACTCCTCATGGGAAAGTACCAATGTGTTTCTTCATTGGTTGATGGAAGAAACATCTTACAAAAACTCTCCACATTATTGACTTTTTAAAATGTTTCTAGGAATCGTTCTAGATGAATGCTTATTAGCCTTTGTCAGTAACTACTTTTGCAAAGTGTCGCTGTGGCGCAATCAGTTTGTGTGTAAGGCTATTAACCAAAAGGTTGGTGGTTCAATCCCACCCAGGGACTTAATTGACCTTGTTATCAGATTTTGGTGATCTTTAAGCAGACAAGTCAAAATTTCAAACCCCCTGTTATGGTGTAGGGTACCTGGCCTTCTCTGATGTAATCAGAGTTAGATTTGATTCAGTGATTTTATAAAAACAGCTAGGAAGCACAATTTAGCAGTGGGTTGCAGAGAAAAAGAAATATGCTGGCAGAAAAATCCAATTGAGTGATTAAACAGCTCTTCATTTTCTGGCTTTATTTTTATGCTAACTAATTTGTTCTCTGAAAAGTGTCCACAAAGCCAAGTATCTGATTAACATATTTGTAGGGATGGTTTTTCACCTATTACTAAATTAAACTTGCTTCATTGGAAAGGCAGCAAGATGCATCCTCATTTCAATATCTACTGAAATAATACAGGTTGACACCAGGAAACATTAACGCCACTGCATCCTTGCTGCTTTCTCATGTGGAAGTCTGTTTAATGTGAAAACAAGGTGATATCTAATTAGCACACAGGTAAGGAATTAAGAAAATCTTTATTTAAGGGTAAAGATGTTTCTCACAAAATCATTGCCCCAATGCATCATTGAAATTCAAGCTGGAAAGATGATTTTAATATATCACTTGTACATTTTGTATTGCTCTTCTGGTGACAATGTAGTTTGTTTTTGTCAATTACCATTTTAATAATAGGGTAAAGAAAATTAAGTGGATTTTTGAAAGAAAACAATACTGTCAATATACTATTAAAACAAATTAAAATGGTAAAAGTTATTGTACTTTAAGTAAAAATAAAAGCTAAAATATCAATCCCAGTTTTGGATTACTTTAATGAACAAAAAAAAAATGCATATAGCAAAGGATAGTTTCAATCTGCCTACCTCTGGGTTATGGGCCCAGCATGCTTCCATTGCAGTACTCTGCTGCACATGTAAGTGCAAGAGATCCTGAAGCACTCACTCATCATGCGAAAGTACCAATGTGTTTCTTCATTGGTTGCTGGAAGAAACATCTTACAAAAACTCTCCAGATTATTGACTTTTTAAAGTTTTTCTAGGAAACGTTCTAGATGAATGCTTATTAGTCTTTGTCAGTATATTCTTTTTGCAAAGTGTCTCTGTGGCGCAATCGGTTAGTGTGTTCAGCTATTAATCAAAAGGTTGGTGGTTCAATCCCACCCAGGGACGTAATTGACCTTGTGATCAGATTTTGGTGATATTTAAGTAGACAAGTCAAAATTGCAAACCCCCTCTTATAGTGTAGGGTACCTGGCCTTCTCTGATGTAATCAGAGTTAGATTTGATTAAGTGATTTTATAAAAAAACAGCTAGGAAGCACAATTTAGCAGTGGGTTGCAGAGAAAAAGAAAAATGCTGGCAGAAAAATACAATTGAGTGATTAAACAGCTCTTCATTTTCTGGCTTTATTTTTATGATAACAAATTTGTTCTCTGAAAAGTGTCCACAAAGCCAAGTATCTGATTAACATATTTGTAGGGATGGTTTTTCACCTATTACTAAATTAAACTTGCTTCATTGGAAAGGCAGCAAGATGCATCCTCATTTCAATATCTACTGAAATAATACAGGTTGACACCAGGAAACATTAACGCCACTGCATCCTTGCTGCTTTCTCATGTGGAAGTCTGTTTAATGTGAAAACAAGGTGATATCTAATTAGCACACAGGTAAGGAATTAAGAAAATCTTTATTTAAGGGTAAAGATGTTTCTCACAAAATCATTGCCCCAATGCATCATTGAAATTCAAGCTGGAAAGATGATTTTAATATATCACTTGTACATTTTGTATTGCTCTTCTGGTGACAATGTAGTTTGTTTTTGTCAATTACCATTTTAATAATAGGGTAAAGAAAATTAAGTGGATTTTTGAAAGAAAACAATACTGTCAATATACTATTAAAACAAATTAAAATGGTAAAAGTTATTGTACTTTAAGTAAAAATAAAAGCTAAAATATCAATCCCAGTTTTGGATTACTTTAATGAACAAAAAAAAAATGCATATAGCAAAGGATAGTTTCAATCTGCCTACCTCTGGGTTATGGGCCCAGCATGCTTCCATTGCAGTACTCTGCTGCACATGTAAGTGCAAGAGATCCTGAAGCACTCACTCATCATGCGAAAGTACCAATGTGTTTCTTCATTGGTTGCTGGAAGAAACATCTTACAAAAACTCTCCAGATTATTGACTTTTTAAAGTTTTTCTAGGAAACGTTCTAGATGAATGCTTATTAGTCTTTGTCAGTATATTCTTTTTGCAAAGTGTCTCTGTGGCGCAATCGGTTAGTGTGTTCAGCTATTAATCAAAAGGTTGGTGGTTCAATCCCACCCAGGGACGTAATTGACCTTGTGATCAGATTTTGGTGATATTTAAGTAGACAAGTCAAAATTTCAAAAACCCCTGTTATGGTGTAGGGTACCTGGCCTTCTCTGATGTAATCAGAGTTAGATTTGATTCAGTGATTTTATAAAAACAGCTAGGAAGCACAATTTAGCAGTGGTTTGCAGAGAAAAAGAAATATGCTGGCAAAAAAATCCAATTGAGTGATTAAACAGCTCTTCATTTTCTGGCTTTATTTTTATGCTAACAAATTTGTTCTCTGAAAAGTGTCCACAAAGCCAAGTATCTGATTAACATCTTTGTAGGGATGGTTTTTCACCTATTACTAAATTAAACTTGCTTCATTGGAAAGGCAGCAAGATGCATCCTCATTTCAATATCTACTGAAATAATACAGGTTGACACCAGGAAACATTAACGCCACTGCATCCTTGCTGCTTTCTCATGTGGAAGTCTGTTTAATGTGAAAACAAGGTGATATCTAATTAGCACACAGGTAAGGAATTAAGAAAATCTTTATTTAAGGGTGAAGATGTTTCTCACAAAATCGTTGCCCCAATGCATCATTGAAATTCAAGCTGGAAAGATGATTTTAATATATCACTTGTACATTTTGTATTGCTCTTCTGGTGACAATGTAGTTTGTTTTTGTCAATTACCATTTTAATAATAGGGTAAAGAAAATTAAGTGGATTTTTGAAAGAAAACAATACTGTCAATATACTATTAAAACAAATTAAAATGGTAAAAGTTATTGTACTTTAAGTAAAAATAAAAGAGCAAAAATATCAATCCCAGTTTTGGATTACTTTAATTAACAAAAAAAAATGCATATAGCAGAGGATAGTTTCAATCTGCCTACCTCTGGGTTATGGGCCCAGCATGCTTCCATTGCAGTACTCTGCTGCACATGTAAGTGCAAGAGATCCTGAAGCACTCACTCATCATGGGAAAGTACCAATGCGTTTCTTCATTGGTTGATGGAAGAAACATCTTACAAAATCTCTCCAGATTATTGACTTTTTAAAGTTTTCTAGGAATTGTTCTAGATGAATGCTTATTAGCTTTTGTCAGTATGTACTTTTGCAAAGTGTCTCTGTGGTGCAATCGGTTAGTGTGTTTGGTTATTAACCAAAGGGTTGGTGGTTCAATCCCACCCAGGGATGTTATTGACCTTGTCATCAGATTTTGGTGATCTTTAAATAGACAAGTCAAAATTTCAAACCCCCTCTTATGGTGTAGGGTACCTGGCCTACTCTGATGTAATCAGAGTTATATTTGATTAAGTGATTTTATCAAAAAACAGCTAGGAAGCACAATTTAGCAGTGGGTTGCAGAGAAAATGAAATATGCTGGCAGAAAAATCCAATTGAGTGATTAAACAGCTCTTCATTTTCTGGCTTTATTTTTATGCTAACAAATTTGTTCTCTGAAAAGTGTCCACAAAGCCAAGTATCGGATTAACATCTTTGTAGGGATGGTTTTTCACCTATTACTAAATTAAACTTGCTTCATTGGAAAGGCAGCAAGATGCATCCTCATTTCAATATCTACTGAAATAATACAGGTTGACACCAGGAAACATTAACGCCACTGCATCCTTGCTGCTTTCTCATGTGGAAGTCTGTTTAATGTGAAAACAAGGTGATATCTAATTAGCACACAGGTAAGGAATTAAGAAAATCTTTATTTAAGGGTGAAGATGTTTCTCACAAAATTGTTGCCCCAATGCATCATTGAAATTCAAGCTGGAAAGATGATTTTAATATATCACTTGTACATTTTGTATTGCTCTTCTGGTGACAATGTAGTTTGTTTTTGTCAATTACCATTTTAATAATCGGGTAAAGAAAATTAAGTGGATTTTTGAAAGAAAACAATACTGTCAATATACTATTAAAACATATTAAAATGGTAAAAGTTATTGTACTTTAAGTAAAAATAAAAGAGAAAAAATATCAATCCCAGTTTTGGATTACTTTAATTAACAAAAAAAAAATGCATATAGCAGAGGATAGTTTCAATCTGCCTACCTCTGGGTTATGAACCCAGCATGCTTTCATTACAGTACTCTGCTGCACATGTAAGTGCAAGAGATCTTGAAGCACTCACTCATCATGGGAAAGTAACAATGTGTTTCTTCGTTGGTTGATGGAAGAAACATCTTACAAAAACTCTCCAGATTATTGACTTTTAAAAGTTTTTCTAGGAAACGTTCTAGATGAATGCTTATTAGCCTTTGTCAGTATGGACTTTTGCAAAGTGTCTCTGTGGCGCAATTGGTTAGTGTGATTGGTTATTAACCAAAGGGTTGGTGGTTCAATCCCACCCAGGGATGTAATTGACCTTGTTATCAGATTTTGGTGATCTTTAAGTAGACAAGTCAAAATTTCAAAAACCCCTGTTATGGTGTAGGGTACCTGGCCTTCTCTGATGTAATCAGAGTTAGATTTGATTCAGTGATTTTATAAAAACAGCTAGGAAGCACAATTTAGCAGTGGTTTGCAGAGAAAAAGAAATATGCTGGCAAAAAAATCCAATTGAGTGATTAAACAGCTCTTCATTTTCTGGCTTTATTTTTATGCTAACAAATTTGTTCTCTGAAAAGTGTCCACAAAGCCAAGTATCTGATTAACATCTTTGTAGGGATGGTTTTTCACCTATTACTAAATTAAACTTGCTTCATTGGAAAGGCAGCAAGATGCATCCTCATTTCAATATCTACTGAAATAATACAGGTTGACACCAGGAAACATTAACGCCACTGCATCCTTGCCGATGATAACCTCAAGTTGGGTCATTCGGTGCTGCAGAGTCGTACGCACTCTTCCACCCGTTCAAGAGCTTTGGTATAACCCCATGGTTCTTAATGTGACCCCAGCATCCTCTAGGTCGTATGAGAAAATAGGATTTTAATACCTACCGGTAAATCCTTTTCTCTTAGTCTGTAGAGGATGCTGGGCACCCGTCCCAGTCCATACTGTGTCTGCAGTTATTACTTGTGGTTATACACATGTTGTGTTATGGTTCTGGTCAGCTTTTTGCTGCAATTGTTCATGCCGTTGGCTTGTGTTCTGTTGAATGCCACGTTCTGCGGCATGCTTAAGGTGTGAGCTGGTAAGATGCTCACCTTAGTTTAACAATAAATCCTTTCCTCAAAATGTCCGTCTCCCTGGGCACAGTTCCTATAACTGGAGTCTGGAGGAGGGGCATAGAGGGAGGAGCCAGTTCACACCCTTTGATAGTCTTAAAGTGCCCATGTCTCTTGCGGATCCCGTCTATACCCCATGGTTCTTAATGTGACCCCAGCATCCTCTACGGACTAAGAGAAAAGGATGCCCTTGCGCACTATCCTGACTTCTCCTCCCGTCTGCTTACTTTGTGCCTTCCAACGCACAATGCGAACTACAGGTGGTGCTGCAGGGCCCACACCCTTTTACTTGCCTTACAGAACAGCTCTGGAGCTGTTACAGTGCCCAGCTGCTGCAAGAAATCAGCTTGAATGCTTCAGGGGATGGGGCATGGCCAACATGAGCCCCACACCAAAGGAGGGTGTGGGTGTTTAATGAGAACTAGGGGTCATCCAAGCACTGCAAAAGGCCGCCATGCCCTGCACGCCCCTTTTCTCTTTTCATATGCAGATGAGGGTTCCAGCCAACTTTGGCCCACTGCTTGGATAACATCACTGTATGCAAATCCGTCTGCTGCAGACCTTCCCCCAGGAATGCTTGTACTTGATGTTGCATATGGTTTGATATTTGATGGTGCTTCAGTATTAGGCAGCCTTCCGCCCTCCCATGTTCATCTGAAAAGATGTGGTCTCCCTGCAGTTGTTGTCCCCAGACGAGAGTTCCCTTGTGCTTCCTCAGTTGAATCTCCTTAACTTGACGGGGGAGGGGCTGCCCGAGCAGCCACCCTCCCCAGCCCTATCCCAACTCATACTTATTTTGCATATGAGATCTCTTGATCATGAAGATTGTTCTCACATGGTGAGGTTCATCCATTATATTTTAAAATAGGAAGGTACAAATTTCATATTTGAATTGCATTTATGTGCTGGATTCAAATGTCGCCCCCCCCCCTTCCATTCTCAATTGTGCCCGTCAGCAGCTATTCTAAGGTTGCTGCCAATGGGTGTGACACATTAATTTCTTCTGTGGGGTACACTGGACTCCACAAGGATTCACATTGGGGTGTAGAGTAGGATCTTGATCTGAGGCACCAACCGGCTCAAAGCTTTTGACTGTTCCCAAGATGCTCAGTGCATTCTCCTCTATAACCCCGCTTCCATGAACAGGGAGCTCAGTTTGTAGTTGGTGCCTTCAGTAGCAGGCCACTTAACAGGGGCCTGCCTCAGGCAGCCTATTCTTAGCTATAAATTTTGACAAGAAAAGAAGAACTTGTTTTATGAGAATCTACAAGGGCTGCAGCAGGCTAGGTCTAATAGACATCTTTACTGCAGCTTCATCACTCCCAGCGGCGCTGTATACTCCCATGCCCTGGTTGCTGGGTCACTGCAGCGGAGGCTCCGGTTTCATCCTAAGGTCAGTCACACACACACCACCCTTCCGGATCACGAGGCCGCTGATGAAGGGAAGCGTGGCCGTATTGGGTGGACCGTGTGCGCACTGGCGTGGACACTGATTACTGGGCAGCTGCTCCACTAGCCACCAGGTACAGTTAAGGAGCACAGGTCTGGGGGTTTTTCTCCTATATTAACCCAATTTTGTACTGCCCGCAGCGCATTGTGATAGGTAATAGGGCCTGATTCAGGTTGGATTGCAATCACAATAAGCGATCCAACTGCAAAAATTGCTAAGAGCATACGCATGTGCCTGCATTTTCTGTGGCACCCCGCAGAGAATGCGATCGCCTCTGCCTGTCAATCGGGGCGGGGGGGGGGGGGATAGGTGGGTCAGCAACACTCCATTTCCAAGTCAGGGATGGAGCGGTGCGGGGGCAAGGCTTCAAAATGGGGTCTGCAACGGAGGAGACACAGGGGGCGTGGTCACAGCGGCTGTATGACATCACATTCAGCCGCTGTGATCACAAAAATGGTGGCGGCTTCCTGCGCGCACATACAGTCTGCACCAGCAGGAGGCTACATCATTTTTTATGATCACGCTGAACTGCAGTGCGACTGCAATTACAGCATGGTCAAGAAGGGAGGCGTCATGCTGGGTGGCCATGCCCTTTCACTGTGCAGGAGCCAGCACCGCTCACACACTAGTCCCCGGGTGCAGCCCCCAACCCCCGGGACACCCGGAGCAACAAAATGTAGATTCAGGCCACCAGGCCACGCCCCTACCTATGAAACCATGCCTCCTTTTTACCATTGCGCTGCTTATCTGCGCGCACTGCATTACAATCTCCCTCGCCACCTCTCTGGGTGTCACCAGTGATAGTGACACCTCTGCCATGCTTGTAGCAGCTGGTCCTAAGATCTACGCCTCAAGCCCTGAGTGTTTGCCCTTGTGACTTGTTGATCATCATAGCGAAGCAGATGCTTACAGAAAACTGCAGGGGCTTAGATTGAAAATAAAAAAATTGATAGGTATAAGGTAGAGAGGAGCGGGTTCGGTTCTCCGAGAACCGAATTCCCCACGAACTCCACGTTGTTTACACTGGTCCGAGGCAGGCTCGGTTGTTCCCGCCTGACTCGGAAAACCTGAAAAAGGGAAAATGTCATCATCCCGCTGTCGGATTCTCGCGAGATTCGGATTCCATATAAAGAGCTGCGCGTTGCCGCCATTTTTACTCGTGCATTGAAGATAGAGCGGAATGGACGTGGCTATGTTCTCTCAGTGGAAATCTCAATATCAGTGCTCAGTATCAGTGGTTACTTATTGCTGCTCAGTAATACTAGTAGTGTGTCTCTCCTGCTCAGTGTCAGTTCTCAGTAGTATCCTCATCAGTGCTCAGTATCACTGCTCATTGTCTTGTGCTGCATTGTGGTGCTCAGCATACTACAGTACATTACTAATAGTCCAGTGCTGCATCTTGCTGCTCAGTGTCAGTTCTAGTATCCTCATCAGTGCTCACTATCACTGTTCATTGCATTTTGGTTTTCTGTATACTACAGTAACATAGTAATATAGTAACATATAGTAACATAGTTTTTGAGGTTGAATAGAGGCAAATTGCCCATCGTGTTCAACCTGTTTTAAGTTGTGATGATTCTACATACTTGCTGAATAATGTTTTATGACTAGTTAGCTACTATAACTCATGTTACCCCCGGATTAACCATGTTGATATTTTAAGTATTATAACCTTGGATAGCTTTTTCATTCAGAAATGTATCCATTCCTTTTTTAAATCCAATTACAGAGTCCACCATTACCACCTTCCCTGGCAGGGAATTCCACATCCTGATTGCCCTAACAGTGAAGATCATAGTATCTCACCTGGCAGGTAAGTAGGAGTTGGGCTAGAGCTGTGGAGGATTGCTGCTCGGGCACCCCCTGTCAAGTGAAGGAGATCCAACTGAGGCAGCACAAGGGAACTCTCGAAAGAAGAACAAGGCTAGAGGAAGATCTGAGACAAAGAAATCTGACTTTTACCAGAGCTGACCAGAGGAAAGCACAAACACAGTCCCCCACTACCACAAATAATGCAGTCGAGTTTCCCACATTTGGGGAAATCACAGGGGTCAGCATACCCAGAATGCAATGAATGAACCTCACCCTGGGAGAACAATCTTCATGACCATGGTATCTCCTATGCAAAATAAGTATGATTTGGGATAGGGCTGGGGAGGGCCGCTGCTCAGGCACATCTCTGTCAAGTAAAGGAGATTCAACTGAGGCAGCACAAGGGAACTCTCATCTGGGGACAACAACTGCAGGGAGAACACATATTTTCAGATGAAAATCTTGGTCATGCTCTGGTTTCTCTTCAGAACGAACAAATCTTTCGCCTTTTACTAAAGATTTCCGTGGAGAGGAGCAAAACTGAGTTTTACCTCAATTTTTGCATGCCCCATCTTTTTGGGGTTTCTTTTATCGGTTTAAAGATAGAATGAGTGTGCTTTAATGAAAGCTCATTTGCATAGAAATTACAGTAAATGTTTGTTTCTTTTCAAACAGAACTTTCTTGACCATGCTACTTGCTTGAAAGATCTGGGAGCACATGGAATACAGTACAAACCATGCTTATAGCAAGGAGAAGCCAGGTGAGAAATCTGCTTTCTTTCAAATTGGGCGCTCACTTTGATCTGAATGAGGACTGCTGGCATGGCACTCAGGCGACAGGTGGAATCTTGGTCATGCTCTGGTTTCTCTTCAGAACTAACAAATATTTCGCCTTTTATTAAAGATTTCCGTGGAGAGGAGCAAAACTGAGTTTTATCTCAATTTTTGCATGCCCCATATTATTGGGGTTTCTTTTATCAGTTTAAAGACAGAACGAGTGTGCTTTCTTGTTAGCTTTAATGTAAGTTTATTTGTATAACAATGACAGTAAATGTCTGTTTCTTTTCAAGCAGAACTTTCTTGACCATACTAATTGCTTGAAAGATCTGGGAGCACATGGAAAAGAGTACAAACCATGCTTATAGCAAGGGGAAGCCTGGTGAGAAATCTGCTTTCTTTCTTTCAAATTGGGTGCTCACTTTGAGCTGAATGAGGACTGCTGGCATCAGGGCCGGCTCTAGGCATGTTCGAATAGAGCGGCCGCGCAGGGCGCCACCCTTAATGGGCGCCACTCGCTGGCGCCGCCATATTCGATGCTGGAGCCGGCCCTGTGTGTGTGCTGCTGCAGCATTTGGCGGTCGCGCTGTGTATGCGCGCTGCGCGGCGCCGGTTTCTAACGTCAGACGCCGGCGCCGCGCATAGCCCGCCTGCACAAGTGGCCGCCCACCCGCCCGCCAGCCCGGACCCAGGCTCAGGCTCACTCGCCCGGCCTACCGCCCGCCCGCCAGCGCTCCCACACAGGCGGACAGCAGTACTCCTCCCCAGCGCCGCAGGTATTTTTTTTTTTTTGGGGGGGGGGAGATCCGCACTGTGGGGGCATTTCTGGCACACAGGGGGCATTTTTGGTTATGTGGGGGCATTTCTGGCACTGTGGGGGCATTTCTGGCTCTGTGGGGGGCATTTCTGGCACTGTGGGGGCATTTCTGGCACTGTGGGGGCATTGCATATCTGGCTCTGTGGGGGCATATTTGGCACTGTGGGGACATATCTGGCCCTGTGGGGGCATATCAGGCACTGTGGGGACATTTCTGGCACTGTGGGGGCATTTCTGGCACTGTGTGGGCATTTCTGGCACTGTGGGGGCATTTCTGGCACTGTGGGGGCATTTATCTGGCTCTGTGGGGGCATTTATCTGGCTCTGTGGGGGCATTTATCTGGCACTGTGGGGGCATTTCTGGCACTGTGGGGGCATTTCTGGCACTGTGGGGACATATCAGGCACTGTGGGGGCATATCTGGCACTGTGGGGGCATATCTGGCACTGTGGGGGCATATCTGGCACTGTGGGGGCATTTATGGCACTGTGGGGGCATTTCTGGCACTGTGGGGGCATTTATCTGGCTCTGTGGGGGCATTTATCTGGCACTGTGGGGGCATTTATCTGGCACTGGGGGCATTTATCTGGCACTGTGGGGGCATTTCTGGCACCGTGAGGGCATATCTGGCACTGTGGGGGCATATCTGGCACTGTGGGGACATATCTGGCACTGTGGGGGCATTTATCTGGCTCTGTGGGGGCATTTATGTATCAGGCACCGTGGGGGCATTTATGTATCAGGCACCGTGGGGGCATTTATGTATCATGCACCGTGGGGGCATTTATGTATCATGCACCGTGGGGGCATTTATGTATCAGGCACCGTGGGGACATTTATGTATCTGGCACCGTGGGGGCATTTATGTATCTGGCACCGTGGGGGCATTTATGTATCTGGCACCGTGGGGGCATTTATGTATCAGGCACCGTGGGGGCATTTATGTATCTGGCACCGTGGGGGCATTTATGTATCTGGCACCGTGGGGGCATTTATGTATCTGGCACCGTGGGGGCATTTCTTGCACTGTGGGGGCATTTCTTGCACTGTGGGGACATTTCTTGCACTGTGGGGGCATATCTTGCACTGTGAGGGCATTAATGTATGTGGCACTGTGGGGGCATATCTGCGCTGTGGGGGCATTTATCCATCTGGAACTGTGTGGCCATTTATGTAGCTGGCACTGCTGGGGGGCATGTCACGTGTAGCTGGCACTGCTGGGGGGCATGTCATGTGTAGCTGGCACTGCTGGGGGGCATATCATGTAGTGTTCCCGCTAGGCGTCTGTGGCTGGGCAGTGTGTCTCAGTGCTCTACCTGGCGCAATGTGTCTAACGTGCTCTTATAGGAGGTTCTACCTGGTGCAATGTGTATTAGCTGCACTACTGTGTGGTGTAATGTGAATTGCCACTATAATGTGGCTACGCACCTTCCCCACGAAGTAACTCCCCTAAATTTTTGCTGCGCGCCTTCGGCGCGCACTGTCCATGCTTTAGCGTGTGGAAATGGGAACAACAAGCATTACAGTATGTACATCATTTTGCCCACCTAACTTAAAAATGTGCCCTCCCTGTGATCAGCAACCTGCCCTAAAAAGTGAACACTAGCACGTGTAGCTGGCACTGCTGGAGGGCATGTCATGTGTAGCTGGCACTGCTGGGGGACGAGACCACACCCACTTTTTCAAGAGGCCACGCCCACTTTTCCAAGAGCGCGCGCGCCTTCGGCGCGCGCATGGGGGGGGGCACTTTTACATTTTCTCGCTCAGGGTGCTAGTAGGCCTGGAGCCGGCCCTGGCTGGCATGGCACTCAGGCGACAGGTGGAATCTTGGTCATGCTCTGGTTTCTCTTCAGAACTAACAAATCTTTCGCCTTTTACTAAAGATTTCCGTGGAGAGGAGCAAAACTGAGTTTTATCTCAAATTTTGCATGCCCCATCTTATTGGGGTTTTATTTTATCGGTTTAAAGATAGAACGAGTGTGCTTTAATGTAAGCTCATTTGCATAGAAATGACAGTAAATGTTTGTTTCTTTTCAAACAGAACTTTCTTGACTATACTAATTGCTTGAAAGATCTGGGAACACATGGAAAAAAATACAAACCATGTTTATAGCTAGGGGAAGCCTGGTGAGAAATCTGCTTTCTTTCTTTCAAATTGGGTGCTCACTTTGAGCTGAATAAGAACTGCTGGCATGGCACTCAGGCGACAGGTGGAATCTTGGTCATGCTCTGGTTTCTCTTCAGAACGAACAAATCTTTCGCCTTTTACTAAAGATTTCCGTGGAGAGGAGCAAAACTGAGTTTTATCTCATTTTTTCCTTGCCCCATCTTATTGGGGTTTTATTTTATCTGTTTAAAGATAGAACGAGTGTGCTTTAATGTAAGCTCATTTGCATAGAAATTACAGTAAATGTTTGTTTCTTTTCAAACAGAACTTTCTTGACCACACTAATTGCTTGAAAGATCTGGGAGCACATGGAAAAGAGTACAAACCATGTTTATAGCAAGGGTAAGCCTGGTGAGAAATCTGCTTTCTTTCATTCAAATTGGGTGCTCACTTTCAGCTGAATGAGAACTGCTGGCATGGCACTCAGGCGACAGGTGGAATCTTGGTCATGCTCTGGTTTCTCTTCAGAACTAACAAATATTTCGCCTTTTATTAAAGATTTCCGTGGAGAGGAGCAAAACTGAGTTTTATCTCAATTTTTGCATGCCCCATATCATACCTCCCAACTGTCCCGATTTTCGCGGGACAGTCCCGTTTTTTGGGGACTGTCCCGCTGTCCCACCTGCGGGCCGCAGTGTCCCGCGGTGGGGAGGACAGTTGGGAGGCTCTGTCTGTCGCTGCCCTGCTTAGCAGAGCAGCGGTGAATAGACGCTGTGCGCATGCGCACAGCGTCTATTCACTGAAGTCAGAGGGAGAGGTGGCATGCCAGCGGCTCACAGAGCGCTGGGCATGCCCCCTCAGTGCCGAAAACGGGGGCGTGACTCGCGATCGCGGGTCCTCCCGCGAAGTCACACCCCCTTTTACTTAGGCCACGCTGCAATTGTTCATGCCGTTGGCTTGTGTTCTGTTGAATGCCACGTTCTGCGGCATGCTTAAGGTGTGAGCTGGTAAGATGCTCACCTTAGTTTAACAATAAATCCTTTCCTCGAAATGTCCGTCTCCCTGGGCACAGTTCCTATAACTGGAGTCTGGAGGAGGGGCATAGAGGGAGGAGCCAGTTCACACCCTTTGATAGTCTTAAAGTGCCCATGTCTCTTGCGGATCCCGTCTATACCCCATGGTTCTTAATGTGACCCCAGCATCCTCTACGGACTAAGAGAAAAGGATGCCCTTGCGCACTATCCTGACTTCTCCTCCCGTCTGCTTACTTTGTGCCTTCCAACGCACAATGCGAACTACAGGTGGTGCTGCAGGGCCCACACCCTTTTACTTGCCTTACAGAACAGCTCTGGAGCTGTTACAGTGCCCAGCTGCTGCAAGAAATCAGCTTGAATGCTTCAGGGGATGGGGCATGGCCAACATGAGCCCCACACCAAAGGAGGGTGGGGGTGTTTAATGAGAACTAGGGGTCATCCAAGCACTGCAAAAGGCCGCCATGCCCTGCACGCCCCTTTTCTCTTTTCATATGCAGATGAGGGTTCCAGCCAACTTTGGCCCACTGCTTGGATAACATCACTGTATGCAAATCCGTCTGCTGCAGACCTTCCCCCAGGAATGCTTGTACTAGATGTTGCATATGGTTTGATATTTGATGGTGCTTCAGTATTAGGCAGCCTTCCGCCCTCCCATGTTCATCTGAAAAGATGTGGTCTCCCTGCAGTTGTTGTCCCCAGACGAGAGTTCCCTTGTGCTTCCTCAGTTGAATCTCCTTAACTTGACGGGGGAGGGGCTGCCAGAGCAGACACCCTCCCCAGCCCTATCCCAACTCATACTTATTTTGCATATGAGATTTCTTGATCATGAAGATTGTTCTCACAGGGTGAGGTTCATCCATTATATTTTAAAATAGGAAGGTACAAATTACATATTTGAATTGCATTTATGTGCTGGATTCAAATGTCCCCCCCCCCCCTTCCATTCTCAATTGTGCCCGTCAGCAGCTATTCTAAGGTTGCTGCCAATGGGTGTGACACATTAATTTCTTCTGTGGGGTACACTGGACTCCACAAGGATTCACATTGGGGTGTAGAGTAGGATCTTGATCTGAGGCACCAACCGGCTCAAAGCTTTTGACTGTTCCCAAGATGCTCAGTGCATTCTCCTCTATAACCCCGCTTCCATGAACAGGGAGCTCAGTTTGTAGTTGGTGCCTTCAGTAGCAGGCCACTTAACAGGGGCCTGCCTCAGGCAGCCTATTCTTAGCTATAAATTTTGACAAGAAAAGAAGAACTTGTTTTATGAGAATCTACAAGGGCTGCAGCAGGCTAGGTCTAATAGACATCTTTACTGCAGCTTCATCACTCCCAGCGACGCTGTATACTCCCGTGCCCTGGTTGCTGGGTCACTGCAGCGGAGGCTCCGGTTTCATCCTAAGGTCAGTCACACACACACCACCCTTCCGGATCACGAGGCCGCTGTTGAAGGGGAGCGTGGCCGTAGGGGGTGGACCGTGTGCGCACTGGCGTGGACACTGATTACTGGGCAGCCGCTCCACTAGCCACCAGGTACAGTTAAGGAGCACAGGTCTGGGGGTTTTTCTCCTATATTAACCCAATTTTGTACTGCCCGCAGCGCATTGTGATAGGTAATAGGGCCTGATTCAGGTTGGATTGCAATCACAATAAGCGATCCAACTGCAAAAATTGCTAAGAGCATACGCATGTGCCTGCATTTTCTGCGGCACCCCGCAGAGAATGCGATCGCCTCTGCCTGTCAATCGGGGCGGGGGGGGGGATAGGTGGGTCAGCAACACTCCATTTCCAAGTGAGGGATGGAGCGGTGCGGGTGCAAGGCTTCAAAATGGGGTCTGCAATGGAGGAGACACAGGGGGCGTGGTCACAGCGGCTGTATGACATCACATTCAGCCGCTGTGATCACAAAAATGGTGGCGGCTTCCTGCGCGCACATACAGTCTGCACCAGCAGGAGGCTACACCATTTTTTATGATCACGCTGAACTGCAGTGCGACTGCAATTACAGCATGGTCAAGAAGGGAGGCGTCATGCTGGGTGGCCATGCCTTTTCACTGTGCAGGAGCCAGCACCGCTCACACACTAGTCCCCGGGTGCAGTCCCCAACCCCAGGGACACCCGGAGCAACAAAATGTAGATTCAGGCCACCAGGCCACGTCCCTACCTATGAAACCATGCCTCCTTTTTACCATTGCGCTGCTTATCTGCGCGCACTGCATTACAATCTCCCTCGCCACCTCTCTGGGTGTCACCAGTAATAGTGACACCTCTGCCATGCTTGTAGCAGCTGGTCCTAAGATCTACGCCTCAAGCCCTGAGTGTTTGCCCTTGTGACTTGTTGATCATCATAGCGAAGCAGATGCTTACAGAAAACTGCAGGGGCTTAGATTGAAAATAAAAAAATTGATGGGTATAAGGTAGAGAGGAGCGGGTTCGGTTCTCCGAGAACCGAATTCCCATACGAACTCCACGTGGTTTACACTGGTCCGAGGCAGGCTCGGTTGTTCCCGCCTGACTCGGAAAACCTGAACAAGGGAAAATGTCATCATCCCGCTGTCGGATTCTCGCGAGATTCAGATTCCATATAAAGAGCTGCGCGTTGCCGCCATTTTTACTCGTGCATTGAAGAGAGAGCGGAATGGACGTGGCTATGTTCTCTCAGTGGAAATCTCAATAGCAGTGCTCAGTATCAGTGGTTACTTATTGCTGCTCAGTAATACTAGTAGTGTGTCTCTCCTGCTCAGTGTCAGTTCTCAGTAGTATCCTCATCAGTGCTCAGATCACTGCTCATTGTCTTGTGCTGCATTGTGGTGCTCAGCATACTACAGTACATTACTAATAGTCCAGTGCTGCATCTTGCTGCTCAGTGTCAGTTCTAGTATCCTCATCAGTGCTCACTATCACTGTTCATTGCATTTTGGTTTTCTGTATACTACAGTAACATAGTAATATAGTAACATATAGTAACATAGTTTTTGAGGTTGAATAGAGGCAAATTGCCCATCGTGTTCAACCTGTTTTAAGTTGTGATGATTCTACATACTTGCTGAATAATGTTTTATGACTAGTTAGCTACTATAACTCATGTTACCCCCGGATTAACCATGTTGATATTTTAAGTATTATAACCTTGGATAGCTTTTTCATTCAGAAATGTATCCATTCCTTTTTTAAATCCAATTACAGAGTCCGCCATTACCACCTTCCCTGGCAGGGAATTCCACATCCTGATTGCCCTAACAGTGAAGATCATAGTATCTCACCTGGCAGGTAAGTAGGAGTTGGGCTAGAGCTGTGGAGGATTGCTGCTCGTGCACCTCCTGTCAAGTGAAGGAGATCCAACTGAGGCAGCACAAGGGAACTCTCGAAAGAAGAACAAGGCTAGAGGAAGATCTGAGACAAAGAAATCTGACTTTTACCAGAGCTGACCAGAGGAAAGCACAAACACAGTCCCCCACTACCACAAATAATGCAGTCGAGTTTCCCACATTTGGGGAAATCACAGGGGTCAGCATACCCAGAATGCAATGAATGAACCTCACCCTGGGAGAACAATCTTCATGACCATGGTATCTCCTATGCAAAATAAGTATGATTTGGGATAGGGCTGGGGAGGGCCGCTGCTCAGGCACATCTCTGTCAAGTAAAGGAGATTCAACTGAGGCAGCACAAGGGAACTCTCATCTGGGGACAACAACTGCAGGGAGAACACATATTTTCAGATGAAAATCTTGGTCATGCTCTGGTTTCTCTTCAGAACGAACAAATCTTTCGCCTTTTACTAAAGATTTCCGTGGAGAGGAGCAAAACTGAGTTTTACCTCAATTTTTGCATGCCCCATCTTTTTGGGGTTTCTTTTATCGGTTTAAAGATAGAATGAGTGTGCTTTAATGAAAGCTCATTTGCATAGAAATTACAGTAAATGTTTGTTTCTTTTCAAACAGAACTTTCTTGACCATGCTACTTGCTTGAAAGATCTGGGAGCACATGGAATACAGTACAAACCATGCTTATAGCAAGGAGAAGCCAGGTGAGAAATCTGCTTTCTTTCAAATTGGGCGCTCACTTTGATCTGAATGAGGACTGCTGGCATGGCACTCAGGCGACAGGTGGAATCTTGGTCATGCTCTGGTTTCTCTTCAGAATGAACAAATCTTTCGCCTTTTATTAAAGATTATCCGTGGAGAGGAGCAAAACTGAGTTTTATCTCAATTTTTGCATGCCCCATATTATTGGGGTTTCTTTTATCAGTTTAAAGACAGAACGAGTGAGCTTTCTTGTTGGCTTTAATGTAAGTTTATTTGTATAACAATGACAGTAAATGTCTGTTTCTTTTCAAGCAGAACTTTCTTGACCATACTAATTGCTTGAAAGATCTGGGAGCACATGGAAAAGAGTACAAACCATGCTTATAGCAAGGGGAAGCCTGGTGAGAAATCTGCTTTCTTTCTTTCATATTGGGTGCTCACTTTGAGCTGAATGAGGACTGCTGGCATGGCACTCAGGCGACAGGTGGAATCTTGGTCATGCTCTGGTTTCTCTTCAGAACGAACAAATCTTTCGCCTTTTACTAAAGATTTCCGTGGAGAGGAGCAAAACTGAGTTTTATCTAAATTTTTGCATGCCCCATATTATTGGGGTTTCTTTTATCTGTTTAAAGACAGAACGAGTGTGCTTTCTTGTTAGCTTTAATGTAAGTTGCCATAGATGCAGTGAAACACGCGTGTAGGGCACGGCGTGTCCTCGTGTATTTGACTCATGTGAAATGTTATAAAACAAAAATATATGATTATGATGTTAGCTGTTAGTCTCCACTAATAGGGAATAGAAGCTGAGCTATAAGAAAGGAATACACTAGATATGATGTCACTTAGCAATTACAATGTCTAAAGTGCATACAGATAGCTACTAATAACTCTTGATAAGAAAGTATATCAGTGTGGGTATATTTATATGATGGGATATTGGGACTAGTGAATATATATCACTCCTGCTGTCCAGATTGGCAATAACCAGACAATTATGATAAGAGTAGAGATGTCACATGGGCTGCTATAGATATTAATTTAATGCTGTATGTGTCATTTGTTACAAATGGATACATTTTCTATGAGTCAGCCTAGCAGCTGCATGTTCTAACAGAACACTATCCTCACACAGAATCTGCTAACCTTGAGATAACTAAATGACAGTGTGTAACAGTCTCTTTACTATAAGACTGTTACAAAGTAATATATATATTTGAAGTCAGTCTAGCAGCTGTGTGTTCCAGCAGTTTATAAGACAAAGAAAATCTCCTATTGTGGAATCTAGACACATGGGACTGCTGGCCTGTGTCATACTATTTCTATGTAATACCAGTAACATGTATATAACTGTTACATAATTGTTACAAATGGATAAATCTTTGAGTCAGCCTAGCAGC
Organism: Pseudophryne corroboree; assembly: GCF_028390025.1. Lineage (NCBI taxonomy): Eukaryota > Metazoa > Chordata > Amphibia > Anura > Myobatrachidae > Pseudophryne > Pseudophryne corroboree. Next base: position 92,449 of record NW_026969651.1, read on the forward strand.
TGCATGTCCTAACAGGACACCATAAATCCTTTACAGTGTAACAAATTGATTGGTAACACTTAAAGGCTGGAGAGCAGTTATATGCCTTACTAGCATACTCAATATACCACATTATTACACCAGTTACCACGATTATTGACAGCGCATTTGATATATTATATTACCCTCACACTGAGTCTGTTTACCTTTAGATAACTAAGTGACCGAATATGTAACAGTTTCTCTATCATAAGACTGTTACAAAGTGAGATAGATATATTTGGAAGTCAGTCAAACAGCTGTGTGTTTCAGCGGTTTATAAGAAAATTCCTCATTGTGGAATCTGGACCACTAAGGGTTATTATATATATAGCACATGGAATTGCCACATCTCCCTATATGATAATTTCATTACACTGTAACATAATAAGAATTAACTCTTTAACAGTGTAAATAGAGAGTAATAAATCTCTGACACATGGAATATATTATTTCTTAGATGAATTGGATAAACCATTATGACAGACACTTTGCTTCCTAATAAGAATTGAGGTGGCTATACCTCTAAGGAAAGCATTATTGCCTACGCCTAGATCAGATTAAATAAGATCTGGCTGAATATATGAAGGAAGGTTGCTATTTATATGAGAATTGGAATTGCTATATTCCTTAAGGCAACCCCACCGATTGATATATGTTGTCAATTAAGTATATCTGAACGGCTATATCTGGACCAGATTTAATAAGATCTGGCTGATTATATGAAGGAGGGCTGCTATTTATATTGGAATTGCCATATTCCTTAAGGCAACCGCACCTGTTGGTATATCTCGCCAATTAACTATATCTAAACAGCTAAATTAAAGCTATTCATCATTTTTTTAGTTTGGATATTAATAAATATGATCTTTCCATGATGCATAGAGATTTCCCTATCAAGTGATTCCTTATCCGATATAGAAAGCTATCCCCCTATGGTATTGAATTTAGGAATATAGTCTTAGGGGACACAGAGAAATAAGTGATCCCCATCTACCTAAGCACCCCACAAATTGGAGGTTAGCTTACCGGTTATACTCAATCACCCCCACAAATTCGCCAATGGGGATGGCTTCCCGGGAGGTAACCCCTATTGAGTGAAGGGAGTATATAGGATACGACCCAGTGGTACCTGACGACATAGATACTAACAGCTATTTAATAACATTACGCTAGAAAGTGATTATTAGCAACATATATATCTATATAAACAACCCCGCCAGGGTTGTGCCTTCAAAAATAATCACACACGGACACGCTTTTTAAACCTTTTTTTCACATCTCTTTATTCTTCTTATGCACATGTATGTTAGTTCTGTGATTTTAACCTTTATGTTTCACTGCAGTTTGGGATAATAATATTAATATTTATCCAATTTTAATACATACTTAATAAAGGTTATATTTTATGATTCATTCATTCTGTCCAGTGCGTCAACAGTGCAGATTTCTTCTTGTTTTTTCTCCCAAATTCTATAACAATGACAGTAAATGTTGTTACTTTTCAAACAGAACTTTCTTGACCATGCTACTTGCTTGAAAGATCTGGGAGCACATGGAAAACAGTACAAACCATGCAGTATCACAAGAGCCTTTATTTGATCTTTCATGAAGATAGAGCAGAATTGAGGACACGTCAACAATTTCTGCCGAAGGTGGTTCATCTTTCCACATGGTGCCTTTGGCCACTGACACCTTCGTTGAGTCAAAGTCTCTGGCTGTGGTCAGAACTTTGAAAATTTATGTCACCAGAACGGTTCAGATTAGGAAAACAGAGGCTCTGTTTGTCCTGTATGCTCCCAACAGGATTGGGTGTCCTGCTTCCATGTAGACCATTATGCGCTGGATCTGTGGTAAGATTCAGCATGCTCATTCCACGGCAGGATTGCCGTTACTGAAATAGGTGAAGACCCATTCTACTAGAAAGGTGGGTTCATCCTGGGCAGCTGGTCGGGGAGTCTCGGCATTGCAATTTTGCCGAGCAGCTATTTAGTAAACACTTTTGCTAAGTTTTACAAGTTTGATACCTTGGCTGATGATAACCTCAAGTTGGGTCATTCGGTGCTGCAGAGTCGTACGCACTCTCCCACCCGTTCAAGAGCTTTGGTATAACCCCATGGTTCTTAATGTGACCCCAGCATCTAGGTCGTATGAGAAAATAGGATTTTAATACCTACCGGTAAATCCTTTTCTCTTAGTCCGTAGAGGATGCTGGGCACCCGTCCCAGTCCATACTGTGTCTGCAGTTATTACTTGTGGTTATACACATGTTGTGTTATGGTTCTGGTCAGCTTTTTGCTGCAATTGTTCATGCCGTTGGCTTGTGTTCTGTTGAATGCCACGTTCTGCGGCATGCTTAAGGTGTGAGCTGGTAAGATGCTCACCTTAGTTTAACAATAAATCCTTTCCTCGAAATGTCCGTCTCCCTGGGCTCAGTTCCTATAACTGGAGTCTGGAGGAGGGGCATAGAGGGAGGAGCCAGTTCACACCCTTTGAAAGTCTTAAAGTGCCCATGTCTCTTGCGGATCCCGTCTATACCCCATGGTTCTTAATGTGACCCCAGCATCCTCTACGGACTAAGAGAAAAGGATGCCCTTGCGCACTATCCTGACTTCTCCTCCCGTCTGCTTACTTTGTGCCTTCCAACGCACAATGCGAACTACAGGTGGTGCTGCAGGGCCCACACCCTTTTACTTGCCTTACAGAACAGCTCTGGAGCTGTTACAGTGCCCAGCTGCTGCAAGAAATCAGCTTGAATGCTTCAGGGGATGGGGCATGGCCAACATGAGCCCCACACCAAAGGAGGGTGGGGGTGTTTAATGCGAACTAGGGGTCATCCAAGCACCGCAAAAGGCCGCCATGCCCTGCATGCCCCTTTTCTCTTTTCATATGCAGATGAGGGTTCCAGCCAACTTTGGCCCACTGCTTGGATGACATCACCGTATGCAAATCCGTCTTCTGCAGACCTTCCCCCTGGAATGCTTGTACTAGTTGTTGCATATGGTTTGATATTTGATGGTGCTTCAATATTAGGCAGCCTTCCACCCTCCCATGTTCATCTGAACAGATGTGGTCTCCCTGCAGTTGTTGTCCCCAGACGAGAGTTCCCTTGTGCGTCCTCAGTTGAATCTCCTTAACTTGACGGGGGAGGGGCTGCCCGAGCAGCCACCCTCCCCAGCCCTATCCCAACTCATACTTATTTTGCATATGAGATCTCTTGATCATGAAGATTGTTCTCACAGGGTGAGGTTCATCCATTATATTTTAAAATAGGAAGGTACAAATTACATATTTGAATTGCATCTATGTGCTGGATTCAAATGTCCCCCCCCCCCCTTCCTTTCTCAATTGTGCCCGTCAGCAGCTATTCTAAGGTTGCTGCCAATGGGTGTGACACATTAATTTCTTCTGTGGGGTACACTGGACTCCACAAGGATTCACATTGGGGTGTAGAGTAGGATCTTGATCTGAGGCACCAACCGGCTCAAAGCTTTTGACTGTTCCCAAGATGCTCAGTGCATTCTCCTCTATAACCCCGCTTCCATGAACAGGGAGCTCAGTTTGTAGTTGGTGCCTTCAGTAGCAGGCCTCTTAACAGGGGCCTGCCTCAAGCAGCCTATTCTTAGCTATTAATTTTGACAAGAAAAGAAGAACTTGTTTTATGAGAATCTACAAGGGCTGCAGCAGGCTAGGTCTAATAGACATCTTTACTGCAGCTTCATCACTCCCAGCGGCGCTGTATACTCCCGTGCCCTGGTTGCTGGGTCACTGCAGCGGAGGCTCCAGTTTCTTCCTAAGGTCAGTCACACACACACCGCCCTTCCGGATCACGAGGCCGCTGATGAAGGGGAGCGTGGCCGTAGGGGGTGGACCGTGTGCGCACTGGCGTGGACACTGATTACTGGGCAGCCGCTCCACTAGCCACCAGGTACAGTTAAGGAGCACAGGTCTGGGAGTTTTACTCCTATATTAACCCAATTTTGTACTGCCCGCAGCGCATTGTGATAGGTAATAGGGCCTGATTCAGGTTGGATTGCAATCACAATAAGCGATCCAACTGCAAAAATTGCTAAGAGCATACGCATGTGCCTGCATTTTCTGCGGCACCCCGCAGAGAATGCGATCGCCTCTGCCTGTCAATCGGGGCGGGGGGGGGGGGAGAGGGGGGTCAGCAACACTCCATTTCCAAGTCAGGGAAGGAGCGGTGCGGGGGCAAGGCTTCAAAATGGGGTCTGCAACGGAGGAGACACAGGGGGCGTGGTCACAGCGGCTGTATGACATCACATTCAGCCGCTGTGATCACAAAAATGGTGGCGGCTTCCTGCGCGCACATACAGTCTGCACCAGCAGGAGGCTACACCATTTTATATGATCACGCTGAACTGCAGTGCGACTGCAATTACAGCATGGTCAAGAATGGAGGCGTCATGCTCGGTGGCCATGCACTGTCACTGTGCAGGAGCCAGCACCGCACACACACTAGTCCCCGGGTGCAGCCCCCAACCCCCGGGACACCCGGAGCAACAAAATGTAGATTCAGGCTACCAGGCCACGCCCCTACCTATGAAACCATGCCTCCTTTTTACCATTGCACTGCTTATCTGCGCGCACTGCATTACAATCTCCCTCGCCACCTCTCTGGGTGTCACCAGTGATAGTGACACCTCTGCCATGCTTGTAGCAGCTGGTCCTAAGATCTACGCCTCAAGCCCTGAGTGTTTGCCCTTGTGACTTGTTGATCATCATAGCGAAGCAGATGCTTACAGAAAACTGCAGGGGCTTAGATTGAAAATAAAAAAATTGATGGGTATAAGGTAGAGAGGAGCGGGTTCGGTTCTCCGAGAACCGAATTCCCGACGAACTCCACGTGGTTTACACTGGTCCGAGGCAGGCTCGGTTGTTCCCGCCTGACTCGGAAAACCTGAACAAGGGAAAATGTCATCATCCCGCTGTCGGATTCTCGCGAGATTCGGATTCCATATAAAGAGCTGCGCGTTGCCGCCATTTTTACTCGTGCATTGAAGAGAGAGCGGAGAGGACGTGGCTATGTTCTCTCAGTGGAAATCTCAATATCAGTGCTCAGTATCAGTGGTTACTTATTGCTGCTCAGTAATACTAGTAGTGTGTCTCTCCTGCTCAGTGTCAGTTCTCAGTAGTATCCTCATCAGTGCTCAGTTTCACTGCTCATTGTCTTGTGCTGCATTGTGGTGCTCAGCATACTACAGTACATTACTAATAGTCCAGTGCTGCATCTTGCTGCTCAGTGTCAGTTCTAGTATCCTCATCAGTGCTCACTATCACTGCTCATTACATTGTGGTGTTCTGTATACTACAGTAACATAGTAATATAGTAACATATAGTAACATAGTTTTTGAGGTTGAATAGAGGCAAATTGCCCATCGTGTTCAACCTGTTTTAAGTTGTGATGATTCTACATACTTGCTGAATAATGTTTTATGACTAGTTAACTACTATAACTCATGTTACCCCCGGATTAACCATGTTGATATTTTAAGTATTATAACCTTGGATAGCTTTTTCATTCAGAAATGTATCCATTCCTTTTTTAAATCCAATTACAGAGTCCGCCATTACCACCTTCCCTGGCAGGGAATTCCACATCCTGATTGCCCTAACAGTGAAGATCATAGTATCTCACCTGGCAGGTAAGTAGGAGTTGGGCTAGAGCTGTGGAGGATTGCTGCTCGGGCACCCCCTGTCAAGTGAAGGAGATCCAACTGAGGCAGCACAAGGGAACTCTCGAAAGAAGAACAAGGCTAGAGGAAGATCTGAGACAAAGAAATCTGACTTTTACCAGAGCTGACCAGAGGAAAGCACAAACACAGTCCCCCACTACCACAAATAATGCAGTCGAGTTTCCCACATTTGGGGAAATCACAGGGGTCAGCATACCCAGAGTGCAATGAATGAACCTCACCCTGGGAGAACAATCTTCATGACCATGGTATCTCCTATGCAAAATAAGTATGATTTGGGATAGGGCTGGGGAGGGCCGCTGCTCAGGCACATCTCTGTCAAGTAAAGGAGATTCAACTGAGGCAACACAAGGGAACTCTCATCTGGGGACAACAACTGCAGGGAGAACACATATTTTCAGATGAACATGGGAGGGCAGAAGGCTGCCTAATACTGAAGCACCCCCAAACAACAAACCAAATGCAACTACTAGTGCAAGCATTCCTGGGGGAAGGCCTGCAGCAGATGGATTTGCATATGGTGATGTCATCCAAGCAGTGGGTCAAAGTTGGCTTCAACCCTCGTCTGCATATGAAAATAAAAATGGGGTGTGCAGGGCATGGCGGCCTTTTGCGGCGCTTGGATGACCCCTAGTTCGCATTAAACACCTCCACCTTCCTTCGGTGTGGGGCTCATGTTGGCTATGCCCCAGCCCCTGAAGCATTCAAGCTGATTTCTTGCAGCAGCTGGGCACTGTAACAGCTCCAGAGCTGCTCTGTAAAGCAAGTAAAAGGGTGTGGGCCCTGCAGCACTACCTGTAGTTTGCATTGTGCTTTGGAAGGCACAAAGTAAGCAGACGGGAGAAGTCAGGATAGTGCACAAGGGCATAGAAGGGAGCGGCTCAAGAAAAGAGAAGTGGAAACAGACAGCAAACTAGGCTGGAGAGAGACCTGAGACAAAGAGATCTGAATTATACGAGAGCCGACCAGAGGAAACACAAATTATGTAATCAAGTGTCCCACATTTGGGGAAATCGTAGGAGCAGCACACCCAGAGTGCATTGGGTGAGCCTTGCCCTGGGAGAAGCACCTTCCTGATCATAGTATCTCACCTGGCAGGTAAGTAGGAGTTGGGCTAGAGCTGGGGAGGGTCGCTGTTCGGGCACCCCCCTGTCAAGTGAAGGAGCTCCAACTGAGGCAGCACAAGGAAACTCTCGAAAAAAGAACAAGGCTAGAGGAAGATCTGAGACAAAGAAATCTGACTTTTACCAGAGCTGACCAGAGGAAAGCACAAACACAGTCCCCCACTACCACAAATAATGCAGTCGAGTTTCCCACATTTGGGGAAATCACAGGGGTCAGCATACCCAGAATGCAATGAATGAACCTCACCCTGGGAGAACAATCTTCATGACAATGGTATCTCCTATGCAAAATAAGTATGATTTGGGATAGGGCTGGGGAGGGCCGCTGCTCAGGCACATCTATGTCAAGTAAAGGAGATTCAACTGAGGCAGCACAAGGGAACTCTCATCTGGGGACAACAACTGCAGGGAGAACACATATTTTCAGATGAACATGGGAGAGCAGAAGGCTGCCTAATACTGAAGCACCCCCAAACAACAAACCAAATGCAACAACTAGTACAAGCATTCCTGGGAAAAGGTCTGCAGAAGACGGATTTGCATACGGTGATGTCATCCAAGCAGTGGGCCAAAGTTGGCTGGAACCCTCATCTGCATATGAAAAGAGAAAAGGGGTATGCAGGGCATGGCGGCCTTTTGCGGCGCTTGGATGACCCTTAGTTCGCATTAAACACCTCCACCCTCCGTCGGTGTGGGGCTCATGTTGGCTATGCCCCAGCCCCTGAAGCATTCAAGCTGATTTCTTGCAGCAGCTGGGCACTGTAACAGCTCCAGAGCTGCTCTGAAAGGCAAGTAAAAGGGTGTGGGCCCTGCAGCACTACCTGTAGTTTGCATTGTGCGTTGGAAGGCACAAAGTAAGCAGACAGGAGAAGTCAGGAGAGTGCACAAGGGCATAGAAGGCAGCGGCTCAAGAAAAGAGAAGTGGAAACAGACAGCAAACTAGGCTGGAGAGAGACCTGAGACAAAGAGATCTGAATTATACGAGAGCCGACCAGGGGAAACACAAATTATGCAGTCAAGTTTCCCACATTTGGGGAAATCGCAGGAGCAGCACACCCAGAGTGCAATGGGTGAGCCTTGCCCTGGGAGAAGCACCTTCATGATCATAGTATCTCACCTGGCAGGTATGTAGGAGTTGGGCTAGAGCTGGGGAGGGTCGCTGCTTGGGTACCCCCCTGTCAAGTGAAGGAGATCAAACTGAGGCAGCACAATGGAACTCTCGAAAGAAGAACAAGGCTAGAGGAAGATCTGAGACAAAGAAATCTGACTTTTACCAGAGCTGACCAGAGGAAAACACAAACACAGTCCCCCACTACCACAAATAATGCAGTTGAGTTTCCCACATTTGGGGAAATCACAGGGGTCAGCATACCCAGAATGCAATGAATGAACCTCACCCTGGGAGAACAATCTTTATGACCATGGTATCTCCTATGCAAAATAAGTATGATTTGGGAAAGGGCTGGGGAGGGCCGCTGCTCAGGCACATCTCTGTCAAGTAAAGGAGATTCAACTGAGGCAGCACAAAGGAACTCTCATCTGGGGACAACAACTGCCGGGAGAACACATATTTTCAGATGAACATGGGAGGGCAGAAGGCTGCCTAATACTGAAGCACCCCCAAACAACAAACCAAATGCAACAACTAGTTCAAGCATTCCAGGGGGAAGGTCTGCAGAAGACGGATTTGCATACAGTGATGTCATCCAAGCAGTGGGCCAAAGTTGGCTGGAACCCTCATCTGCATATGAAAAGAGAAAAGGGGTATGCAGGGCATGGCGGCCTTTTGCGGCGCTTGGATGACCCTTAGTTCGCATTAAACACCCCCACCCTCCTTCGGTGTGGGGCTCATGTTGGCCATGCCCCAGCCCCTGAAGCATTCAAGCTGATTTCTTTCAGCAGCTTGGCACTGTAACAGCTCCAGAGCTGCTCTGTAAGGCAAGTAAAAGGGTGTGGGCCCTGCAGCACTACCTGTAGTTTGCATTGTGCATCGGAAGGCACAAAGTAAGCAGACAGGAGGAGAAGTCAGGATAGTGCACAAGGGTGTAGAAGGGAGGGGCTCAAGAAAAAAGAAGTGGAAACAGACAGCAAACTAGGCTGGAGAGAGACCTGAGACAAAGAGATCTGAATTATATGAGAGCCGACTAGGGGAAACACAAATTATGCAGTCAAGTTTCCCACATTTGGGGAAATCGCAGGGGCAGCACACCCAGAGTGCAATGGGTGAGCCTTGCCCTGGGAGAAGCAACTTCATGATCATAGTATCTAACCTGGCAGGTAAGTAGGAGTTGGGCTAGAGCTGGGGAGGGTCGCTGCTCGGGCACCCCCCTGTCAAGTGAAGGAGATCCAACTGAGGCAGCACAAGGGAACTCTTGAAAGAAGAACAAGGCTAGAGGAAGATCTGAGACAAAGAAATCTGACTTTTACCAGAGCTGACCAGAGGAAAGCACAAACACAGTCCCCCACTACCACAAATAATGCAGTTGAGTTTCCCACATTTGGGGAAATCACAGAGGTCAGCATACCCAGAATGCAATGAATGAACCTAACCCTGGGAGAACAATCTTCATGACCATGTTATCTTCTATGCAAAATAAGTATGATTTGGGATAGGGCTGGGGAGGGCCGCTGCTCAGGCACATCTCTGTCAAGTAAAGGAGATTCAACTGAGGCAGCACAAGGGAACTCTCATCTGGGGACAACAACTGCAGGGAGAACACATATTTTCAGATGAACATGGGAGGGCAGAAGGCTGCCTAATACTGAAGCACCCCCAAACAACAAACCAAATGCAACAACTAGTGCAAGCATTCCTGGGGGAAGGCCTGCCGCAGATGGATTTGCATATGGTGATGTCATCCAAGCAGTGGGTCAAAGTTGGCTTCAACCCTCGTCTGCATATGAAAAGAGAAAAGGGGCATGCAGGGCATGGCGGCCTTTTGCGGCGCTTGGCTGACCCCTAGTTTGCATTAAACACCTCCACCCTCCGTCGGTGTGGGGCTCTTGTTGGCTATGCCCCAGCACCTGAAGCATTCAAGCTGATTTCTTGCTGCAGCTGGGCACTGTAACAGCTCCAGAGCTGCTCTGTAAGGCAAGGTAAAAGGGTGTGGGCCCTGCAGCACTACCTGTAGTTTGCATTGTGCGTTGGAAGGCACAAATTAAGCAGACAGGAGAAGTCAGGAGAGTGCACAAGGGCATAGAAGGCAGCGGCTCAAGAAAAGAGAAGTGGAAACAGACAGCAAACTAGGCTGGAGAGAGACCTGAGACAAAGAGATCTGAATTACACCAGGTCCGTCATTATATTATATATACCTACAGTAGTTATATATATTTTTTTTTATATCATTAATTATCATCTCTATACTAGCAGACGCAGTACGGTAGTCCACGGCTGTGGCTATCTCTGTGTCGTCAGTGCTCGTCCATAATTGTATACCTACCTACCTGTGGTGGAAGTTTTTTTCTATCTTCTTCATACTAGTAGTTTAGCAGTCTGCTGACAGTGTCCACCAGGTCCGTCATTATATTATATATACCTACAGTAGTTATATATATATTTTTTTTATATCATTAATTATCATCTCTATACTAGCAGACGCAGTACGGTAGTCCACGGCTGTAGCTACCTCTGTGTCGTCAGTCACTCGTCATCCATAAGTATACTAGTATCCATCCATCTCCATTGTTTACCTGAGGTGCCTTTTAGTTGTGCCTATTAAAATATGGAGAACAAAAATGTTGAGGTTCCAAAAATAGGGAAAGATCAAGATCCACTTCCACCTCGTGCTGAAGCTGCTGCCACTAGTCATGGCCGAGACGATGAAATTCCATCAACGTCGTCTGCCAAGGCCGATGCCCAATGTCATAGTACAGAGCATGTAAAATCCAAAACACAAAAGATCAGTAAAAAAAGGACTCAAAAATCTAAATAAAAATCGTCGGAGGAGAAGCGTAAACTTGCCAATATGCCATTTACCACACGGAGTGGCAAGGAACGGCTGAGGCCCTGGCCTATGTTCATGGCTAGTGGTTCAGCTTCACATGAGGATGGAAGCACTCAGCCTCTCGCTAGAAAAATGAAAAGACTTAAGCTGGCAAAAGCACAGCAAAGAACTGTGCGTTCTTCAAAATCACAAATCCACAAGGAGAGTCCAATTGTGTCGGTTGCGATGCCTGACCTTCCCAACACTGGACGTGAAGAGCATGCACCTTCCACCATTTGCACGCCCCCTGCAATTGCTGGAAGGAGCACCCGCAGTCCAGTTCCTGATAGTCAGATTGAAGATGTCAGTGTTGAAGTACACCAGGATGAGGAGGATATGGGTGTTGCTGGCGCTGGGGAGGAAATTGACAAGGAGGATTCTGATGGTGAGGTGGTTTGTTTAAGTCAGGCACCCGGCGAGACACCTGTTGTCCGTGGGAGGAATATGGCCATTGACATGCCTGGTGAAAATACCAAAAAAATCAGCTCTTCGGTGTGGAAGTATTTCAACAGAAATGCGGACAACAGGTGTCAAGCCGTGTGTTGCCTTTGTCAAGCTGTAATAAGTAGGGGTAAGGACGTTAACCACCTCGGAACATCCTCCCTTATACGTCACCTGCAGCGCATTCATCATAAGTCAGTGACAAGTTCAAAAACTTTGGGCGACAGCGGAAGCAGTCCACTGACCAGTAAATCCCTTCCTCTTGTAACCAAGCTCACGCAAACCACCCCACCAACTCCCTCAGTGTCAATTTCCTCCTTCCCCAGGAATGCCAATAGTCCTGCAGGCCATGTCACTGACAATTCTGACGAGTTCTCTCCTGCCTGGGATTCCTCCGATGCATCCTTGAGTGTAACGCCTACTGCTGTTGGCGCTGCTGTTGTTGCTGCTGGGAGTCGATGGTCATCCCAGAGGGGAAGTCGTAAGACCACTTTTACTACTTCCACCAAGCAATTGACTGTCCAACAGTCTTTTGCAAGGAAGATGAAATATCACAGCAGTCATCCTGCTGCAAAGCGGATAACTGAGGCCTTGGCATCCTGGGCAGTGAGAAACGTGGTTCCGGTATCCATCATTACTTCAGAGCCAACTATAGACTTGATTGAGGTACTGTGTCCCCGGTACCAAATACCATCTAGGTTCCATTTCTCTAGGCAGGCGATACCGAAAATGTACACAGACCTCAGAAAAAGACTCACCAGTGTCCTAAAAAATGCAGTTGTACCCAATGTCCACTTAACCACGGACATGTGGACAAGTGGAGCAGGGCAGACTCAGGACTATATGACTGTGACAGCCCACTGGGTAGATGTATTGACTCCCGCCGCAAGAACAGCAGCGGCGGCACCAGTAGCAGCATCTCGCAAACGCCAACTCTTTCCTAGGCAGGCTACGCTTTGTATCACCGCTTTCCAGAATACGCACACAGCTGAAAACCTCTTACGGCAACTAAGGAAGATCATCACAGAATGGCTTACCCCAATTGGACTCTCCTGTGGATTTGTGGCATCGGACAACGCCAGCAATATTGTGCGTGCATTATATCTGGGCAAATTCCAGCACGTCCCATGTTTTGCACATACCTTGAATTTGGTGGTGCAGAATTATTTAAAAAACGACAGGGGCGTGCAAGAGATGCTGTCGGTGGCCACAAGAATTGCGGGACACTTTCGGCGTACAGGCCCCACGTACAGAAGACTGGAGCAACACCAAAAACGCCTGAACCTGCCCTGCCATCATCTGAAGCAAGAAGTGGTAACGAGGTGGAATTCAACCCTCTATATGCTTCAGAGGATGGAGGAGCAGCAAAAGGCCATTCAAGCCTATACATCTGACCACGATATAGGAGGTGGAATGCACCTGTCTCAAGCGCAGTGGAGAATGATTTCAACGTTGTGCAAGGTTCTGCAACCTTTTGAACTTGCCACACGTGAAGTCAGTTCAGACACTGCCAGCCTGAGTCAGGTCATTCCCGTCATCAGGCTTTTGCAGAAGAAGCTGGAGACATTGAAGGAGGAGCTAAGACAGAGCGATTCCGCTAGGCATGTGGGACTTGTGGATGGAGCCCTTCATTCGCTTAACCAGGATTCACGGGTGGTCAATCTGTTGAAATCAGAGCACTACATTTTGGCCACCGTGCTCGATCCTAGATTTAAAACCTACGTTGTATCTCTCTTTCCGGCAGACACAAGTCTGCAGGGGTTCAAAGACCTGCTGGTGAGAAAATTATCAAGTCAAGCGGAACTTGATCGGTCAACAGCTCCTCCTTCACATTCTCCCGCAATTGGGGGTGCGAGGAAAAGGCTCAGAATTCCGAGCCCACCCGCTGGCGGTGATGCAGGGCAGTCTGGAGCGACTGCTGATGCTGACATCTGGTCCGGACTGAAGGACCTGCCAACGATTACGGACATGTCGTCTACTGTCACTGCATATGATTCTCTCACCATTGAAAGAATGGTGGAGGATTATATGAGTGACCGCATCCAAGTAGGCACGTCAGACAGTCCGTACGTATACTGGCAGGAAAAAGAGGCAATTTGGAGGCCCTTGCACAAACTGGCTTTATTCTACCTAAGTTGCCCTCCCACAAGTGTGTACTCCGAAAGAGTGTTTAGTGCCGCCGCTCACCTTGTCAGCAATCGGCGTACGAGGTTACTTCCAGAAAATGTGGAGAAGATGATGTTCATTAAAATGAATTATAATCAATTTCTCCGTGGAGACATTGACCAGCAGCAATTGCCTCCACAAAGTATACAGGGAGCTGAGATGGTGGATTCCAGTGGGGACGAATTGATAATCTGTGAGGAGGGGGATGTACACGGTGATGAATCGGAGGATGATGAGGTGGACATCTTGCCTCTATAGAGCCAGTTTGTGCAAGGAGAGATTAATTGCTTCTTTTTTGGTGGGGGTCCAAACCAACCCGTCATTTCAGTCACAGTCGTGTGGCAGACCCTGTCACTGAAATGATGGGTTGGTTAAAGTGTGCATGTCCTGTTTATACAACATAAGGGTGGGTGGGAGGGCCCAAGGCAATTCCACCTTGCACCTCTTTTTTCTTTTATTTTTCTTTGCGTCATGTGCTGTTTGGGGAGTGTTTTTTGGAAGGGCCATCCTGCGTGACACTGCAGTGCCACTCCTAGATGGGCCAGGTGTTTGTGTCGGCCACTTGGGTCGCTGAGCTTAGTCACACAGCTACCTCATTGCGCCTCTTTTTTTCTTTGCGTCATGTGCTGTTTGGGGAGTGTTTTTTGGAAGGGCCATCCTGCGTGACACTGCAGTGACACTCCTAGATGGGCCAGGTGTTTGTGTCGTCCACTTGGGTCGCTGAGCTTAGTCACACAGCTACCTCATTGCGCCTCTTTTTTTCTTTGCGTCATGTGCTGTTTGGGGAGTGTTTTTTGGAAGGGCCATCCTGCGTGACACTGCAGTGCCACTCCTAGATGGGCCAGGTGTTTGTGTCGGCCACTTGGGTCGCTGAGCTTAGTCACACAGCTACCTCATTGCGCCTCTTTTTTTCTTTGCGTCATGTGCTGTTTGGGGAGTGTTTTTTGGAAGGGCCATCATGCGTGACACTGCAGTGCCACTCCTAGATGGGCCAGGTGTTTGTGTCGGCCACTTGGGTCACTGAGCTTAGTCATCCAGCGACCTCGGTGCAAATTTTAGGACTAAAAATAATATTGTGAGGTGTGAGGTGTTAAGAATAGACTGAAAATGAGTGGAAATTATGGTTATTGAGGTTAATAATACTTTGGGATCAAAATGACTCCCAAATTCTATGATTTAAGCTGTTTTTTAGGGTTTTTTGAAAAAAACACCCGAATCCAAAACACTCCCGAATCCGACAAAAAAAATTCGGTGAGGTTTAGCCAAAACGCGTTCGAACCCAAAACACGGCCGCGGAACCGAACCCAAAACCAAAACACAAAACCCGAAAAATTTCCGGTGCACATCTCTAGTGGCCATGCCATGTCACTGTGCAGGAGCCAGCACCGCTCACACACTAGTCCCCGGTGCAGCCCCCAACCCCCGGGACACCCGGAGCAACAAAATGTAGATTCAGGCCACCAGGCCACGCCCCTACCTATGAAACCATGCCTCCTTTTTACCATTGCGCTGCTTATCTGCGCGCACTGCATTACAATCTCCCTCGCCACCTCTCTGGGTGTCACCAGTGATAGTGACACCTCTGCCATGCTTGTAGCAGCTGGTCCTAAGATCTACGCCTCAAGCCCTGAGTGTTTGCCCTTGTGACTTGTTGATCATCATAGCAAAGCAGATGCTTACAGAAAACTGCAGGGGCTTAGATTGAAAATAAAAAAAATTGATGGGTATAAGGTAGAGAGGAGCGGGTTCGGTTCTCCGAGAACCGAATTCCCCACGAACTCCACGTGGTTTACACTGGTACGAGGCAGGCTCGGTTGTTCCCGCCTGACTCGGAAAACCTGAACAAGGGAAAATGTCATCATCCCGCTGTCGGATTCTCGCGAGATTCGGATTCCATATAAAGAGCTGCGCGTTGCCGCCATTTTTACTCGTGCATTGAAGAGAGAGCGGAGAGGACGTGGCTATGTTCTCTCAGTGGAAATCTCAATATCAGTGCTCAGTATCAGTGGATACTTATTGCTGCTCAGTAATACTAGTAGTGTGTCTCTCCTGCTCAGTGTCAGTTCTCAGTAGTATCCTCATCAGTGCTCAGTATCACTGCTCATTGTCTTGTGCTGCATTGTTGTGCTCAGCATACTACAGTACATTACTAATAGTCCAGTGCTGCATCTTGCTGCTCAGTGTCAGTTCTAGTATCCTCATCAGTGCTCACTATCACTGCTCATTGCATTGTGGTGTTCTGTATACTACAGTAACATAGTAATATAGTAACATATAGTAACATAGTTTTTGAGGTTGAATAGAGGCAAATTGCCCATCGTGTTCAACCTGTTTTAAGTTGTGATGATTCTACATACTTGCTGAATAATGTTTTATGACTAGTTAGCTACTACAACTCATGTTACCCCCGGATTAACCATGTTGATATTTTAAGTATTATAACCTTGGATAGCTTTTTCATTCAGAAATGTATCCATTCCTTTTTTAAATCCAATTACAGAGTCCGCCATTACCACCTTCCCTGGCAGGGAATTCCACATCCTGATTGCCCTAACAGTGAAGATCATAGTATCTCTCCTGGCAGGTAAGTAGGAGTTGGGCCAGAGCTGTGGAGGATTGCTGCTCGGGCACCCCCTGTCAAGTGAAGGAGATCCAACTGAGGCAGCACAAGGGAACTCTCGAAAGAAGAACAAGGCTAGAGGAAGATCTGAGACAAAGAAATCTGACTTTTACCAGAGCTGACCAGAGGAAAGCACAAACACAGTCCCCCACTACCACAAATAATGCAGTCGAGTTTCCCACATTTGGGGAAATCACAGGGGTCAGCATACCCAGAATGCAATGAATGAACCTCACCCTGGGAGAACAATCTTCATGACCATGGTATCGCCTATGCAAAATAAGTATGATTTGGGATAGGGCTGGGGAGGGCCGCTGCTCAGGCACATCTCTGTCAAGTAAAGGAGATTCAACTGAGGCAGCACAAGGGAACTCTCATCTGGAGACAACAACTGCAGGGAGAACACATATTTTCAGATGAACATGGGAGGGCAGAAGGCTGCCTAATACTGAAGCACCCCCAAACAACAAACCAAATGCAACAACTAGTACAAGCATTCCTGGGGGAAGTTCTGCAGAAGATGGATTTGCATACGGTGATGTCATCCAAGCAGTGGGCCAAAGTTGGCTGGAACCCTCATCTGCATATGAAAAGAGAAAAGGGGTATGCAGGGCATGGCGGCCTTTTGCGGTGCTTGGATGACCCTTAGTTCGCATTAAACACCCCCACCCTCCTTCGGTGTGGGGCTCATGTTGACAATGCCCCAGCCCCTGAAGCATTCAAGCTGATTTCTTACAGCAGCTTGGCACTGTAACAGCTCCAGAGCTGCTCTGTAAGGCAAGTAAAAGGGTGTGTAGTTTGCATTGTGCATTGGAAGGCACAAAGTAAGCAGACAGGAGGAGAAGTCAGGATAGTGCACAAGGGTATAAAAGGGAGGGGCTCAAGAAAAAAGAAGTGGAAACAGACAGCAAACTAGGCTGGAGAGAGACCTGAGACAAAGAGATCTGAATTATACGAGAGCCGACCAGGGGAAACACAAATTATGCAGTCAAGTTTCCCACATTTGGGGAAATCGCAGGGGCAGCACACCCAGAGTGCAATGGGTGAGCCTTGCCCTGGGAGAAGCACCTTCATGATCATAGTATCTCACCTGGCAGGTAAGTAGGAGTTGGGCTTGAGCTGGGGAGGGTCGCTGCTCGGGCACCCCCCTGTCAAGTGAAGGAGATCCAACTGAGGCAGCACAAGGGAACTCTCGAAAGAAGAACAAGGCTAGAGGAAGATCTGAAACAAAGAAATCTGACTTTTACCAGAGCTGACCAGAGGAAAACACAAACACAGTCCCCCACTACCACAAATAATGCAGTCGAGTTACCCACATTTGGGGAAATCACAGGGGTCAGCATACCCAGAATGCAATGAATGAACCTCACCCTGGGAGAATAATCTTCATGACCATGGTATCTCCTATGCAAAATAAGTATGATTTGGGATAGGGCTGGGGAGGGCCGCTGCTCAGGCACATCTCTGTCAAGTAAAGGAGATTCAACTGAGGCAGCACAAGGGAACTCCAGCATCCTCTACAGACTAAGAGAAAAGGATTTACCGGTAGGTATTAAAATCCTATTTTCTCATACGACCTAGAGGATGCTGGGGTCACATTAAGAACCATGGGGTTATACCAAAGCTCTTGAACGGGTGGAAGAGTGCGTACGACTCTGCAGCACCGAATGACCCAACTTGAGGTTATCATCGGCAAGGATGCAGTGGCGTTAATGTTTCCTGGTGTCAACCTGTATTATTTCAGTAGATATTGAAATGAGGATGCATCTTGCTGCCTTTCCAATGAAGCAAGTTTAATTTAGTAATAGGTGAAAAACCATCCCTACAAAGATGTTAATCAGATACTTGGCTTTGTGGACACTTTTCAGAGAACAAATTTGTTAGCATAAAAATAAAGCCAGAAAATGAAGAGCTGTTTAATCACTCAATTGGATTTTTTTGCCAGCATATTTCTTTTTCTCTGCAAACCACTGCTAAATTGTGCTTCCTAGCTGTTTTTATAAAATCACTGAATCAAATCTAACTCTGATTACATCAGAGAAGGCCAGGTACCCTACACCATAACAGGGGTTTTTGAAATTTTGACTTGTCTACTTAAAGATCACCAAAATCTGATAACAAGGTCAATTACATCCCTGGGTGGGATTGAACCACCAACCCTTTGGTTAATAACCAATCACACTAACCAATTGCGCCACAGAGACACTTTGCAAAAGTCCATACTGACAAAGGCTAATAAGCATTCATCTAGAACGTTTCCTAGAAAAACTTTAAAAAGTCAATAATCTGGAGAGTTTTTGTAAGATGTTTCTTCCATCAACCAACGAAGAAACACATTGTTACTTTCCCATGATGAGTGAGTGCTTCAAGATCTCTTGCACTTACATGTGCAGCAGAGTACTGTAATGAAAGCATGCTGGGTTCATAAGCCAGAGGTAGGCAGATTGAAACTATCCTCTGCTATATGCATTTTTTTTTTGTTAATTAAAGTAATCCAAAACTGGGATTGATATTTTTTCTCTTTTATTTTTACTTAAAGTACAATAACTTTTACCATTTTAATATGTTTTAATAGTATATTGACAGTATTGTTTTCTTTCAAAAATCCACTTAATTTTCTTTACCCGATTATTAAAATGGTAATTGACAAAAACAAACTACATTGTCACCAGAAGAGCAATACAAAATGTACAAGTGATATATTAAAATCATCTTTCCAGCTTGAATTTCAATGATGCATTGGGGCAACGATTTTGTGAGAAACATCTTCACCCTTAAATAAAGATTTTCTTAATTCCTTACCTGTGTGCTAATTAGATATCACCTTGTTTTCACATTAAACAGACTTCCACATGAGAAAGCAGCAAGGATGCAGTGGCGTTAATGTTTCCTGGTGTCAACCTGTATTATTTCAGTAGATATTGAAATGAGGATGCATCTTGCTGCCTTTCCAATGAAGCAAGTTTAATTTAGTAATAGGTGAAAAACCATCCCTACAAAGATGTTAATCCGATACTTGGCTTTGTGGACACTTTTCAGAGAACAAATTTGTTAGCATAAAAATAAAGCCAGAAAATGAAGAGCTGTTTAATCACTCAATTGGATTTTTCTGCCAGCATATTTCATTTTCTCTGCAACCCACTGCTAAATTGTGCTTCCTAGCTGTTTTTTGATAAAATCACTTAATCAAATCTAACTCTGATTACATCAGAGTAGGCCAGGTACCCTACACCATAAGAGGGGGTTTGAAATTTTGACTTGTCTACTTAAAGATCACCAAAATCTGATGACAAGGTCAATAACATCCCTGGGTAGGATTGAACCACCAACCCTTTGGTTAATAACCAAACACACTAACCGATTGCACCACAGAGACACTTTGCAAAAGTACATACTGACAAAGGCTAATAAGCATTCATCTAGAACGTTTCCTAGAAAACTTTAAAAAGTCAATAATCTGGAGAGATTTTGTAAGATGTTTCTTCCATCAACCAATGAAGAAACGCATTGGTACTTTCCCATGATGAGTGAGTGCTTCAGGATCTCTTGAACTTACATGTGCAGCAGAGTACTGCAATGGAAGCATGCTGGGCCCATAACCCAGAGGTAGGCAGATTGAAACTATCCTCTGCTATATGCATTTTTTTTTGTTAATTAAAGTAATCCAAAACTGGGATTGATATTTTTGCTCTTTTATTTTTACTTAAAGTACAATAACTTTTACCATTTTAATTTGTTTTAATAGTATATTGACAGTATTGTTTTCTTTCAAAAATCCACTTAATTTTCTTTACCCTATTATTAAAATGGTAATTGACAAAAACAAACTACATTGTCACCAGAAGAGCAATACAAAATGTACAAGTGATATATTAAAATCATCTTTCCAGCTTGAATTTCAATGATGCATTGGGGCAACGATTTTGTGAGAAACATCTTCACCCTTAAATAAAGATTTTCTTAATTCCTTACCTGTGTGCTAATTAGATATCACCTTGTTTTCACATTAAACAGACTTCCACATGAGAAAGCAGCAAGGATGCAGTGGCGTTAATGTTTCCTGGTGTCAACCTGTATTATTTTAGTAGATATTGAAATGAGGATGCATCTTGCTGCCTTTCCAATGAAGCAAGTTTAATTTAGTAATAGGTGAAAAACCATCCCTACAAAGATGTTAATCAGATACTTGGCTTTGTGGACACTTTTCAGAGAACAAATTTGTTAGCATAAAAATAAAGCCAGAAAATGAAGAGCTGTTTAATCACTCAATTGGATTTTTTTGCCAGCATATTTCTTTTTCTCTGCAAACCACTGCTAAATTGTGCTTCCTAGCTGTTTTTATAAAATCACTGAATCAAATCTAACTCTGATTACATCAGAGAAGGCCAGGTACCCTACACCATAACAGGGGTTTTTGAAATTTTGACTTGTCTACTTAAAGATCACCAAAATCTGATAACAAGGTCAATTACGTCCCTGGGTGGGATTGAACCACCAACCTTTTGGTTAATAGCCGTACACACTAACTGATTGCGCCACAGCGACACTTTGCAAAAGTACATACTGACAAAGGCTAATAAGCATTCATCTAGAACGTTTCCTAGAAAAACTTTAAATAGTCAATAATCTGGAGAGTTTTTGTAAGATGTTTCTTCCATCAACCAATGAAGAAACACATTGGTACTTTCCCATGATGAGTGAGTGCTTCAGGATCTCTTGCAATTACATGTGCAGCAGAGTACTGTAATGGAAGCTCGCTGGGTCCATAACCCAGAGGTAGGCAGATTGAAACTATCCTCTGCTATATGCATTTTTTTTTGTTAATTAAAGTAAACCAAAACTGGGATTGATATTTTTGCTCTTTTATTTTTACTTAAAGTACAATAACTTTTACCATTTTAATTTGTTTTAATAGTATATTGACAGTATTGTTTTCTTTCAAAAATCCACTTAATTTTCTTTACCCGATTATTAAAATGGTAATTGACAAAAACAAACTACATTGTCACCAGAAGAGCAATACAAAATGTACAAGTGATATATTAAAATCATCTTTCCAGCTTGGATTTCAATGATGCATTGGGGCAACGATTTTGTGAGAAACATCTTCACCCTTAAATAAAGATTTTCTTAATTCCTTACCTGTGTGCTAATTAGATATCACCTTGTTTTCACATTAAACAGACTTCCACATGAGAAAACAGCAAAGATGCAGTGGCGTTAATGTTTCATGGTGTCAACCTGTATTATTTCCGTAGATATTGAAATGAGGATGCATCTTGCTGCCTTTCCAATGAAGCAAGTTTAATTTAGTAATAGGTGAAAAACCATCCCTACAAAGATGTTAATCAGATACTTGGCTTTGTGGACACTTTTCAGAGAACAAATTTGTTATCATAAAAATAAAGCCAGAAAATGAAGAGCTGTTTAATCACTCAATTGTATTTTTCTGCCAGCATTTTTCTTTTTCTCTGCAACCCACTGCTAAATTGTGCTTCCTAGCTGTTTTTTTATAAAATCACTTAATCAAATCTAACTTTGATTACATCAGAGAAGGCCAGGTACCCTACACCATAAGAGGGGGTTTGCAATTTTGACTTGTCTACTTAAATATCACCAAAATCTGATCACAAGGTCAATTACGTCCCTGGGTGGGATTGAACCACCAACCTTTTGATTAATAGCTGAACACACTAACCGATTGCGCCACAGAGACACTTTGCAAAAAGAATATACTGACAAAGACTAATAAGCATTCATCTAGAACGTTTCCTAGAAAAACTTTAAAAAGTCAATAATCTGGAGAGTTTTTGTAAGATGTTTCTTCCAGCAACCAATGAAGAAACACATTGGTACTTTCGCATGATGAGTGAGTGCTTCAGGATCTCTTGCACTTACATGTGCAGCAGAGTACTGCAATGGAAGCATGCTGGGCCCATAACCCAGAGGTAGGCAGATTGAAACTATCCTTTGCTATATGCATTTTTTTTTTGTTCATTAAAGTAATCCAAAACTGGGATTTATATTTTAGCTTTTATTTTTACTTAAAGTACAATAACTTTTACCATTTTAATTTGTTTTAATAGTATATTGACAGTATTGTTTTCTTTCAAAAATCCACTTAATTTTCTTTACCCTATTATTAAAATGGTAATTGACAAAAACAAACTACATTGTCACCAGAAGAGCAATACAAAATGTACAAGTGATATATTAAAATCATCTTTCCAGCTTGAATTTCAATGATGCATTGGGGCAATGATTTTGTGAGAAACATCTTTACCCTTAAATAAAGATTTTCTTAATTCCTTACCTGTGTGCTAATTAGATATCACCTTGTTTTCACATTAAACAGACTTCCACATGAGAAAGCAGCAAGGATGCAGTGGCGTTAATGTTTCCTGGTGTCAACCTGTATTATTTCAGTAGATATTGAAATGAGGATGCATCTTGCTGCCTTTCCAATGAAGCAAGTTTAATTTAGTAATAGGTGAAAAACCATCCCTACAAATATGTTAATCAGATACTTGGCTTTGTGGACACTTTTCAGAGAACAAATTTGTTATCATAAAAATAAAGCCAGAAAATGAAGAGCTGTTTAATCACTCAATTGTATTTTTCTGCCAGCATTTTTCTTTTTCTCTGCAACCCACTGCTAAATTGTGCTTCCTAGCTGTTTTTTTATAAAATCACTTAATCAAATCTAACTCTGATTACATCAGAGAAGGCCAGGTACCCTACACCATAAGAGGGGGTTTGCAATTTTGACTTGTCTACTTAAATATCACCAAAATCTGATCACAAGGTCAATTACGTCCCTGGGTGGGATTGAACCACCAACCTTTTGATTAATAGCTGAACACACTAACCGATTGCGCCACAGAGACACTTTGCAAAAAGAATATACTGACAAAGACTAATAAGCATTCATCTAGAACGTTTCCTAGAAAAACTTTAAAAAGTCAATAATCTGGAGAGTTTTTGTAAGATGTTTCTTCCAGCAACCAATGAAGAAACACATTGGTACTTTTGCATGATGAGTGAGTGCTTCAGGATCTCTTGCACTTACATGTGCAGCAGAGTACTGCAATGGAAGCATGCTGGGCCCATAACCCAGAGGTAGGCAGATTGAAACTATCCTTTGCTATATGCATTTTTTTTTTGTTCATTAAAGTAATCCAAAACTGGGATTGATATTTTAGCTTTTATTTTTACTTAAAGTACAATAACTTTTACCATTTTAATTTGTTTTAATAGTATATTGACAGTATTGTTTTCTTTCAAAAATCCACTTAATTTTCTTTACCCTATTATTAAAATGGTAATTGACAAAAACAAACTACATTGTCACCAGAAGAGCAATACAAAATGTACAAGTGATATATTAAAATCATCTTTACAGCTTGAATTTCAATGATGCATTGGGGCAATGATTTTGTGAGAAACATCTTTACCCTTAAATAAAGATTTTCTTAATTCCTTACCTGTGTGCTAATTAGATATCACCTTGTTTTCACATTAAACAGACTTCCACATGAGAAAGCAGCAAGGATGCAGTGGCGTTAATGTTTCCTGGTGTCAACCTGTATTATTTCAGTAGATATTGAAATGAGGATGCATCTTGCTGCCTTTCCAATGAAGCAAGTTTAATTTAGTAATAGGTGAAAAACCATCCCTACAAATATGTTAATCAGATACTTGGCTTTGTGGACACTTTTCAGAGAACAAATTAGTTAGCATAAAAATAAAGCCAGAAAATGAAGAGCTGTTTAATCACTCAATTGGATTTTTCTGCCAGCATATTTCTTTTTCTCTGCAACCCACTGCTAAATTGTGCTTCCTAGCTGTTTTTATAAAATCACTGAATCAAATCTAACTCTGATTACATCAGAGAAGGCCAGGTACCCTACACCATAACAGGGGGTTTGAAATTTTGACTTGTCTGCTTAAAGATCACCAAAATCTGATAACAAGGTCAATTAAGTCCCTGGGTGGGATTGAACCACCAACCTTTTGGTTAATAGCCTTACACACTAACTGATTGCGCCACAGCGACACTTTGCAAAAGTACTTACTGACAAAGGCTAATAAGCATTCATCTAGAACGATTCCTAGAAACATTTTAAAAAGTCAATAATGTGGAGAGTTTTTGTAAGATGTTTCTTCCATCAACCAATGAAGAAACACATTGGTACTTTCCCATGATGAGTGAGTGCTTCAGGATCTCTTGCACTTACATGTGCAGCAGAGTACTGTAATGGAAGCATGCTGGGTCCATAACCCAGAGGTAGGCAGATTGAAACTATCCTCTGCTATATGCATTTTTTTTTTGTTCATTAAAGTAATCCAAAACTGGTATTGATATTTTAGCTTTTATTTTTACTTAAAGTACAATAACTTTTACCATTTTAATTTGTTTTAATAGTATATTGACAGTATTGTTTTCTTTCAAAAATCCAATTAATTTTCTTTACCCGATTATTAAAATGGTAACTGACAAAAACAAACTACATTGTCACCAGAAGAGCAATACAAAATGTACAAGTGATATATTAAAATCATCTTTCCAGCTTGAATTTCAATGATGCATTGGGGCAACGATTTTGTGAGAAACATCTTCACCCTTAAATAAAGATTTTCTTAATTCCTTACCTGTGTGCTAATTAGATATCACCTTGTTTTCACATTAAACAGACTTCCACATGAGAAAGCAGCAAGGATGCAGTGGCGTTAATGTTTCCTGGTGTCAACCTGTATTATTTCAGTAGATATTGAAATGAGGATGCATCTTGCTGCCTTTCCAATGAAGCAAGTTTAATTTAGTAATAGGTGAAAAACCATCCCTACAAAGGTGTTAATCAGAGACTTGGCTTTGTGGACACTTTTCAGAGAACAAATTTGTTATCATAAAAATAAAGCCAGAAAATGAAGAGCTGTTTAATCACTCAATTGTATTTTTCTGCCAGCATTTTTCTTTTTCTCTGCAACCCACTGCTAAATTGTGCTTCCTAGCTGTTTTTTTATAAAATCACTTAATCAAATCTAACTCTGATTACATCAGAGAAGGCCAGGTACCCTACACCATAAGAGGGGGTTTGCAATTTTGACTTGTCTACTTAAATATCACCAAAATCTGATCACAAGGTCAATTACGTCCCTGGGTGGGATTGAACCACCAACCTTTTGATTAATAGCTGAACACACTAACCGATTGCGCCACAGAGACACTTTGCAAAAAGAATATACTGACAAAGACTAATAAGCATTCATCTAGAACGTTTCCTAGAAAAACTTTAAAAAGTCAATAATCTGGAGAGTTTTTGTAAGATGTTTCTTCCAGCAACCAATGAAGAAACACATTGGTACTTTCGCATGATGAGTGAGTGCTTCAGGATCTCTTGCACTTACATGTGCAGCAGAGTACTGTAATGGAAGCATGCTGGGTCCATAACCCAGAGGTAGGCAGATTGAAACTATCCTCTGCTATATGCATTTTTTTTTGTTCATTAAAGTAATCCAAAACTGGGATTGATATTTTAGCTTTTATTTTTACTTAAAGTACAATAACTTTTACCATTTTAATTTGTTTTAATAGTATATTGACAGTATTGTTTTCTTTCAAAAATCCAATTAATTTTCTTTACCCGATTATTAAAATGGTAACTGACAAAAACAAACTACATTGTCACCAGAAGAGCAATACAAAATGTACAAGTGATATATTAAAATCATCTTTCCAGCTTGAATTTCAATGATGCATTGGGGCAACGATTTTGTGAGAAACATCTTCACCCTTAAATAAAGATTTTCTTAATTCCTTACCTGTGTGCTAATTATATATCACTTTGTTTTCACATTAAACAGACTTCCACATGAGAAAACAGCAAAGATGCAGTGGCGTTAATGTTTCCTGGTGTCAACCTGTATTATTTCCGTAGATATTGAAATGAGGATGCATCTTGCTGCCTTTCCAATGAAGCAAGTTTAATTTAGTAATAGGTGAAAAACCATCCCTACAAAGATGTTAATCAGATACTTGGCTTTGTGGACACTTTTCAGAGAACAAATTTGTTATCATAAAAATAAAGCCAGAAAATGAAGAGCTGTTTAATCACTCAATTGGATTTTTCTGCCAGCATTTTTCTTTTTCTCTGCAACCCACTGCTAAATTGTGCTTCCTAGCTGTTTTTTTTATAAAATCACTTAATCAAATCTAACTCTGATTACATCAGAGAAGGCCAGGTACCCTACACCATAAGAGGGGTTTTGCAATTTTGACTTGTCTACTTAAATATTACCAAAATCTGATCACAATGTCAATTACGTCCCTGGGTGGGATTGAACCACCAACCTTCTGATTAATAGCTGAACACACTAACCGATTGCACCACAGAGACACTTTGCAAAAAGTACATACTGACAAAGACTAATAAGCATTCATCTAGAACGTTTCCTAGAAAAACTTTAAAAAGTCAATAATCTGGAGAGTTTTTGTAAGATGTTTCTTCCAGCAACCAATGAAGAAACACATTGGTACTTTCGCATGATGAGTGAGTGCTTCAGGATCTCTTGCACTTACATGTGCAGCAGAGTACTGCACTGGAAGCATGCTGGGCCCATAACCCAGAGGTAGGCAGATTGAAACTATCCTTTGCTATATGCATTTTTTTTTTGTTCATTAAAGTAATCCAAAACTGGGATTGATATTTTAGCTTTTATTTTTACTTAAAGTACAATAACTTTTACCATTTTAATTTGTTTTAATAGTATATTGACAGTATTGTTTTCATTCAAAAATCCAATTAATTTTCTTTACCCGATTTTTAAAATGGTAATTGACAAAAACAAACTACATTGTCACCAGAAGAGCAATACAAAATGTACAAGTGATATATTAAAATCATCTTTCCAGCTTGAATTTCAATGATGCATTGGGGCAACGATTTTGTGAGAAACATCTTCACCCTTAAATAAAGATTTTCTTAATTCCTTACCTGTGTGCTAATTAGATATCACCTTGTTTTCACATTAAACAGACTTCCACATGAGAAAACAGCAAAGATGCAGTGGCGTTAATGTTTCCTGGTGTCAACCTGTATTATTTCCGTAGATATTGAAATGAGGATGCATCTTGCTGCCTTTCCAATGAAGCAAGTTTAATTTAGTAATAGGTGAAAAACCATCCCTACAAAAATGTTAATCAGATACTTGGCTTTGTGGACACTTTTCAGAGAACAAATTTGTTATCATAAAAATAAAGCCAGAAAATGAAGAGCTGTTTAATCACTCAATTGGATTTTTCTGCCAGCATTTTTCTTTTTCTCTGCAACCCACTGCTAAATTGTGCTTCCTAGCTGTTTTTTTATAAAATCACTTAATCAAATCTAACTCTGATTACATCAGAGAAGGCCAGGTACCCTACACCATAAGAGGGGGTTTGCAATTTTGACTTGTCTACTTAAATATCACCAAAATCTGATCACAAGGTCAATTATGTCCCTGGGTGGGATTGAACCACCAACTTTTTGATTAATAGCTGAACACACTAACCAATTGCGCCACAGAGACACTTTGCAAAAAGTACATACTGACAAAGACTAATAAGCATTCATCTAGAACGTTTCCTAAAAAAACTTTAAAAAGTCAATAATCTGGAGAGTTTTTGTAAGATGTTTCTTCCAGCAACCAACGAAGAAACACATTGGTACTTTCGCATGATGAGTGAGTGCTTCAGGATCTCTTGCACTTACATGTGCAGCAGAGTACTGCAATGGAAGCATGCTGGGCCCATAACCCAGAGGTATGCAGATTGAAACTATCCTTTGCTATATGCATTTTTTTTTGTTCATTAAAGTAATCCAAAACTGGGATTGATATTTTAGCTTTTATTTTTACTTAAAGTACAATAACTTTTACCATTTTAATTTGTTTTAATAGTATATTGACAGTATTGTTTTCTTTCAAAAATCCAATTAATTTTCTTTACCCGATTATTAAAATGGTAATTGACAAAAACAAACTACATTGTCACCAGAAGAGCAATACAAAATGTACAAGTGATATATTAAAATCATCTTTCCAGCTTGAATTTCAATGATGCATTGGGGCAACGATTTTGTGAGAAACATCTTCACCCTTAAATAAAGATTTTCTTAATTCTTTACCTGTGTGCTAATTAGATATCACCTTGTTTTCACATTAAACAGACTTCCACATGAGAAAACAGCAAAGATGCAGTGGTGTTAATGTTTCCTGGTGTCAACCTGTATTATTTCTGTAGATATTGAAATGAGGATGCATCTTGCTGCCTTTTTAATGAAGCAAGTTTAATTTAGTAATAGGTGAAAAACCATCCCTACAAAGATGTTAATCAGATACTTGGCTTTGTGGACACTTTTCAGAGAACAAATTTGTTATCATAAAAATAAAGCCAGAAAATGAAGAGCTGTTTAATCACTCAATTGGATTTTTCTGCCAGCATTTTTCTTTTTCTCTGCAACCCACTGCTAAATTGTGCTTCCTAGCTGTTTTTTTTATAAAATCACTTAATCAAATCTAACTCTGATTACTTCAGAGAAGGCCAGGTACCCTACACCATAAGAGAGGGTTTGCAATTTTGACTTGTCTACTTAAATATCACCAAAATCTGATCACAAGGTCAATTACGTCCCTGGGTGGGATTGAACCACCAACCTTTTGATTAATAGCTGAACACACTAACAGATTGCGCCACAGAGACACTTTGCAAAAAGTCCATACTGACAAAGACTAATAAGCATTCATCTAGAACGTTTCCTAGAAAAACTTTAAAAAGTCAATAATCTGGAGAGTTTTTGTAAGATGTTTCTTCCAGCAACCAATGAAGAAACACATTGGTACTTTCGCATGATGAGTGAGTGCTTCAGGATCTCTTGCACTTAAATGTGCAGCAGAGTACTGCAATGGAAGCATGCTGGGCCCATAACCCAGAGGTAGGCAGATTGAAACTATCCTTTGCTATATGCATTTTTTTTGTTCATTAAAGTAATCCAAAACTGGGATTGATATTTTAGCTTTTATTTTTACTTAAAGTACAATAACTTTTACCATTTTAATTTGTTTTAATAGTATATTGACAGAATTGTTTTCTTTCAAAAATCCACTTAATTTTCTTTACCCTATTATTAAAATGGTAATTGACAAAAACAAACTACATTGTCACCAGAAGAGCAATACAAAATGTACAAGTGATACATTAAAATCATCTTTCCAGCTTGAATTTCAATGATGCATTGGGGCAACGATTATGTGAGAAACATCTTCACCCTTAAATAAAGATTTTCTTAATTCCTTACCTGTGTGCTAATTAGATATCACCTTGTTTTCACATTAAACAGACTTCCACATGAGAAAGCAGCAAGGATGCAGTGGCGTTAATGTTTCCTGGTGTCAACCTGTATTATTTCAGTAGATATTGAAATGAGGATGCATCTTGCTGCCTTTCCAATGAAGCAAGTTTAATTTAGTAATAGATGAAAAACCATCCCTACAAATATGTTAATCAGATACTTGGCTTTGTGGACACTTTTCAGAGAACAAATTAGTTAGCATAAAAATAAAGCCAGAAAATGAAGAGCTGTTTAATCACTCAATTGGATTTTTCTGCCAGCATATTTCTTTTTCTCTGCAACCCACTGCTAAATTGTGCTTCCTAGCTGTTTTTATAAAATCACTGAATCAAATCTAACTACATCAGAGAAGGCCAGGTACCCTACACCATAACAGGGGTTTTCGAAATTTTGACTTGTCTACTTAAAGATCAACAAAATCTGATAACAAGGTCAATTACGTCCCTGGGTGGGGTTGAACCACCAACCTTTTGGTTAATAGCCATACACACTAACTGATTGCGCCACAGCGACACTTTGCAAAAGTAGTTACTGACAAAGGCTAATAAGCATTCATCTAGAACGTTTCCTATAAAAACTTTAAATAGTCAATAATCTGGAGAGTTTTTGTAAGATGTTTCTTCCATCAACCAATGAAGAAACACATTGGTACTTTCCCATGATGAGTGAGTGCTTCAGGATCTCTTGCACTTACATGTGCAGCAGAGTACTGTAATGGAAGCATGCTGGGTCCATAACCCAGAGGTAGGCAGATTGAAACTATCCTCTGCTATATGCATTTTTTTTGTTAATTAAAGTAATCCAAAACTGGGATTGATATTTGTGCTCTTTTATTTTTACTTAAAGTACAATAACTTTTACCATTTTAATTTGTTTTAATAGTATATTGACAGTATTGTTTTCTTTCAAAAATCCAATTAATTTTCTTTACCCGATTATTAAAATGGTAATTGACAAAAACAAACTACATTGTCACCAGAAGAGCAATACAAAATGTACAAGTGATATATTAAAATCATCTTTCCAGCTTGAATTTCAATGATGCATTGGGGCAACGATTTTGTGAGAAACATCTTCACCCTTAAATAAAGATTTTCTTAATTCCTTACCTGTGTGCTAATTAGATATCACCTTGTTTTCACATTAAACAGACTTCCACATGAGAAAACAGCAAAGATGCAGTGGCGTTAATGTTTCCTGGTGTCAACCTGTATT
Organism: Pseudophryne corroboree; assembly: GCF_028390025.1. Lineage (NCBI taxonomy): Eukaryota > Metazoa > Chordata > Amphibia > Anura > Myobatrachidae > Pseudophryne > Pseudophryne corroboree. The sequence continues at coordinate 123,122 of NW_026969651.1, forward strand.
ATTTCCGTAGATATTGAAATGAGGATGCATCTTGCTGCCTTTCCAATGAAGCAAGTTTAATTTAGTAATAGGTGAAAAACCATCCCTACAAAGATGTTAATCAGACACTTGGCTTTGTGGACACTTTTCAGAGAACAAATTAGTTAGCATAAAAATAAAGCCAGAAAATGAAGAGCAGTTTAATCACTCAATTGGATTTTTCTGCCAGCATATTTCTTTTTCTCTGCAACCCACTGCTAAATTGTGCTTCCTAGCTGTTTTTTTATAAAATCACTTAATCAAATCTAACTCTGATTACATCAGAGAAGGCCAGGTACCCTACACCATAAGAGGGGGTTTGAAATTTTGACTAGTCTACTTAAAGATCACCAAAATCTGATAACAAGGTCAATTACATCCCTGGGTGGGATTGAACCACCAACCCTTTGATTAATAACCAAACACACTAACCGATTGCGCCACAGAGACACTTTGCAAACTTACATACTGACAAAGGCTAATAAGCATTCATCTAGAACGTTTCCTAGAAAAACTTTAAAAAGTCAATAATCTGGAGAGTTTTTGTAAGATGTTTCTTCCATCAACCAACGAAGAAACACATTGGTACTTTCCCATGATGAGTGAGTGCTTCAGGATCTCTTGCACTTACATGTGCAGCAGAGTACTGCATTGGAAACATGCTGGGCCCATAACCCAGAGGTAGGCAGATTGAAACTATCCTCTGCTATATGCATTTTTTATTGTTAATTAAAGTAATCCAAAACTGGGATTGATATTTTTGCTCTTTTATTTTTACTTTAAAGTACAATAACTTTTACCATTTTAATTTGTTTTAATAGTATATTGACAGTATTGTTTTCTTTCAAAAATCCACTTAATTTTCTTTACCCTATTTTTATAATGGTAATTGACAAAAACAAACTACATTGTCACCAGAAGAGCAATACAAAATGTACAAGTGATATATTAAAATCATCTTTCCAGCTTGAATTTCAATGATGCATTGGGGCAACGATTTTGTGAGAAACATCTTCACCCTTAAATAAAGATTTTCTTAATTCCTTACCTGTGTGCTAATTAGATATCACCTTGTTTTCACATTAAACAGACTTCCACATGCGAAAGCAGCAAGGATGCAGTGGCGTTAATGTTTCCTGGTGTCAACCTGTATTATTTCAGTAGACATTGAAATGAGGATGCATCTTGCTGCCTTTCCAATGAAGCAAGTTTAATTTAGTAATAGGTGAAAAACCATCCCTACAAAGGTGTTAATCAGAGACTTGGCTTTGTGGACACTTTTCAGAGAACAAATTTGTTAGCATAAAAATAAAGCCAGAAAATGAAGAGCTGTTTAATCACTCAATTGGATTTTTTTGCCAGCATATTTCTTTTTCTCTGCAACTCACTGCTAAATTGTGCTTCCTAGCTGTTTTTATAAAATCACTGAATCAAATCTAACTCTGATTACATCAGAGAAGGCCAGGTACCCTACACCATAACAGGGGGTTTGAAATTTTGACTTGTCTACTTAAAGATCACCAAAATCTGATAACAAGGTCAATTACGTCCCTGGGTGGGATTGAACCACCAACCTTTTAGTTAATAACCATACACACAGACTGATTGCGCCACAGCGACACTTTGCAAAAGTACATACTGACAAATGCTAATAAGCATTCATCTAGAACGTTTCCTAGAAACATTTTAAAAAGTCAATAATGTGGAGAGTTTTTGTAAGATGTTTCTTCCATCAACCAATAAAGAAACACATTGGAACTTTCCCATGATAAGTGAGTGCTTCAGGACCTCTTGCACTTACATGTGCAGCAGAGTACTGTAATGGAAGCATGCTGGGTCCATAACCCAGAGGTAGGCAGATTGAAACTATCCTCTGCTATATGCATTTTTTTTTTGTTAATTAAAGTAATCCAAAACTGGGATTGATATTTTTGCTCTTTTATTTTTACTTAAAGTACAATAACTTTTACCATTTTAATTTGTTTTAATAGTATATTGACAGTATTGTTTTCTTTCAAAAATCCAATTAATTTTCTTTACCCGATTATTAAAATGGTAATTGACAAAAACAAACTACATTGTCACCAGAAGAGCAATACAAAATGTACAAGTGATATATTAAAATCATCTTTCCAGCTTGAATTTCAATGATGCATTGGGGCAACGATTTTGTGAGAAACATCTTCACCCTTTAATAAAGATTTTCTTAATTCCTTACCTGTGTGCTAATTAGATATCACCTTGTTTTCACATTAAACAGACTTCCACATGAGAAAGCAGCAAGGATGCAGTGGCGTTAATGTTTCCTGGTGTCAACCTGTATTATTTCAGTAGATATTGAAATGAGGATGCATCTTGCTGCCTTTCCAATGAAGCAAGTTTAATTTAGTAATAGGTGAAAAACCATCCAAGAGCTGTTTAATCACTCAATTGGATTTTTTTGCCAGCATATTTCTTTTTCTCTGCAACCCACTGCTAAATTGTGCTTCCTAGCTGTTTTTATAAAATCACTGAATCAAATCTAACTCTGATTACATCAGAGAAGTCTAAATACCTAACACCATAACAGGGGGTTTGAAATTTTGACTTGTCTACTTAAAGATCACCAAAATCTGATAACAAAGTCAATTACATCCCTGGGTGGGATTGAACCACCAACCTTTTGGTTAATAGCCATACACACTAACTGATTGCGCCACAGCGACACTTTGCAAAATTACATACTGACAAAGGCTAATAAACAATCATCTAGAACGTTTCCTAGAAAAACTTTAAAAAGTCAATAATCTGGAGTGTTTTTGTAAGATGTTTCTGCCATCAACCAATGAAGAAACACATTGGTACTTTCCCATGATGAGTGAGTGCTTCAGGATCTCTTGCACTTACATGTGCAGCAGAGTACTGCAATGGAAGCATGCTGGGCCCATAACCCAGAGGTAGAAAGATTGAAACTATCCTCTGCTATATGCATTTTTTTTGTTAATTAAAGTAATCCAAAACTGGGATTGATATTTTTGCTCTTTTATTTTTACTTAAAGTACAATAACTTTTACCATTTTAATTTGTTTTAATAGTATATTGACAGTATTGTTTTCTTTCAAAAATTCACTTAATTTTCTTTTCTGTGTGCTAATTAGATATCACCTTGTTTTCACATTAAATAGACTTCCACATGAGAAAGCAGCAAGGATGCAGTGGCGTTAATGTTTCCTGGTGGTAGTGGGGTACTGTGTTTGTGCTTTCCTCTGGTCAGCTCTGGTAAAAGTCAGATTTCTTTGTCTCAGATCTTCCTCTAGCCTTGTTCTTCTTTCGAGAGTTCCCTTGTGCTGCCTCAGTTGGATCTCCTTCACTTGACAGGGGGGGTACCCGAGCAGCGACCCTCCCCAGCACTAGCCCAACTCCTACTTACCTGCCAGGTGAGATACTATGATCAGGAAGGTGCTTCTCCCAGGGAAAGGCTCACCCATTGCACTCTGGGTGTGCTGCTCCTGCGATTTCCCCAAATGTGGGAAACTTGACTGCATAATTTGTGTTTCCCCTGGTCGGCTCTCGTATAATTCAGATCTCTTTGTCTCAGGTCTCTCTCCAGCCTAGTTTGCTGTCTGTTTCCACTTCTCTTTTCTTAAACCGCTCCCTTCTATGCCCTTGTGCACCTTAATTAAATCTAACTCTGATTACGTCAGAGAAGGCCAGGTACCCTACACCATAAGAGGGGGTTTGAAATTTTGACTTGTCTACTTAAAGATCACCAAAATCTGATCACAAGGTCAATTACATCACTGGGTGGGAACCTTTTGGTTAATAGCCCATGTAAGTGCAAGAGATCCTGAAGCACTCACTCATCATGGGAATGTACCAATGTGTTTCTTACAAAAATTCTCCAGATTATTGACTTTTTAAAGTTTTTCTAGGAAACGTTCTAGATGAATGCTTATTAGCCTTTGTCAGTATGTACTTTTGCAAAGTGTCGCTGTGGCGCAATCAGTTAGTGTGTATGGCTATTAACCTAAAGGTTGGTGATTCAATCCCACCCAGGGACGTAATAGACCTTGTTATCAGATTTTGGTGATCTTTAAGTAGACAAGTCAAAATTTCAAACCCCCTCTTATGGTGTAGGGTACCCGGCCTTCTCTGATGTAATCAGAATTAGATTTGATTAAGTGATTTTATAAAAAACAGCTAGGAAGCACAATTTAGCAGTGGGTTGCAGAGAAAAAAAATTATGCTGGCAGAAAAGTCCAATTGAGTGATTAAACAGCTCTTCATTTTCTGATTTTATGTTTATGCTAACAAATTTGCTCTCTGAAAAGTGTCCACAAAGCCAAGTCTCTGATTAACACCTTTGTAGGAATGGTTTTTCACCTATTACTGAATTAAACTTGCTTCATTGGAAAGGCAGCAAGATATATCCTCATTTCAATGTCTACTGAAATAATACAGGTTGACACCAGGAAACATAAACGTCACTGCATCCTTGCTGCTTCCTCATGGGGAAGTCTGTTTAATGTGAAAACAAGGTGATATCTAATCAGCACACAGGTAATGAATTAAGAAAATCTTTCTTTATGGGTGAAGATGTTTCTCACAAAATTGTTGCACCAAGGCATCATTGAAATTCAAGCTGGAAAGATGATTTTAATATATCACTTGTACATTTTGTACTGCTCTTCTGGTGACAATGTAGATTGTTTTTGTCAATTACCATTTTAATAATCGGGTAAAGAAAATTAATTGGATTTTTGAAAGAAAACAATACTGTCAATATACTATTAAAACAAATTAAAATGGTAAAAGTTATTGTACTTTAAGTAAAAATAAAAGAGCAAAAATATCAATCCCAGTTTTGGATTACTTTAATTAATAAAAACAATGCATATAGCAGAGGATAGTTTCAATCTGCCTACCTCTGGGTTATGGACCCAGCATGCTTCCATTACAGTACTCTGCTGCACATGTAAGTGCAAGAGATCCTGAAGCACTCACTCATCATAGGAAAGTACCAATGTGTTTCTTCATTGGTTGATGGAAGAAACATCTTACAAAAACTCTCCACATTATTGACTTTTTAAAATGTTTCTAGGAAACGTTCTAGATGAATGCTTATTAGCCTTTGTCAGTATGTACTTTTGAAAAGTGTCGCTGTGGCGCAATCAGTTAGTGTATAAGGCTATTAACCAAAAGGTTGGTGGTTCAATCCCACCCAGGGACGTAATTGACCTTGTTATCAGATTTCGGTGATCTTTAAGTAGACAAGTCAAAATTTCAAACCCCCTCTTATGGTGTAGGGTACCTGGCCTTCTCTGATGTAATCAGAGTTAGATTTGATTAAGTGATTTTATAAAAAAAACAGCTAGGAAGCACAATTTAGCAGTGGGTTGCAGAGAAAAAGAAAAATGCTGGCAGAAAAATCCAATTGAGTGATTAAACAGCTCTTCATTTTCTGGCTTTAGTTTTATGCTAACAAATTTGTTCTCTGAAAAGTGTCCACAAAGCCAAGTCTCTGATTAACACCTTTGTAGGGATGGTTTTTAACCTATTACTAAATTAAACTTGCTTCATTGGAAAGGCAGCAAGATGCATCCTCATTTCAATGTCTACTGAAATAATACAGGTTGGCACCAGGAAACATTAACGCCACTGCATCCTTGCTGCTTTCTCATGTGAAAGTCTGTTTAATGTGAAAACAAGGTGATATCTAATTAGCACACAGGTAGGGAATTAAGAAAATCTTTATTTAAGGGTGAAGATGTTTCTCACAAAATCGTTACCTCAATGCATCATTGAAATTCAAGCTGAAAAGATGATTTTAATATATCACTTGTACATTTTGTATTGCTCTTCTGGTGACAATGTAGTTTGTTTTTGTCAATTACCATTTTAATAATAGGGTAAAGAAAATTAAGTGGATTTTTGAAAGAAAACAATACTGTCAATATACTATTAAAACAAATTAAAACAGTAAAAGTTATTGTACTTTAAGTAAAAATAAAAGAGCCAAAATATCAATCCCAGTTTTGGATTACTTTAATTAACAAAAAAAATGCATATAGCAGAGGACAGTTGCAATCTGCCTACCTCTGGGTTATAGGCCCAGCATGCTTCCATTGTAGTCCTTTGCTGCACATGTAAGTGCAAGAGATCCTGAAGCACTCACTCATCATGGGAAAGTACCAATGTGTTTCTTCATTGGTTGATGGAAGGAACATCTTACAAAAACTCTCCAGATTATTGACTTTTTAAAGTTTTTCTAGGAAACGTTCTAGATGAATGCTTATTAACCTTTGTCAGTATGTACTTTTGCAAAGTGTCTCTGAGGCGCAAACAGTTAGCGTGTTCAGTTGTTAACCAAAAGGTTGGTGGTTCAATCCCACCTAGGGACGTAATTGACCTCGTTATCAGATTTTGGTGATCTTTAAAAGTAAAAATTTCAAACCACCTCTTATGGTGTAGGGTACCTGGCCTTCTCTGATGTAATCAGAGTTAGATTTGATTAAGTGATTTTATAAAAAAAACAGCCACGAAGCACAATTTAGCAGTGGGTTGCAGAGAAAAAGAAATATGCTGGCAGAAAAATCCAATTGAGTGATTAAACAGCTCTTCATTTTCTGGCTTTATTTTTATGCTAACAAATTTGTGCTCTGAAAAGTGTCCACAAAGCCAAGTATCTGATTAACACCTTTGTAGGGATGGTTTTTCACCTATTATTAAATTAAACTTGCTTCATTGGAAAGGCAGCAAGTGATGTCATCCAAGCAGTGGGTCAAAGTTGGCTTCAAACCTCGTCTGCTTATGAAAAGAGAAAAGGGGTATGCAGGGCATGGCGGCCTTTTGCGGTGCTTGGATGACCCCTAGTTCGCATTAAATAATGCAGTCGAGTTTCCCACATTTGGGGAAATCACAGGGGTCAGCATACCCAGAATGCAATGAATGAACCGCACCCTGGGAGAACAGTCTTCATGACCATGGTATCTCCTATGCAAAATAAGTATGATTTGGGATAGGGCTGGGGAGGGCCGCTGCTCAGGCACATCTCTGTCAAGTAAAGGAGATTCAACTGAGGCAGCACAAGGGAACTCTCATCTGGGGACAACAACTGCAGGGAGAACACATATTTTCAGATGAACATGGGAGGGCAGAAGGCTGCCTAATACTGAAGCACCCCCAAACAACAAACCAAATGCAACAACTAGTGCAAGCATTCCTGGGGGAAGGCCTGCAGCAGATGGATTTGCATATGGCGATGTCATCCAAGCAGTGGGTCAAAGTTGGCTTCAACCCTCGTCTGCATATGAAAAGAGAAAAGGGGCGTGCAGGGCATGGCGGCCTTTTGCGGCACTTGGATGACCCCTAGTTTGCATTAAACACCTCCACCCTCCGTCGGTGTGGGGCTTATGTTGGCTATGCCCCAGCCCCTGAAGCATTCAAGCTGATTTCTTGCAGCAGCTGGGCACTGTAAAAGCTCCAGAGCTGCTCTGTAAGGCAAGTAAAAGGGTGTGGGCCCTGCAGCACTACCTGTAGTTCGCATTGTGCGAGACCCCTAGTTCGCATTAAACACCCCCACCCTCATTCGGTGTGGGGCTCATGTTGGCCATGCCCCAGCCCCTGAAGCATTCACGCTGATTTCTTGCAGCAGCTGGGCACTGTAACAGCTCAAGAGCTGCTCTGTAAGGCAAGTAAAAGGGTGTGGGCCCTGCAGCACTACCTGTAGTTTGCATTGTGCATTGGAAGGCACAAAGTAAGCAGACGGGAGGAGAAGTCAGGATAGTGCACAAGGGTATAGACGGGAGGGGCTCAAGAAAAAAGAAGTGGAAACAGACAGCAAACTAGGCTTCCAATGCACAATGCAAACTACAGGTAGTGCTGCAGGGCCCACACCCTTTTACTTGCCTTACAGAGCAGCTCTGGAGCTGTTTAATCACTCAATTGGATTTTTCTGCCAGCATAATTTTTCTCTTACGTCCTAGAGGATGCTGGGGACTCCGTAAGGACCATGGGGGATAGACGGGCTCCGCAGGAGACATGGGCACTTAAAGAAAGACTTTAGATCTGGGTGTGCACTGGCTCCTCCCTCTATGCCCCTCCTCCAGACCTCAGTTTACTACTGTGCCCAGAGGAGACTGGGTGCTTTTCAGGGAGCTCTCCTGAGTTTCCTGACAGAAAGTATATTTGTTAGATTTTTTTATTTTCAGGGAGCCTGCTGGCAACAGACTCCCTGCATCGAGGGGCGGAGGGGAGAGATGCACACCTACTTCTGTGAGTTGATAGGCTCTGCTTCTTAGGCTACTGTACAGCATTAGCTCCAGAGGGATCGGTACGCAGGTCTCACCCTCGCCGTCCGTCCCAGAGCCGCGCCGCCGTCCCCCTCGCAGAGCCGGAAGATAGAAGCCGGGTGAGTATGAGAAGAAAAGAAGACTTCAGAGGCGGCGGGAGACTTCATGATCTTCACTGAGGTAACGCACAGCAGTAAAGCTGTGCTCCATTGCTCCCATACACCTCACACACGGCAGTCAGTGTAAGGGTGAAGGGCTCAGGGGGGACGCCCTGGGCAGCAATATAGACCTCTCTTTGGCAAAATAAATATATATGCAGCTAGGCACTGTATATATATATATAAGAGCCCCCGCCATTTTTTTACTATATTTGAGCGGGACAGAAGCCCGTCGCTGAGGGGGTGGGGCTTCTCCCTCAGCACTCACCAGCACCATTTTCTCCACAGCACCGCTGAGGGGAAGCTCCACGGACTCTCCCCTGCTTATACCACGGTAGAAAGAGGGTCTTAAAGAAGAGGGGGGCACATAATTAGGCGCATATATATATGGAAATACAGCGCTACTGGGTAAACATAAAATTATTGTGTTTTTTTCCTGGGTCATATAGCGCTGGGGTGTGTGCTGGCATACTCTCTCTCTCTGTCTCTCCAAAGGGCCTTGTTGGGGAACTGTCCTCAGATAAGAGGATTCCCTGAGTGTATGGTGTGTCGGTACACGTGTGTCGACATGTCTGAGGTAGAAGGCTCTCCTAGAGAGGAGCAGGAGCAAATTAATGTGGTGTCTCCATCGACAACGCCGACACCTGACTGAATGGATATGTGAAATGTTTTAAGTGCTAATGTAAACTTATTACACAAGAGATTAGACAAAGCTGAAGCTAGGGAACAGTCAGGGAGTCAACCCATGCCTGTCCCTATGTCGCAGGGACCTTCGGGGTCTCAAAAGCGCCCACTATCCCAAATAGTTGACACAGATACCGACACGGATTCTGACTCCAGTGTCGACTACGATGATGCAAAGTTACAGCCAAAATTGGCTAAATGTATTCGATATATGATTATTGCAATAAAAGATGTTTTGCACATCACAGAGTCCCCTGTCCCTGACACGAGGGTACACATCTATAAGGGAAAGAAACCTGAGATAACCTTTCCCCCCTCACATGAGTTGAACGAATTATGTGAAAAAGCTTGGGAATCTCCAGACAAAAAGCTGCAGATTCCCAAAAGGATTCTTATGGCGTATCCTTTCCCGCCAATGGACAGGATACGGTGGGAATCCTCCCCTAGGGTGGATAAAGCATTGACACGCTTATCCAAAAAGGTAGCGCTGCCATCCCAGGATACGGCTACCATCAGGGACCATGCTGACCGCAAGCAGGAGGTTACCCTAAAGTCCATTTACACACATTCTGGTACCTTACTCAGACCGGCAATTGCGTCGGCCGGGGTTGTAGCGCGGTGGCAGCATGGACAGATACCTTATCAGCAGAGATTGAGACCCTAGATAAGGATGCTATGTTATTGACCATAGGGCATATAAAAGATGCTGTCCTATATATAAGAGATGCTCAAAGTGACATTAGTCTACTGGGTTCTAGAATAAACGCTATGTCAATTTCTGCTAGACGAGTCCTATGGACCCGGCAATGGACAGGTGATGCCGACTCAAAAAGGTATATGGAGGTTTTACCTTACAGGGGTGAGGAATTGTTTGGGGAAGGTCTCTCGGACCTAGTCTCCACAGCTACAGCTGGTAAATCAAATTTTTTGCCTTATATTCCCTCACAGCCTAAGAAAGCACCACATTATCAAATGCAGTCCTTTCGATCACAGAGAAACAAGAAAGTACGAGGTGTGTCCTTTCTTGCCAGAGGTAAGGGCAGAGGGAAGAAGCTGCACAACACAGCTAGTTCCCAGGAACAGAAGTCCTCCCCGGCCTCTACAAAATCCACCGCATGACGCTGGGGCTCCGCTAAAGGAGTCCGCCCAGTTGGGGGCACGTCTTCGAGTTTTCAGCCACATCTGGGTTCATTCGCAGGTGGATCCCTAGGCAATAGAAATTGTTTCTCAGGGTTACAAGCTGAAATTCGAAGAGGTGCCTCCTCGCCGGTTTTTCAAATCGGCCCTACCATCTTCTCCCCAGGAAAGGGAGATAGTGTTAAATGCAATTCACAAATTGTATCTTCAACAGGTGGTGGTCAAGGTTCCCCTGCTTCAACAAGGAAATGGAAATTATTCGACCCTGTTTGTAGTCCCAAAACCGGACGGTTTGGTCAGACCCATATTAAATTTAAAATCCCTGAACCTATACTTGAAAAGGTTCAAGTTCAAGATGGAATCGCTAAGAGCGGTCATCGCCAGCCTAGAAGGGGGGGATTTTATGATATCTCTGGACATAAAGGATGCATACCTTCATGTACTCATTTATCCACCTCATCAGGCGTACCTAAGATTTGCGGTACAGTATTGTCATTACCAATTTCAGACGTTGCCGTTTGGTCTCTCCAGAATTTTCTCCGAGAATTTTCACCAAGGTAATGACGGAAATTATGGTGCTCCTGCGAAAGCAAGGTGTCACAATTATCCCGTACTTGAACGATCTCCTCATAAAAGCGAGATCAAGAGAGCAGTTGCTGAACAGCGTATAACTTTCACTGAAGGTGTTACAGCAACACGGCTGGATTCTCAATATCCCGAAGTCGCAGTTGGTTCCTACGACTCGTCTGACTTTGCTTGGGCATTATTCTGGATACGGACCAGAAAAGGGTTTATCTTCCGATAGAAAAGGCCCAGGAACTCATGACTCTGGTCAGGAACCTATTGAAACCAAAACAGGTGTCAGTGCATCACTGCACTCGAGTCCTGGGAATGATGGTGGCATCATACGAGGCCATTCCCTTCGGCAGGTTCCATGCGAGGATCTTGCAATGGGACCTACTGGACAAGTGGTCCGGGTCACATCTACAGATTCATCAGTTGATCACCCTGTCCCCCAGGGCCAGGGTATCTCTCCTGTGGTGGCTGCAGAGTGCTCACCTTCTAGAGGGCCGCAGGTTCGGCATTCAGGACTGGATCCTGGTGACCACGAACGCGAGCCTCCGAGGTTGGGGAGCAGCCACACAGGGAAGAAATTTCCAAGGTCTTTGGTCAAGTCAGGAGACTTGTCTTCACATCAACATCCTGGAGCTAAGGGCCATATACAACGCCCTATGTCAAGCGGAGACCTTACTTCGCGACCAACCAGTTCTGATCCAGTCAGACAACGTCACCGCACTAGTTCATGTAAACCGCCAAGGCGGCACAAGGAGCAGAGTGGCGATGGCGGAAGCCACCAGAATTCTTCGCTGGGCGGAGAATCATGTAAGCTGTCAAAGTCAGAAAAATATCACGATGCACACTGCCATATTTGCACCTCATATGTGTCCCTGCTGCGCATGCGTGCGCTCTCCCGTGCGTGCGCATACTCGCTGTTGCGGGCACCCGCAGGCGCACGGTATGCGCATTTACGGTAGAGATTGTGTGCATCTAGCGGGCGACTCTTTCGTTACATATTTTCACCATATAATGCATTTTGTAGATTATGGTCCCTTTGATAGATTCTGAAAGTTTAGTTAATGTAGTATGTTCCTGGACAGAGAGATCCCTCATTGTTTGATACGAAGGGTCAGACAGGAGTAATACAGTGGTGTTTAGTATCCATCGGAAGAGTATTTAATTAGCAATATTCCGGTGTTGGTTTGAAGCGGATCAATCGCTCGTGCGAATAGTTATGGACATAAGAAGTTTATGAACATTTACTGTATCCATGCGGCGGGAAATCCAGTTTCCCTCCCACCTGAGCTGTTGGAAATAGTCACAGCCCACCTGTATGAATAACCTTTTGTTATAATGCGAAGACGAATTCCTGTGTCCAATGAACAATGAGATTGTAGGGACCATTGAATTGTATTGTGTGTGGGGCATAAATAGACAGGCCGATCACATCCAGCACTCACTCTTCATCGGTTATCATTGCTGAAAATCGGGAGCTGGATGTCCAGAGGCGCATGCGATCGTTTCCTTTGTGCGTAAGTTTTCTCCGTAATCATATTGTCTTTTCTTGTTATTATGGGCCATATCTTTCTCTCTCTCTCTTCTCTTTCTCTCATTTTCTCTTAAACGTACTTGTATTGTATTTACTGTGTAGTTACCTGGTTAGTTAGTCTATGTTATATTGTAGTGTATGACTTGTATTGTATTAATTCTTTTGCAAGTATAACATTCATAATATATATATTAGGCGTTGGACCCTAAGCACGGTATTTGTGTATTTCTTATAGTGTTAAGTATTCTCAGAGCGTCGGTGACGCTCGAACAGCTTTTGAGTTAATAAGGTTATACAGTGTTGCATTTACACCCTATCTCTACACTAAGGTTTTACAGCAAATTACATTGTTTGTGGTTTAGACATAAAGGTTTAACATTGTGAGCGTCGGCGCCGCTCGTGATCTCCTCGTGGTCTCGAGCGTCCGCTACGCTGATAGCGTAGCATTACGGTAGTCGCTCACCTATAAGTGTGCCCGATACCAACAGCGTATTCTCGTGAGCGTCTGTATCGCTTGAGCAGCCCGCTCCCGATACAGCGTCCGTTACGCTATAGCGAACCATTACGTTAGTCAGCAGCCAATAGCGTGCCTGCCTGTGATCTCTTGGCCGTGAGCGAACGTGACGCTTGAGCGTCTCGACCACGGCTAAGCGATTGTTACGCAACGAGCGTACCCTTACGGTACTCCATACGCAAATAGCGTACAGTGTTCTTAGACCTCACAAAGGGTTTTAAATAAGATAAATATTTAGCTTTATCAATTGGCGGCTCGTCCTGTCCTTCACATATCTCTGCTAGGTAATTTCAGCAGACATTATCCATCAGCAAAGGGCGGGAGATCATATTCTTCGCAGTGCTGACGGGATAAGCGTCTGTTTCGCTTAGTAAAGGGTGCTGAAGGAATCCGGGAACCGGAGGTAAGAACAACACACTAGTGTCTTTTAAAACTGTTTATTTCTATCTTGCGTACGCACACACGCATATCTGCATTTCTTTTTCATTCGTGTATTTTCATATATCACTCTCCTGTTTGCCATTTTATAATTGATAAAACGTGCTAAGAGAGATTTGTCGCTATTTCATAGTTAAAGTGTAAAAGTAATGCGTTAAGGGATAAAGTGTAAAGCACACACGCAGCTCTACCTAAAGGTAAAAGGAGAGATTGGTGTGTTGCACGGTAGACGACTGAGGATCATCTACATTGATAAAACGTGTTAGTTGTGTTACGGTGGACATTGGTTTTGTATACACGTGTCTCTAACAAAAGGCTGAGACTCGCGTACGCAAAGGCCGACGCACGCAGCGTAAATTATGCAACGGAGCGTCTGGGTACGCCCACGTAACTCAAATCACACGATAGTGTTGATTTTTAAATAGCACAATAAGCGATAAATAGCGCAATAAGCGATAAATATCGCAACAGGCGATAAATAGCGCAACAAGCGATAAATAGCGCAACAGGCGATAAATAGCGCAAATCTATTTTAAATCCGAAATTTAAATTAACAGATCCTTCTCCAAATTTACAACACATCTGGTCTAAAGAAAAATTTCTGCGCAGAAATAGAAATAGAAACAAAAGTGTGTATGTGGTGAGTGAGTGTTTGTTTTTACAATTTTGGGGATTGAACCACAGAAATCATCGAGTTCTCGTGAAGTACATACGTGTAAGTGACATACGTGGTGGCTAGGGAGGCATCTCTGGTTAAACATAAAATTTGAGCATTAGAGTGTAGCAGACCAGGAGGTCATACTGTAACAGACCAGGAGGTCAGACCAGGAGGTCGCATAACAGACCAGGAGGTCCAAGTACAGCAGACAAGGAAGTCCGCTATAGAGACAAGGCACAACACCAAGAAGGGTTGGTGCGACACCCATATAGGCCATAAAAAGCTCAGGCTGAAGGAATTCGCAGCTGCTGAATGTCGATTCCACTGGTCGCTCCGTACATAAGATTAGTTGCTTATGTGCTGAACGATTGTACCGCACGTAATTGTGTGCATTAAGTTAGTCTGACCAGTACCATTTGTGTACAAACCCGGTCATAAAACTATTTGTACATTCTGACGTTATTTGTGTAATTTTTTATTTTCTGAAGGGAAGTTCGCTGGTCACTCAGGAATTGTCCAACAACCAATAGTTACTGGAAAGAGTAAGTGTTCTTCGGATATCTCTCGCATGTTCCAGTAAATAGAGGTTCATAGGGGCCCTGGGTCGAGTACGCCAGCGCTATATCAGTGTGTGGGCGTATTGGTCGGCGTGGGCGAGTGAGTGAGGTGCTCGGTAAACTTCACCGTCAACCTATCTTTTAATATTTTGGTTTTTTGTAAGGGTTCGCTGAAGACCCTGAGATAAAGGTCAGAGGTAGAGCAAGCAACACCTGCAAATTATGGGGGCCAGTTGTTCAGGAAGGGGGCGATCAACCTCGGTTCGGGTTGATTCAGTAAACCGACCAGTCGGGTCGGCAAGGTATGTAATGTGTGAAAAATATGGTTTACATACAGAAATTTTATGTGATGAATGGGAGAGAATGACAGTACATGACGGGGAGAAATTCCCAAGAGTAGGTAGCTTCAGCCCAGAAGTGTTAATGAATTTAAGGAGGAGGATATGTCTCATTAAATCAACAAAGAGACGAATCCAACATTATGATTATTTGCAGCTATGGCAACAGGAGGGTGAAATACAGAGAGGATTGGCTCTGGCGGCGGGATCTGGCCCTATCAGGAAACTGATAGCCACGGCCCCGCCGCCACCATACATATCAGGAGAGAAATTGGTTGCGGAGAATGACGCATCAGGGGGTAACAAACAGGCACTTAGCAACTGTATAAATGTTAAGGATAATGTTAATAAGTTAACCAATGCAAGCATTAACCCGTGCAAGTTGTACCCTGTTTTGAACTTTCCCCAGGAGTGTGATCAAGAGGACGAATCGGCAACAATATCGGCGCTCTCTCTAGCAGCCACTATATCAGAAACGACAGTAGGCACGGCCCAACCCATAAGATTAGTAACAAAGCCCCCTAGCGGAGGGACAGGTGAGGTCGTATCAACGGGTAAGTACGGCACCTTACACTATGCTGAAACCATTTCACCACAGGCTGTAGAATCTACACAGAATGATGTTAGTAGACTAAATCCTGTTAGGGTAATAGCTGTTCCAAATGGGAAAACTGACACATCAGGAGTCACTCCTATCAGGAACATTGCCATGTATATCCCATTTTCCAGAATGGAATTAAGGACCATAGTGTCTGAATTCCCTGACCCCAGAAAAGACTTAGTTGCTAGCCAAAAATACATCAGAGACCTAGGAAACACTTTAGAGCCCAATAACAAAGACTGGCAGATATTGCTGAGGGCATGTTTACCCTCCAATGTCGACTCAGCTCAATTTTTAGCTGACTGTGGATTGGATCTGGATGTACCTCTTACAGATGTGTACAACAAAGATAACGTAAAAAGAATAAATTTACAGTTAAAGGAGTATTTCCCAGCTGTAGCCAAATGGAATAGAATTTTTTCCATTAAACAAAAAGAGACAGAAACAGCTGCTGATTATTTTCACCGGGCATTATTAGAAATGGCAAAGTACACTGGCATAGAGGACATTAGGACCAATGCAAACCATCAAGAAGTAGCAGTATCTGTGCTAATGGATGGTTTAAAAGAAGCATTAAAGACAAGGGTACAGACCACGCAACCATGTTGGCGAGGTCTGTCAGTGGCTACTTTGAGAGAGGCTGCTATTGATCACGACCGGAATATCACCAGACACAGGGAGTCGCAAGGTGATAAGTTAATGTCAGTAAGTATACAGGCCCTGACCACAAAACAGCCTGTGTTTATATCACCAAACCCTGTGGGTAAGTCAAATGTGGTAACATGTTATTTTTGTCATAAACAGGGACACATAGCACGAGACTGTAGAGCGAAAAATTCGCAAAGATCTTACCAACCCCCTAGACAACGACACGACACACGACATTGGGAGCAAGGTCCGCAGAGACGGAGTTATGAGCCACATGCAGGAGAAACAAAAAGATACCCCCCGAACAGAGACTGGCAAACTCCTGGCAGTTCCCATTTAACCCCTTCACAAGTAGTTGCTGCCAGCGGGATTCAGGGAGGTCACCATACCCAATAGGGGTGTAGCCATACCTGTAATCTGCAGCCAGTAAAATTGATTGCAAGCCTTGGGAGTGAACCTGAAATTGCAATCAATGTAGCTGGTAAATCATTAAACTTTCTTGTAGACACAGGGGCGGCCAAATCAGTGATAAATTCGACAGTGGGCATGAGAACCACTGGTAAGACAATTCCAGCCATAGGGGTAACGGGAGTAGTCCAGCACTACCCTGTTAGCAAACCAGCCGAGATTACAGTAGGGCCTTTACATACCAAGCATTCCTTTTTGCTGGCTGCATCGGCACCGACTAATCTCCTGGGAAGAGACTTACTGTGTAAAATGGGGTGCGTCATTTATTGTACTCCTGAAGGTGTATTCTTGGACATACCTGAGAATCACGCTCAGGAAGTGCGAGACATGTTAGACTCCCCATCAAAATTAATGTCACATACCATTATGACAAATAGGACTCCATCCAAAGTAGAAGAAATGACATCCCAGATACCAGAGTCACTTTGGACTAAAGATGGACAGGACACTGGATTAATGGCAAACGTAGCTCCAGTAGTTGTACAAGTAAAAGATGGTAGGATAGCTCCAAAAATCCCACAGTACCCTCTGAAGCCAGAGGTGGAGTTAGGAGTGTATCCCGTAATAGAGCGCTTGCTACAACAGGGTATTCTGGTAAGAACGTCCAGCACTGCCAATAGTCCCATCTTCCCTGTGAAAAATAGTGGGGGGAGGGGTTACCGGCTAGTGCAGGATCTAAGGGGGATCAACAAAATAGTTGAGAGTCAGTTCCCCGTAGTGCCAAATCCAGCTGTCATCCTTATGCAAATCCCTCCCACTGCGAAATTTTTCACTGTTATTGACCTCTGCTCCGCTTTCTTTTCGGTACCTCTGCACCCTGACAGCCAATATTTGTTTGCATTCACATACAGAGGAGTCCAATACACATGGACTCGATTACCACAAGGTTTCATAGACAGTCCAAGTATATTTTCCCAGGCTTTGCATGATTGTTTACAGTCTTTCCAACCAGAGAGTGGATCAGTATTAATACAGTACGTGGATGATCTACTACTGTGTTCTGATTCATTGGAAGCATCCCTGAAGGATACGAAACAGCTCCTGTTTCATCTTTCAGACACAGGACACAAGGTTTCCAAAGACAAGTTGCAATTATGCCAAACTAAGGTAAAATATTTGGGACACTGTCTAACACAAGGACTGAGACACCTGACCACTGATAGAATTCAAGCAATTAGAGACATGACTCTGCCAAAAACCCAGCAACAGATCAGAACATTTTTAGGAATGTGTGGGTATTGCCGTAACTGGATCCCAGGGTTTTCCATTCTAGCGTTACCTCTGCAGGAGATGGTCTCCTCAAACAAACCTGATCGGATTTCGCATACAGACGAGTCCGAGATGGCATTTGAGAGACTTAAACAGTGCCTAACGCAGGCACCAGCATTAGGTATGCCAGACTATGGGAAACCCTTTGAGCTGTACGGAACAGAAAGTGCTGGTTGCGCGGCAGGCGTCTTAACCCAAAAGCACGGTGATGCCAGCAGGCCAGTAGCATACTACAGCGCTCAGCTAGACACGGTAGCGCGATCCCTCCCCACATGCTTGCGAAGCGTCGCTGCGATAGCATTGCTAGTAACGAAAAGCGAAGATGTAGTGCTAGGTCACAACCTCACAATTCATACACCACATGCAGTGTCAGCCTTGCTAAATTCTGCCCAAACCAGGCACGTCTCATCAGCGCGGTTTACAAGATGGGAATTGGCACTAATGGCCCCCGTAAACATCACCATAAGGAGATGCAGTGCATTAAATCCTGCAACATATCTCCCAGGTGTGCCTGGACAGGCACAAAAGGTGGAGGATGAGAGTGGTGGGGAAGGAGAATTTAACACACAGGAGGACACACATGATTGTATGGAATATTTGACCCAAAATTTTACCGCAAGGCCTGACATCAGTGACAACCCGCTGGAAAATGTAGATCTAACTTTCTACACGGACGGTAGTTGTCACAGACAGTCAGACTCGGGAGACTTGTGTACTGGATACGCAGTCGTAGATGACCAAGGCACCATAGAAGCGGAACCGCTAGGCCCACCTCACTCAGCCCAGGTTGCTGAACTGGTCGCCCTAACCAGAGCATGTGAATTGGCTAAGGGCAAATCAGCCAATATCTACACCGACTCTAGATACGCATTCGGGGTAGTCCATGATTTCGGAGCCCTATGGCGCCTCAGAAATTTCATGACGGCAGCTGGTACACCGGTAGCGCATGCAGCTCACATCAAAAGGCTTCTAACAGCGATACAGGAACCCGACAGAGTGGCTGTTATCAAGTGTAAAGCACACACATATAGCCAGGACCCAGTATCACTTGGTAACAGCCGAGCAGACGAAGCAGCTAAGTTAGCAGCTGGTACCCCCAGACAGACAGACACCACACAACTGATGGTATTTAATACCATCAACACACAGAAGTTGTGTGAAATGCAAAATTTGTGTTCCACACAGGAAAAGGCAGTCTGGAAGGCGAAGGGATATGGCCAGGAGTCCTCAGGACTCTGGACGGATGGACAAGGTAAACCGGTGGCCCCCAGAGCATATCTTCCATGTTTAGCTGAGGCAGCTCACGGGCTGACTCATCTGGGCAAGGAAGGAATGTGCAAGTTGGTAAGAGCATATTGGTGCGCCCCAGGATTTTCATCTCATGCAAGTAAGAGAGCAATGTCATGCCTTACCTGTTTGAGAAAGAATATCGGAAAGGCAATACCAACAGAACCATCTCATATCCCACCTGCAGGCGGTCCTTTCCAGGCAATACAGATTGACTTCATTCAATTACCCCCTTGTCGAAATTTGAAATATGTACTTGTTTGTATAGATGTGTTCTCAAATTGGGTTGAAGCATTCCCGGCGGCCACAAATACCGCTATGTTTACTGCTAAGAAAATTGTGCAGGAATTTGTATGTAGATATGGTATCCCTAGAATTATCGAAAGTGATAGGGGTACCCATTTTACAGGTGATGTCTTTCAAGGAATGTGTAAGTTGATGGGAATTGATAGCAAGCTGCACACTCCATACCGTCCACAGGCGAGTGCGAAGGTGGAAAGAGTGAATAGCACTATTAAAAATAATTTGAGCAAAGTTATGGCAGAAACAGGATTGACATGGCCAGAAGCTTTACCCATTGTACTGTACAGCATCAGAACCACTCCCAGGTCCCCTCTTAATCTGTCCCCTTTTGAAATCTTGTTTGGTCGACAACCGCATGTTATGATTAACCCTCAGGATGATTTGAAGTGTAACAATGAAGTGACTGTAAAGTACCTGGTTAATATGAGTAAACAGCTAAGGAATCAAAATAATAATTTGAAGTTGGTGATTCCTGATTTACCAGATAGTAATTGTCATGACATTGAACCTGGGGAGTATGTAATGATACGAAATTTTCTACGCTCAGGTTGCCTTATTGACAGATGGGAAGGACCATACCAAGTCTTATTGACTAGCACTACAGCATTGAAAGTTGCCGAGAGAGAGACTTGGGTTCATTCGTCCCATTGTAAGAAGGTTGCTGATCCAGAGAGGTCCCGTGATAAGGAACAGACGGTAGAGGACGTTGTATCACTGGAGTGTCTGTTCCAGGAGGACTGAGGCGGCACCTGAGCATTGAAAATCACAAGATCAAAAGCAGTTGTCGATTCCCTGTTCCCTTTTATTGTTTTTCTCCAACTTCCCATCCCCTCTCCCTCAAATTATTTTCCCCCCCTTCTCATTCTTCTTCGTTTCCTCCTATAAGATGGACTTGCCCCAAGAGACTGTGATCCGGATTTTCCTGTTGACCATGATGTTGACCAGAGCAGTCTGTTCCGGCGAGAGTACCATGGAGGTCGAGAGAGGTTCTGGAATGGGTTCTGATGACAGAGATGGAGGCGTAGTTTTCCGAGAACAACATAATCAACAAGCAAAGGCGAGTATCAGAAAACGATCCGATAGCATTGACAATAGAAGGAATTGTGAAGGATTGTTAGCTGAAGAAAACTGTATCTGTAGGCTCTGTGACAACGTAGTCGAGGATGGGTGCATTAAGAAATGCCAATCCAGTTTTAATATCCACATGGACCGGCATCCCTTGAGTGACTATCACTCCTTAGTGGGTAGCGTGTTAAATCAAACAGATTGTTGGGTATGCTCTCAAGTACCTCAAGGTCATAGCAAATCAGGACTAGTACCATTTCCTTTAACGATAGGGGAGGTACTTGAGCTAAGTGGTGGGAGACCGGTGGACAGGAGGTTTAATATCTCCAGTCCTCCTAGTTTGAAGCTCCACCAATATCATGTGGATAGATCCCTCATATGTTTTAACATTTCCAATCCCCGAAAGCCGGGAAATTGGGAAGTGTCATGGAGTAACCAAACCATGACCTTTTCATATAGAGCAGATAGAATGCCGACAGATACAGAGCTTATACGCCACATAGCCAGTAGAGGAAAATCTTTCCGGTATAGGTATACCCTAGGAAGTAGGATTACGAGAGTTGGAGAGGTATCACCAGGATACTGTGCACATATCGTACAAGCTGATACGTGTACTAGACAGATGGGAGAATTAGGGTTAGGAGATTTCACATGGAAAATGTGTAATATGGTTATGTCCTACTCCGTCCCATATGTTCTCCCCGATGATGCATATTTCATATGCGGGAGGAAGGCGTATAAGTGGCTTGCCCCAAACTCTGAAGGATTGTGTTATATTGGAAAAGTATTGCCTGAGGTAATGACTGTATCACATGCCAAAATGAAAGACATACACCGTGTTGCCCAAACTCCTTATACTCACACCCATTACGAGCACGTAGTTAAACGGCACCTGATAGAAAGAACAGAGCACCCGGCCTCTGACATGATCCATGAATCCACCGGGATTCAGTTTCTACTTGCGTTAGACCTCACTCGCACCGCCAGAGGAGTGTTGAATTATAAATACATATCTGCGCTCGCAAATTTGTTAGACAATATCACAGAAATGTATGATGACACGTTTAGGTATACTGGAAGAGAACTTCAAGCTTATAAAACAGAACTAGTTCAGCATAGAATGATTCTCAATTATCTCACAGCAGTAACAGGTGGATATTGTGTCACACTGGCAACGCAGTACGGCGTGAAATGCTGCACATATATAACGAATAGTACCGAGGACCCGGTCGAGGTCATAGACCAAAAGATGGACGATATTCTCCAATTGAAGTGGGAATTTCGCAGGAGACACAATCTCACCCTTGCTGCTGTGAGTAATGAGCTGACTAGTTGGGTGTCATGGTTGAACCCGCGAAATTGGTTCTCCGGTTTAGGAGAATGGGCTCAAGGAGTTATAATGGATGTAGGGAAGTTTCTCCTATGTATCTTAGGTGTTATCATAACGATTGGCTTGATATTTAGATGCGGTCAGGCTTTAACGAAGTGCAAACGAAGTACCAGGGTGATGAGTTTAAGGAGTGAGGAAATTGTAATGCGATTTCTACGGTCCGTTTCTTTCACCTGTTTTTCCGTTTTCCTCTGAGGTAAAAAGACCCACTTGGACGAGGAATTTGATGAGCCGATATACAGACAACAGATGGATTAAAGAAGAAGTTTTGACAACCTTATACACAGATTTTTGATGAACTATGCCATAGATCCCCAGTTTCCCTAGAAATTTTAAAATTACTCTAGCCCAACACTTTTGTAAATCTATGGACATTGACAAAGCTTTTTGCTCGCACCTTATGGGCAAAAGCACAAAGAAGACTGCATTCAACAGACACCAAACAAGACCTCAATCGACGAATGTTCATTAACCTGACATAGAATACCACTGCATTTACCGTAACTATGTATTTTCTTCATCTCTACAACCTTCAGGTAATTACACACATAGTATAGGGAATACAGGCACAGATATCAGCAATCACATATTCCCCCATTCATGTATCATCAACTAAAATGTGCTCCCCATTTTTGTTACAACCAAAATCCGAAAAAAGCTCGGTAAAGTTTGACAGCCCATCCACAGACCCGTACCACGGGATAAGAAGGAATTCAAATGTATACTTCGCAATACCTCAAAGCTTGATTTAAAACACGTACGGCACGATGATACATGACCCCCCAAACATGGATTCATACACACATGCTTCTGCTATCTCACTAGGTCATACCCTTTTCCTACCTTCTCCTCTCCTCCCCTACCCAACCATGTAAATGTATTAACCCCTGACATATATTTTTCTCTTTTTGAAATGTTTTAGGAAGTGGCAGTTATTGTTGACTGCCAAAGGGTGGACTGTCAAAGTCAGAAAAATATCACGATGCACACTGCCATATTTGCACCTCATATGTGTCCCTGCTGCGCATGCGTGCGCTCTACCGTGCGTGCGCATACTCGCTGTTGCGGGCACCCGCAGGCGCACGGTATGCACATTTACGGTAGAGATTGTGTGCGTCTAGCGGGCGACTCTTTCGTTACATATTTTCACCATATAATGCATTTTGTAGATTATGGTCCCTTTGATAGATTCTGAAAGTTTAGTTAATGTAGTATGTTCCTGGACAGAGAGATCCCTCATTGTTTGATACGAAGGGTCAGACAGGAGTAATACAGTGGTGTTTAGTATCCATCGGAAGAGTATTTAATTAGCAATATTCCGGTGTTGGTTTGAAGCGGATCAATCGCTCGTGCGAATAGTTATGGACATAAGAAGTTTATGAACATTTACTGTATTTGCACTTACTTATCCATGCGGCGGGAAACCCAGTTTCCCTCCCACCTGAGCTGTTGGAAATAGTCACAGCCCACCTGTATGAATCAACCTATGACCTTTTGTTATAATGCGAAGACGAATTCCTGTGTCCAATGAACAATGAGATTGTAGGGACCATTGAATTGTATTGTGTGTGGGGCATAAATAGACAGGCCGATCACATCCAGCACTCACTCTTCATCGGTTATCATTGCTGAAAATCGGGAGCTGGATGTCCAGAGGCGCATGCGATCGTTTCCTTTGTGCGTAAGTTTTCTCCGTAATCATATTGTCTTTTCTTGTTATTATGGGCCATATCTTTCTCTCTCTCTCTTCTCTTTCTCTCATTTTCTCTTAAACGTACTTGTATTGTATTTACTGTGTAGTTACCTGGTTAGTTAGTCTATGTTATATTGTAGTGTATGACTTGTATTGTATTAATTCTTTTGCAAGTATAACATTCATAATATATATATTAGGCGTTGGACCCTAAGCACGGTATTTGTGTATTTCTTATAGTGTTAAGTATTCTCAGAGCGTCGGTGACGCTCGAACAGCTTTTGAGTTAATAAGGTTATACAGTGTTGCATTTACACCCTATCTCTACACTAAGGTTTTACAGCAAATTACATTGTTTGTGGTTTAGACATAAAGGTTTAACATTGTGAGCGTCGGCGCCGCTCGTGATCTCCTCGTGGTCTCGAGCGTCCGCTACGCTGATAGCGTAGCATTACGGTAGTCGCTCACCTATAAGTGTGCCCGATACCAACAGCGTATTCTCGTGAGCGTCTGTATCGCTCGAGCAGCCCGCTCCCGATACAGCGTCCGTTACGCTATAGCGAACCATTACGTTAGTCAGCAGCCAATAGCGTGCCTGCCTGTGATCTCTTGGCCGTGAGCGAACGTGACGCTTGAGCGTCTCGACCACGGCTAAGCGATTGTTACGCAACGAGCGTACCCTTACGGTACTCCATACGCAAATAGCGTACAGTGTTCTTAGACCTCACAAAGGGTTTTAAATAAGATAAATATTTAGCTTTATCAAAGCGCACTGTCAGCAGTGTTCATTCCGGGAGTGGACAACTGGGATGCAGACTTCCTCAGCAGACACGACCTACATCCAGGAGAGTGGGGACTCCATCAGGAAGTCTTCGCACAGATTGCAAGTCGGTGGGGACTGTTCCAGATAGACATGATGGCGTCCCGCCTCAACAAAAAGCTACAGAGGTATTGCAACAGGTCAAGAGACCCTCGGGCAGTAGCTGTAGACGCCCTAGTGACACCGTGGGTGTTCCGGTCGGTCTATGTATTTCCTCCTCTACCTCTCATACCCAAGGTGTTGATAATAGTAAGAAAAAGAGGAGTAAGAACAATTCTCATTGTTCCAGATTGGCCGCGAAGGACCTGGTATCCAGATCTGCAGGAAATGCTCACAGAAGATCCGTGGCCACTTCCTCTAAGACAGGACCTGTTGCAACAGGGGCCCTGTCTGTTCCAAGACTTACCGCGGCTGCGTTTGACGGCATGGCGGTTGAACGCCGGATCCTAGCGGAAAAGGGTATTCCAGATGAGGTCATTCCTACGCTAATAAAGGCTAGGAAGGACATGACATCTAAACATTATCACTGTATATGGCGAAAATATGTTTCTTTGTGTGAGGCCAGGAATGCTCATACGTAAGAATTCCACCTGGGCCACTTCCTTCACTTCCTACAAACTGGAGTGAATTTGGGTCTAAAATTAGGCTCTATTAAGGTTCAGATTTTGGCCTTATCCATTTTCTTTCAAAAGGAATTGGCCTCTCTTCCTGAAGTAAGTACAAACTTTTGTGAAGGGAGTACTGCATATTCAGCCTCCTTTTGTACCTCCGGTGGTCCCTTGGGACCTTAACGTGGTGTTAAGGTTATGGTTTGAACCACTTAAAATGGTGGAGTTTAAATATCTCACTTGGAAGGTGGTCATGTTATTAGCCTTGGCTTCCGCTAGGCGAGTGTCGGAATTAGCAGCTTTATCACATAAAATCCCCTATCTGGTTTTCCATATGGATATGGATTGCAGACCCGTCCTCAATTCCTGCTAAAAGTGGACTCATCCTTTCATATGAACCAACCTATTGTGGTGCCTGTGGCTACGCGTGACTTGGAGGATTCCGAGTCCCTTGATGTGGCTTTGAAAATTTACGTGGCCAGAACGGCTAGAGTCAGAAAAACAGAAGCACTGTTTGTCCTGTATGCAGCCAACAAGATTGGCACCCCTGCTTCAAATCAGACTATTGCTCTCTGGATCTGTAACACGATTCAGCAGGCGCATTCTATGGCGGGATTGCCGTTGCCTAATTCAGTCAAGGCCCATTCCACTAGGAAGGTGGGCTCTTCTTGGGCAGCTGCCCGGGGGTCTCGGCACTACAGCTGTGCCGAGCTGCTACTTGGTCGGGTTCAAACACCTTTGCAAAGTTCTATAAGTTTGATACCCTGGCTGAGGAGGACCTCCTGTTTGCTCAATCGGTGCTGCAGAGTCATCCGCAGGAGCCCGTTTGGGAGCTTTGGTATAATCCCCATGGTCCTTACGGAGTCCCCAGCATCTTTTAGGACGTAAGAGAAAATAAGATTTTAAACCTACCGGTAAATCTTTTTCTCGTAGTCCGTAGAGGATGCTGGGTGCCCGTCCCAAGTGCGGACTACTTCTGCAAGACTTGTATATAGTTATTGCTTACATAAGGGTTATATGTTAGTTTTCATCGGTCTTGGACTGATGCTATGTTGTTTTCATACTGTTAACTGGGTAGTATATCACAAGTTATACGGTGTGATTGGTGTGGCTGGTATGAATCTTGACCTTGGATTAACAAAAATCCTTTCCTCGTACTGTCCGTCTCCTCTGGGCACAGTTTCTCTAACTGAGGTATGGAGGAGGGGCATAGAGGGAGGAGCCAGTGCACACCCAGATCTAAAGTCTTTCTTAAAGTGCCCATGTCTGCTGCGGAGCCCGTCTATCCCCCATGGTCCTTACGGAGTCCCCATCATCCTCTACGGACTACGAGAAAAAAAATTTACCGGTAGGTTTAAAATGTTATTTTTTTCTCTGCAACCCACTGCTAAATTGTGCTTCCTAGCTGTTTTTTATAAAATCACTTAATTAAATCTGGGAGAACAATCTTCATGACAATAGTATCTCCTATGCAAAATAAGTATGATTTGGGATAGGGCTGGGGAGGGCCGTTGCTCAGGCACATCTCTGTCAAGTAAAGGAGATTCAACTGAGGCAGCACAAGGGAACTCTCATCTGGGGACAACAACTGCAGGGAGAACACATATTTTCAGATGAACATGGGGTGGCAGAAGGCTGCCTAATACTGAAGCACCCCCAAACAACAAACCAAATGCAACAACTAGTGCAAGCATTCCTGGGGGATGGCCTGCAGCAGATGGATTTGAATATGGTGATGTCATCCAAGCAGTGGGTCAAAGTTGGCTTCAACCCTCGTCTGCATATGAAAAGAGAAAAGGAGCGTGCAGGGCATGGAGGCCTTTTGTGGTGCTTGGATGACCCCTAGTTCGCATTAAGCACCCCCACCCTCCTTCGGTGTGGGGCTCATGTTGGCCATTCCCCAGCCCCTGAAGCATTCAAGCTGATTTCTTGCAGCAGCTGGGCACTGTAACAGCTCCAGAGCTGCTCTGTAAAGCAAGTAAAAGGGTGTGGGCCCTGCAGCACTACCTGTAGTTTGCATTGTGCATTGGGAGGCACAAAGTAAGCAGACGGGAGGAGAAGTCAGGATAGTGCACAAGGGTATAGAAGGGAGGGGCTCAAGAAAAAAGAAGTGGAACCAGACAGCAAACTAGGCTGGAGAGAGACCTGAGACAAAGAGATCTGAATTACATGAGAGCCGACCAGGGAAAACTCAAATTATGCAGTCAAGTTTCCCACATTTGGGGAAATCGCAGGGGCAGCACACCCAGAGTGCAATGGGTGAGCCTTGCCCTGGGAGAAGCAACTTCATGATCATAGTATCTCACCTGGCAGGTAAGTAGGAGTTGGGCTAGAGCTGGGGAGGGTCGCTGCTCGGGCACCCCCCTGTCAAGTGAAGGAGATCCAACTGAGGCAGCACAAGGGAACTCTCGAAAGAAGAACAAGGCTAGAGGAAGATCTGAGACAAAGAAATCTGACTTTTACCAGAGCTGACCAGAGGAAAGCACAAACACAGTCCCCCACTACCACAAATAATGCAGTCGAGTTTCCCACATTTGGGGAAATCACAGGGGTCAGCATACCCAGAATGCAATGAATGAACCTAACCCTGGGAGAACAATCTTCATGACCATGGTATCTCCTATGCAAAATAAGTATGATTTGGGATAGGGCTGGGGAGGGCCGTTGCTCAGGCACATCTCTGTCAAGTAAGTTGCATTTGATTTGTTGTTTGGGGGTGCTTCAGTATTAGGCAGCCTTCTGCCCTACCATGTTCATCTGAAAATATGTGTTCTCCCTGCAGTTGTTGTCCCCAGATGAGAGTTCCCTTGTGCTGCCTCAGTTGAATCTCCTTTTGGAGAAGACCTCAATAAGATTGTAGCTGATCTGGCTACTGCTAAAACAGCTTGCCTACCTAGTATGACTCCTACCACGCAGAAGGCTAAAAGTACTTTTCTTTGCCCTTTCATCCTCCAGGTAAAGCGTACCCAAGGTCAGGCATACCCAAAGCAAGCTCATGTTTCCAGACCTGCCAAGCCCAGACTGAAGCAATCCTGGGCTGCCCATCAGCCTGCTTCCAAAACGGACAAGCCTGCCGCATGACGGTGCAGGCCTCCCTCTGGGGGATCCCAGGGTGGGGGGCCCGACTTCTAGGTTTGGCAAAGAAAGGTATAATTCTAAGCTAGAGAATTCTGTTTGGAGCTCACCTTGTACTTTGTGAAGAAATAATCAGCATTGTGGCTGAGCAGATACATGTAGTGTGTGGCTGCAAACTGCATGGATCTGCTGCGTTGTAATGCTGATTCTTTTTTTTTTGCAAAGTACCAATAGCTTCATATAATGTTCACAATTTTTATGCAGGATCAAATAGCTCAATAGGTAGGGTGTTTGATTAGAATTCAACAGGTTATAGGTTTGAATCCTGGGTATGGTAGTTTGAGATGTGTTATTTAATAAAGTATGTTGTTCTGACTGCCGGCATCCTATCACCTGGGATATCATACTAAATAAATGGAGTTGATAAATTTTTTTTTTTTTTTTTTAACTAGGGACAATTTCCAGATACTTCTCTTTATAACTGAGATTGCCCCCTGGAACTTCACATCAGTTGACAACTATGCATGAGTGGGCAGTGCTTGCCCTGGATCTGTCCACCCATTTATGTGCCGCCATAAAATAAAGCATGACTAACAGTTATCCTGGGCGTACACTACACAATTATCTGTCAGGCTATCTATCCAGTCTGGATGGATGGAATGAAAATCTGGTAATGTATAGGAGCAAATGTCAATTAACCATTTGCTCCCAAACACTAGAAAAGTGGTCAAAAATGGTCATTACACAAATTGGTTAAACCCAAAATTTAACCAATTTGTTTAGGGGACCATTTTTGTCCATTTTTTAGTGTTTGAGAGTAAATCGTTGATGGTCATTTGCTCACATAGATAACCGGATTTCTATTCCAACCAGCCAGTGTTGGAGAGATGGTCTGCCAGATTACATAATGCATACCAGAGCCATAACTAGACTTTTTGGTGCCCTGTGACAGAGAATTATATGCCCTCCCCCCCATTTTTGCAATATGGACAAAAGGCGCATGCCTTGTGGGGAAGGGGCATAACAAGATTGGTCTCAGAGAAAGCACATGAGATATGAAGATATATCTAGTATACTTGACACTCAATGGTTTGTGGTATTGCAGGGGTGCCCTCCTTAAATGCATATACAGTCACACATGGCATGTTTGTGTAAATGGCATATCAGCAGTCAGCACTAACTGGTGACATGCCATTTGTACAAGTAAGCCATGTGTGACTAATATATAAACATACTTTATTAAATAACACCTCAAACTATCATACCCAGGATTCAAACCTATAACCTGTTAAATTCTAATCAAACACCCTACCCATTGAGCTACTTGATCCTGCATCTATTCTAACCTCCAAAAACAGATTCAGTTGCATTTTCCAGCGTGTTTTGTTTGCCCCTTTGCAAATGTCTTACATCGACAAACTTATTTAGTACTATTTTGCAAATAGGGTTACATTGTCGCAACATTCTGTTCCCTAATTGCTTGATTTTTTAAATGCAAAAATTGATAAAGACACCTGATAATTGCTCTGTGGAGTCTTCTTTTGTGTCTACTTCTTATCTACATTTAATTCCCTACCTATAATCAAGGCATTTTTAAATGCTGGGTGCTGCCAGGACGTGAGGCCTACCTAGTCTTTAGATCTGAATTTGAATGTACTTGTGAACTAACTTAATTTCCTACTTCTAAACTCATTCCTAAATTCACTACTTACATTAATCCTGTAGTTGGGCATTTTGAGCCTTCAATTGTGGGCATTGTTTTGTGTCCAGACCAGCAGCTGGTGGTGTGCATTTGCTGGAAAGGCATCGAAGACCTCCGATATGCTGCATCTCCTGATGTGTGTCTGCCTCAAGTGGCTGTCAGCAAATGCATGCTAGACACCCCATTCCAAGCTGATTGTGACATCACGGAACATGCATCATAGAACAGGCATGCTAGAACATGGGTCTTCAACCTGCGACCCTCCAGCTGCTGTGGAACTACATATCCCAGCATGCCCTGCCTCAGTTTTAGCATACCTTAATAGCAAAACTGTGGCAGGGCATGCTGGGATGTGTAGTTTCACAGCAGCTGGAGGGCCACAGGATGAAGACCCATGTGCTAGAACCAAACCGCAGGTACATTGAATGCTAGCAAGCTGAATGTTTAAATCCTTTTTGTTCCGCAGCATTCCAATGCGGAAGATTCCATGGAACCAGAGATTATTCCATTGAGAAGGACATGCTGCCTGGATGACTGCACTGTGCAAATTAAATCACGGAGCCAGTTGGCTTGTGGGTGGCTCTGGTGACTGGGTGGTTGGGTGGGCGGTGTGTCGGAGGTGGAGCACATGCAAATGAATGTGTATCATCCAGCTAGTGAGAGAGAAAACTCATGCAGGAGTGTGCCTGCTTGTCAGTGAGTTATGCACCTTGCCAGACGTCAAATCTACATGGAGCAACTGGAGGGGACAAGAGCAGGTTTGGAAAATATACACAGAAGAGCATATATGCTGGCGCATTCTCCATGATTGTGTCAGCTTATGTTTTGGTGCACTGCACTTTCCTCCACTAAGTTTTAGCCATTTTGTTTAAACGCAAGTGTAGTTGCTTCTCGCTCTTTTGGCTGTGATATTGTATTGTGGTTGAAGAGTCTGCTGGAGGGATTGTTTTCTTCATTGGCGAGAGACTGAAGATATTCCAGGATGGAAGGCTTGGGAACACTATCCGTTTTTCAGTTGTGGAAGAGTTGAAAGACCGGATTGGACTACATTCTATAGTAAAGGGTATCTTTGTATTTATTAATCCTCCCTTTATATGTGTCTGTCTTTCAATAAAGCTTTGGGCTTGTGATTCCGTCACCCTCTTACACTCCACACCCATAGCCTTATTAACTATTGTATTGTTTAAATGTATAGTGCAGTTCATGATTTATAGTGTAGGCTGACCTGTACTGTAGTTCTTGAACTGTACTATACCGACAGCATTTGTATTGTGTTTTGGCTGTGCTGCAACACAGTACTTATGTGTGTAATGTTTATGTATGTTTTTTTGCTTCTTTATGTCAATAAAGACTGCTTTTTCAATCCAATATCTGAAAACAATCAATGTTTATCTTTGATGGCAATAGAAGTGGTATGATATTTGCTGCTTTTGAAAGGCAATATCTGATATGTCCCCTATCTGGGAACCATATATTAAATGGCTTTTCAGAAAAGGGAGATGGGAGAAGAGCTTTCAGTACTTGTAGGACCGATGCACATTTCCTATTCTAGCCTCCAAAAACAGATTCAGTTGCATTTTCCAGCGTGTTTTGGATGCGCCTTTGCAAATGTCTTACATCGACAAACTTATTTAGTACTATTTTGCAAATAGGGTTACATTGTTGCAACATTGTGTTCCCTAATTGCTTGATTTTTTAAATGCAACAATTGATAAAAACACCTGATAACTGCTCTGCGGAGTCTTATTTTGTGTCTACTTCTTATCTACATTTAATTCCGTACCTCTAATCAAGGCATTTTTAAATGCTGGCGGCTGCCAGGACGTGAGGCCTACCTAGACTTTAGATCTGAATTTGAATGTACTTGTGAACTAACTTAATTTCCTACTTCTAAATTCATTCCTAAATTCACTACTTACATGAATCCTGTAGTTGGGCATTTTGGGACTTCGATTGTGGGCATTGTTTTGTGTCCAGACCAGCAGCAGGTGGTGTGCATTTGCTGGAAAGGCATCGAAGACCTCCGATATGCTGCATCTCCTGATGTGTGTCTCCCTCAAGTGGCTGTCAGCAAATGCCTGCTAGACACCCCATTCCAAGCTGATTGTGACATCACGGAACATGCATCATAGAACAGGCATGCTAAAACATGGGTCTTCAACCTGCGACCCTCCAGCTGCTGTGGAACTACACATCCCAGCATGCCCTGCCTCAGTTTTAGCATACCTTATAGCAAAACTGTGGCAGGGCGTGCTGGGATGTGTAGTTTCACAGCAGCTGGAGGGCCACAGGATGAAGACCCATGTGCTAGAGCCAAGCCGCAGGTACATTGAATGCTAGCAAGCTGAATATTTAAATCCTTTTTGTTCCGCAGCATTCCAATGCGGAAGATTCCATGGAACCAGAGATCCTTCCATTGAGAAGGACATGCTGCCTGGATGACTACACTGTGCAAATTAAATCACGGAGCCAGTTGGTTTGTGGGTGGCTCTGGTGACTGGGTGGTTGGGTGGGTGGTGTGTCGGAGGTGGAGCACATGCAAATGATTGTGTATCATCCAGCTAGTGAGAGTGAAAACTCATGCAGGAGTGTGCCTGCTTGTCAGTGGGTTATGCACCTTGCCAGACGTTAAATCTACATAGAGCAGCTGGAGGGGACAAGAGCATGTTTGCAAAATATAGATAGAAGAGCATATATGCTGGCGCATTCTCCATGATTGTGTCAGCTTATGTTTTGGTGCACTGCACTTTCCTCCACTAAGTTTTAGCCATTTTTGTTAAGCTCAAGTGTAGTTGCTTCTCGGCCTTTTGGCTGTGATCTTGTATTGTGGTTGAAGGGTCTGCTGGAGGGAGGGATTGCTTTCTTCATTGGCGAAAGACCAAAGATATTCCAGGATGGAAGGCTTGGGAACACTATCTGTTTTTCAGTTGTGGAAGAGCACAGAGGTCGGATTGGACTACATTCTATAGTAAAGGATGTCTTTCTATTTATTAAACCTCCCCTTATATGTGTCAGTCTTTCAATAAAGCTTCGGGCTTGTGATTCCCTCACCCTCTTACACTCCACACCCATAGCCTTATTAACTGTTGTATTATTGTACAGTTTAAATGTATAGTGCAGTTCATGATTTATAGTGTAGGCTGGCCTGTGCTGTAGTTCTTGAACTGTACTATACCATCAGCATTTCTATTGTGTTTTGGCTGTGCCGCAACGCGGTACTTATGTGTGTAATGTTTATGTATGTTTTTTTGCTTCTTTATGTGCATCGGTCCTACAAGTAATGAAAGCTCTTCTCCCATCTCCCTTTTCTGAAAAGCCATTTAATATATGGTTCCCAGATAGGGGACATATCAGATATTGGATTTCAAAAGCATCAAATATCATACCACTTTTATTGCCATCAAAGATAAACATTGATTGTTTTCAGATATTGGCTTGAAAAAGCAGTCTTTATTGACATAAAAAAAAAACATACATAAACATTGCACACATAAATACAGTGTTGCAGCACAGCCAAAACACAATACAAATGCTGACGGTATAGTACAGTTCAAGAACTACAGCACAGGCCAGTCTACACTATAAATCATGAACTGCACTATACATTTAAAGTATACAATAATACAACAGTTAATAAGGCTATGGGTGTGGAGTGTAAGAGGGTGAGGGATTCACAAAACCGAAGCTTTATTGTAACACAGACACATATAAGGGGAGGGTCAATAAATAGAAAGATATCCTTTACTATAGAATGTAGTCCAATCCGACCTCTGTGCTCTTCCACAACTGAAAAACAGATAGTGTTCCCAAGCCTTCCATCCTGGAATATCTTTGGTCTTTCGCCAATGAAGAAAACAATCCCTCCCTCCAGCAGACCCTTCAACCACGATACAAGATCACAGCCAAAAGGCCGAGAAGCAACTACACTTGAGCTTAACAAAAATGGCTAAAACTTAGTGGAGGAAAGTGCAGTGCACCAAAACATAAGCTGACACAATCATGGAGAATGCGCCAGCATATATGCTCTTCTATCTATATTTTGCAAACCTGCTCTTGTCCCCTCCAGCTGCTCTATGTAGATTTAACGTCTGGCAAGGTGCATAACCCACTGACAAGCAGGCACACTCCTGCATGAGTTTTCTCTCTCACTAGCTGGATGATACACAATCATTTGCATGCGCTCCACTTCCGACACACCACCCACCCAACCACCCAGTCACCAGAGCCACCCACAAGCCAACTGGCTCCGTGATTTAATTTGCACAGTGTAGTCATCCAGGCAGCATGTCCTTCTCAATGGAAGGATCTCTGGTTCCATGGAATCTTCCGCATTGGAATGCTGCGGAACAAAAAGGATTTAAATATTCAGCTTGCTAGCATTCAATGTACCTGCGGCTTGGCTCTAGCACATGGGTCTTCATCCTGTGGCCCTCCAGCTGCTGTGAAACTACACATCCCAGCATGCCCTGCCACAGTTTTGCTATTAAGGTATGCTAAAACTGAGGCAGGGCATGCTGGGATGTGTAGTTCCACAGCAGCTGGAGGGTCGCAGGTTGAAGACCCATGTTTTAGCATGCCTGTTCTATGATGCATGTTCCATGATGTCACAATCAGCTTGGAATGGGGTGTCTAGCAGGCATTTGCTGACAGCCACTTGAGGGAGACACACATCAGGAGATGCAGCATATCGGAGGTCTTCGATGCCTTTCCAGCAAATGCACACCACCTGCTGCTGGTCTGGACACAAAACAATGCCCACAATCGAAGTCCCAAAATGCCCAACTACAGTATTCATGTAAGTAGTGAATTTAGGAATGAATTTAGAAGTAGGAAATTAAGTTAGTTCACAAGTACATTCAAATTCAGATCTAAAGACTAAACACAAAACACAAAATAAGACTCCACAGAGCAATTATCAGGTGTCTTTATCAATTGTTGCATTTAAAAAATCAAGCAATTAGGGAACACAATGTTGCGACAATGTAACCCTATTTGCAAAATAGTACTAAATAAGTTTGTCGATGTAAGACATTTGCAAAGGCGCAAACAAAACACGCTGGAAAATGCAACTGAATCTGTTTTTGGAGGTTAGAAAAGATGCAGGATCAAGTAGCTCCATGGGTAGGGTGTTTGATTAGAATTCAACAGGTTATAGGTTTGAATCCTGGGTATGATAGTTTGAGGTGTTATTTAATAAAGCATGTTTATATATTAGTCACACATGGCTTACTTGTACAAATGGCATGTCACCAGTTAGTGCTGACTGCTGATATGCCATTTGCACTAAAACAAATTAAAATGGTAAAAGTTATTGTACTTTAAGTAAAAATAAAAGCTAAAATATCAATCCCAGTTTTGGATTACTTTAATGAACAAAAAAAAAAATGCATATAGCAAAGGATAGTTTCAATCTGCCTACCTCTGGGTTATGGACCCAGCATGCTTCCATTACAGTACTCT
The DNA here is from genome assembly GCF_028390025.1 of Pseudophryne corroboree. Lineage (NCBI taxonomy): Eukaryota > Metazoa > Chordata > Amphibia > Anura > Myobatrachidae > Pseudophryne > Pseudophryne corroboree. Next base: position 158,390 of record NW_026969651.1, read on the forward strand.
GCTGCACATGTAAGTGCAAGAGATCCTGAAGCACTCACTCATCATGGGAAAGTACCAATGTGTTTCTTCATTGGTTGATGGAAGAAACATCTTACAAAAACTCTCCACATTATTGACTTTTTAAAATGTTTCTAGGAATCGTTCTAGATGAATGCTTATTAGCCTTTGTCAGTATGGACTTTTACAAAGTGTTGCTGTGGCGCAATCAGTTACTGTGTAAGGCTATTAACCAAAAGGTTGGTGGTTCAATCCCACCCAGGGACGTAATTGACCTTGTTATCAGATTTTGGTGATCTTTATGTAGACAAGTGAAAATTTCAAACCCCCTCTTATGGTGTAGGGTACCTGGCCTTCTCTGATGTAATCAGAGTTAGATTTGATTCAGTGATTTTATAAAAACAGCTAGGAAGCACAATTTAGCAGTGGGTTGCAGAGAAAAAGAAATATGCTGGCAAAAAAATCCAATTGAGTGATTAAACAGCTTTTCATTTTCTGGCTTTATTTTTATGCTAACAAATTTGTTCTCTGAAAAGTGTCCACAAAGCCAAGTTTCTGATTAACACATTTGTAGGGATGGTTTTTAACCTATTACTAAATTAAACTTGCTTCATTGGAAAGGCAGCAAGATGCATCCTCATTTCAATATCTACTGAAATAATACAGGTTGACACCAGGAAACATTAACGCCACTGCATCCTTTGTGCTTTCTCATGTGGAAGTCTGTTTAATGTGAAAACAAGGTGATATCTAATTAGCACACAGGTAAGGAATTAAGAAAATCTTTATTTAAGGGTGAAGATGTTTCTCACAAAATCGTTGCCCCAATGCATCATTGAAATTCAAGCTGGAAAGATGATTTTAATATATCACTTGTACATTTTGTATTGCTCTTCTGGTGACAATGTAGTTTGTTTTTGTCAATTACCATTTTAATAATCGGGTAAAGAAAATTAAGTGGATTTTTGAAAGAAAACAATACTGTCAATATACTATTAAAACAAATGAAAATGGTAAAAGTTATTGTACTTTAAGTAAAAATAAAAGAGCAAAAATATCAATCCCAGTTTTGGATTACTTTAATTAACAAAAAAAAAACGCATATAGCAGAGGATAGTTTCAATCTGCCTACCTCTGGGCTATGGACCCAGCATGCTTCCATTACAGTACTCTGCTGCACATGTAATTGCAAGAGATCCTGAAGCACTCACTCATCATGGGAAAGTACCAATGTGTTTCTTCATTGGTTGATGGAAGAAACATCTTACAAAAACTCTCCAGATTATTGACTATTTAAAGTTTTTCTAGGAAACGTTCTAGATGAATGCTTATTAGCCTTTGTCAGTATGTACTTTTGCAAAGTGTCGCTGTGGCGCAATCAGTTAGTGTGTACAGCTATTAACCAAAAGGTTGGTGGTTCAATCCCACCCAGGGATGTAATTGACCTTGTTATCAGATTTTGGTGATCTTTAAGTAGACAAGTCAAAATTTCAAAAACCCCTGTTATGGTGTAGGGTACCTGGCCTTCTCTGATGTAATCAGAGTTAGATTTGATTCAGTGATTTTATAAAAACAGCTAGGAAGCACAATTTAGCAGTGGTTTGCAGAGAAAAAGAAATATGCTGGCAAAAAAATCAAATTGAGTGATTAAACAGCTCTTCATTTTCTGGCTTTATTTTTATGCTAACAAATTTGTTCTCTGAAAAGTGTCCACAAAGCCAAGTATCTGATTAACATCTTTGTAGGGATGGTTTTTCACCTATTACTAAATTAAACTTGCTTCATTGGAAAGGCAGCAAGATGCATCCTCATTTCAATATCTACTGAAATAATACAGGTTGACACCAGGAAACATTAACGCCACTGCATCCTTGCTGCTTTCTCATGTGGAAGTCTGTTTAATGTGAAAACAAGGTGATATCTAATTAGCACACAGGTAAGGAATTAAGAAAATCTTTATTTAAGGGTGAAGATGTTTCTCACAAAATCGTTGCCCCAATGCATCATTGAAATTCAAGCTGGAAAGATGATTTTAATATATCACTTGTACATTTTGTATTGCTCTTCTGGTGACAATGTAGTTTGTTTTTGTCAATTACCATTTTAATAATAGGGTAAAGAAAATTAAGTGGATTTTTGAAAGAAAACAATACTGTCAATATACTATTAAAACAAATTAAAATGGTAAAAGTTATTGTACTTTAAGTAAAAATAAAAGAGCAAAAATATCAATCCCAGTTTTGGATTACTTTAATTAACAAAAAAAAAAATGCATATAGCAGAGGATAGTTTCAATCTGCCTACCTCTGGGTTAAGGGGCCCAGCATGCTTCCATTGCAGTACTCTGCTGCACATGTAAGTGCAAGAGATCCTGAAGCACTCACTCATCATGGGAAAGTACCAATGCGTTTCTTCATTGGTTGATGGAAGAAACATCTTACAAAAACTCTCCAGATTATTGACTTTTTAAAGTTTTCTAGGAAACGTTCTAGATGAATGCTTATTAACCTTTGTCAGTATGTACTTTTGCAAAGTGTCTCGGTGGTGCAATCGGTTAGTGTGTTTGGTTATTAACCAAAGGGTTGGTGGTTCAATCCCACCCAGGGATGTTATTGACCTTGTCATCAGATTTTGGTGATCTTTAAGTAGACAAGTCAAAATTTCAAACCCCCTCTTATGGTGTAGGGTACCTGGCCTTCTCTGATGTAATCAGAGTTAGATTTGATTAAGTGATTTTATAAAAGAACAGCTAGGAAGCACAACTTAGCAGTGGGTTGCAGAGAAAAAGAAATACGCTTGCAGAAAAATCCAATTGAGTGATTAAACAGCTCTTCATTTTCTGGCTTTATTTTTATGCTAACTAATTTGTTCTCTGAAAAGTGTCCACAAAGCCAAGTATCTGATTAACACCTTTGTAGGGATGGTTTTTCACCTATTACTAAATTAAACTTGCTTCATTGGAAAGGCAGCAAGTGATGTCATCCAAGCAGTGGGTCAAAGTTGGCTTCAACCCTCGTCTGCTTATGAAAAGAGAAAAGGGATATGCAGGGCATGGCGGCCTTTTGCGACGCTTGGATGACCCCTAGTTCGCATTAAACACCCCCACCCTCCTTCGGTGTGGGGCTCATGTTGGCCATGCCCCAGCCCCTGAAGCATTCAAGCTGATTTCTTGCAGCAGCTGGGTACTGTAACAGCTCCAGAGCTGCTCTGTAAGGCAAGTAAAAGGGTGTGGGCCCTGCAGCACTACCTGTAGTTTGCATTGTGCATTGGAAGGCACAAAGTAAGCAGACGGGAGGAGAAGTCAGGATAGTGCACAAGGTTATAGAAGGGAGGGGCTCAAGAAAAGAGAAGTGGAAACAGACAGCATACTAGGCTGGAGAGAGACCTGAGACAAAGAGATCTGAATTATACGAGAGCCGTCCAGGGGAAACACAAATTATGCAGTCAAGTTTCCCACATTTGGGGAAATCGCAAGGGGCAGCACACCCAGAGTGCAATGGGTGAGCCTTGCCCTGGGAGAAGCACCTTCATGATCATAGTATCTCACCTGGCAGGTTAGTAGGAGTTGGGCTAGAGCTGGGGAGGGTCGCTGCTCGGGCACTACCTTTCAAGTGAAGGAGATCCAACTGAGGCAGCACAAGGGAACTCTCAAAAGAAGAACAAGGCTAGAGGAAGATCTGAGACAAAGAAATCTGACTTTACCAGAGCTGACCAGAGGAAAGCACAAACACAGTCCACCACTACCACAAATAATGCAGTCGAGTTTCCCACATTTGGGGAAATCACAGGGGTCAGCATACCCAGAATGCAATGAATGAACCTCACCCTGGGAAAACAATCTTCATGACAATAGTATCTCCTATGCAAAATAAGTATGATTTGGGATAGAGCTGGGGAGGGCCGCTGCTCAGGCACATCTCTGTCAAGTAAAGGAGATTCAACTGAGGCAGCACAAGGGAACTCTCATCTGGGGACAACAACTGCAGGGAGAACACATATTTTCAGATGAACATGGGGTGGCAGAAGGCTGCCTAATACTGAAGCACCCCCAAACAACAAACCAAATGCAACAACTAGTGCAAGCATTCCTGGGGGATGGCCTGCAGCAGATGGAATTGAATATGGTGATGTCATCCAAGCAGTGGGTCAAAGGTGGCTTCAACCCTTGTCTGCATATGAAAAGAGAAAAGGAGCGTGCAGGGCATGGAGGCCTTTTGTGGTGCTTGGATGACCCCTAGTTGGCATTAAGCACCCCCACCCTCCTTCGGTGTGGGGCTCATGTTGGCCATTCCCCAGCCCCTGAAGCATTCAAGCTGATTTCTTGCAGCAGCTGGGCACTGTAACAGCTCCAGAGCTGCTCTGTAAAGCAAGTAAAAGGGTGTGGGCCCTGCAGCACTACCCGTAGTTTGCATTGTGCATTGGGAGGCACAAAGTAAGCAGACGGGAGGAGAAGTCAGGATAGTGCACAAGGGTATAGAAGGGAGGGGCTCAAGAAAAAAGAAGTGGAACCAGACAGCAAACTAGGCTGGAGAGAGACCTGAGACAAAGAGATCTGAATTACATGAGAGCCGACCAGGGAAAACTCAAATTATGCAGTCAAGTTTCCCACATTTGGGGAAATCGCAGGGGCAGCACACCCAGAGTGCAATGGGTGAGCCTTGCCCTGGGAGAAGCAACTTCATGATCATAGTATCTCACCTGGCAGGTAAGTAGGAGTTGGGCTAGAGCTGGGGAGGGTCGCTGCTCGGGCACCCCCCTGTCAAGTGAAGGAGATCCAACTGAGGCAGCACAAGGGAACTCTCGAAAGAAGAACAAGGCTAGAGGAAGATCTGAGACAAAGAAATCTGAATTTTACCAGAGCTGACCAGAGGAAAGCACAAATACAGTCCCCCACTACCACAAATAATGCAGTCGAGTTTCCCACATTTGGGGAAATCACAGGGGTCAGCATACCCAGAATGCAATGAATGAACCTAACCCTGGGAGAACAATCTTCATGACCATGGTATCTCCTATGCAAAATAAGTATGATTTGGGATAGGGCTGGGGAGGGCCGTTGCTCAGGCACATCTCTGTCAAGTAAGTTGCATTTGATTTGTTGTTTGGGGGTGCTTCAGTATTAGGCAGCCTTCTGCCCTACCATGTTCATCTGAAAATATGTGTTCTCCCTGCAGTTGTTGTCCCCAGATGAGAGTTCCCTTGTGCTGCCTCAGTTGAATCTCCTTTTGGAGAAGACCTCAATAAGATTGTAGCTGATCTGGCTACTGCTAAAACAGCTTGCCTACCTAGTATGACTCCTACCACGCAGAAGGCTAAAAGTACTTTTCTTGGCCCTTTCATCCTCCAGGTAAAGCGTACCCAAGGTCAGGCATACCCAAAGCAAGCTCATGTTTCCAGACCTGCCAAGCCCAGACTGAAGCAATCCTGGGCTGCCCATCAGCCTGCTTCCAAAACGGACAAGCCTGCCGCATGACGGTGCAGGCCTCCCTCTGGGGGATCCCAGGGTGGGGGGCCCGACTTCTAGGTTTGGCAAAGAAAGGTATAATTCTAAGCTAGAGAATTCTGTTTGGAGCTCACCTTGTACTTTGTGAAGAAATAATCAGCATTGTGGCTGAGCAGATACATGTAGTGTGTGGCTGCAAACTGCATGGATCTGCTGCGTTGTAATGCTGATTCTTTTTTTTTGCAAAGTACCAATAGCTTCATATAATGTTCACAATTTTTATGCAGGATCAAATAGCTCAATAGGTAGGGTGTTTGATTAGAATTCAACAGGTTATAGGTTTGAATCCTGGGTATGGTAGTTTGAGATGTGTTATTTAATAAAGTATGTTGTTCTGACTGCCGGCATCCTATCACCTGGGATATCATACTAAATAAATGGAGTTGATCAAATTTTTTTTTTTTTTTTAACTAGGGACAATTTCCAGATACTTCCCTTTATAACTGAGATTGCCCCCTGGAACTTCACATCAGTTGACAACTATGCATGAGTGGGCAGTGCTTGCCCTGGATCTGTCCACCCATTTATGTGCCGCCATAAAATAAAGCATGACTAACAGTTATCCTGGGCGTACACTACACAATTATCTGTCAGGCTATCTATCCAGTCTGGATGGTTGGAATGAAAATCTGGTAATGTATAGGAGCAAATGTCAATTAACCATTTGCTCCCAAACACTAGAAAAGTGGTCAAAAATGGTCATTACACAAATTGGTTAAACCCAAAATTTAACCAATTTGTTTAGGGGACCATTTTTGTCCATTTTTTAGTGTTTGAGAGTAAATCGTTGATGGTCATTTGCTCACATAGATAACCGGATTTCTATTCCAACCAGCCAGTGTTGGAGAGATGGTCTGCCAGATTACATAATGCATACCAGAGCCATAACTAGACTTTTTGGTGCCCTGTGACAGAGAATTATATGCCCTCCCCCCCATTTTTGCAATATGGACAAAAGGCGCATGCCTTGTGGGGAAGGGGCATAACAAGATTGGTCTCAGAGAAAGCACATGAGATATGAAGATATATCTAGTATACTTGACACTCAATGGTTTGTGGTATTGCAGGGGTGCCCTCCTTAAATGCATATACAGTCACACATGGCATGTTTGTGTAAATGGCATATCAGCAGTCAGCACTAACTGGTGACATGCCATTTGTACAAGTAAGCCATGTGTGACTAATATATAAACATAATTTATTAAATAACACCTCAAACTATCATACCCAGGATTCAAACCTAAAACCTGTTAAATTCTAATCAAACACCCTACCCATTGAGCTACTTGATCCTGCATCTATTCTAACCTCCAAAAACAGATTCAGTTGCATTTTCCAGCGTGTTTTGTTTGCGCCTTTGCAAATGTCTTACATCGACAAACTTATTTAGTACTATTTTGCAAATAGGGTTACATTGTCGCAACATTGTGTTCCCTAATTGCTTGATTTTTTAAATGCAAAAATTGATAAAGACACCTGATAATTGCTCTGTGGAGTCTTCTTTTGTGTCTACTTCTTATCTACATTTAATTCCCTACCTATAATCAAGGCATTTTTAAATGCTGGGTGCTGCCAGGACGTGAGGCCTACCTAGTCTTTAGATCTGAATTTGAATGTACTTGTGAACTAACTTAATTTCCTACTTCTAAATTCATTCCTAAATTCACTACTTACATTAATCCTGTAGTTGGGCATTTTGAGCCTTCAATTGTGGGCATTGTTTTGTGCCCAGACCAGCAGCTGGTGGTGTGCATTTGCTGGAAAGGCATCGAAGACCTCCGATATGCTGCATCTCCTGATGTGTGTCTGCCTCAAGTGGCTGTCAGCAAATGCATGCTAGACACCCCATTCCAAGCTGATTGTGACATCACGGAACATGCATCATAGAACAGGCATGCTAGAACATGGGTCTTCAACCTGCGACCCTCCAGCTGCTGTGGAACTACATATCCCAGCATGCCCTGCCTCAGTTTTAGCATACCTTAAAAGCAAAACTGTGGCAGGGCATGCTGGGATGTGTAGTTTCACAGCAGCTGGAGGGCCACAGGATGAAGACCCATGTGCTAGAACCAAACCGCAGGTACATTGAATGCTAGCAAGCTGAATGTTTAAATCCTTTTTGTTCCGCAGCATTCCAATGCGGAAGATTCCATGGAACCAGAGATTATTCCATTGAGAAGGACATGCTGCCTGGATGACTGCACTGTGCAAATTAAATCACGGAGCCAGTTGGCTTGTGGGTGGCTCTGGTGACTGGGTGGTTGGGTGGGCGGTGTGTCGGAGGTGGAGCACATGCAAATGAATGTGTATCATCCAGCTAGTGAGAGAGAAAACTCATGTAGGAGTGTGCCTGCTTGTCAGTGAGTTATGCACCTTGCCAGACGTCAAATCTACATGGAGCAACTGGAGGGGACAAGAGCAGGTTTGGAAAATATAGACAGAAGAGCATATATGCTGGCGCATTCTCCATGATTGTGTCAGCTTATGTTTTGGTGCACTGCACTTTCCTCCACTAAGTTTTAGCCATTTTGTTTAAACGCAAGTGTAGTTGCTTCTCGCTCTTTTGGCTGTGATATTGTATTGTGGTTGAAGAGTCTGCTGGAGGGATTGTTTTCTTCATTGGCGAGAGACTGAAGATATTCCAGGATGGAAGGCTTGGGAACACTATCCGTTTTTCAGTTGTGGAAGAGTTGAAAGACCGGATTGGACTACATTCTATAGTAAAGGGTATCTTTGTATTTATTAATCCTCCCTTTATATGTGTCTGTCTTTCAATAAAGCTTTGGGCTTGTGATTCCGTCACCCTCTTACACTCCACACCCATAGCCTTATTAACTATTGTATTGTTTAAATGTATAGTGCAGTTCATGATTTATAGTGTAGGCTGACCTGTGCTGTAGTTCTTGAACTGTACTATACCGACAGCATTTGTATTGTGTTTTGGCTGTGCTGCAACACAGTACTTATGTGTGTAATGTTTATGTATGTTTTTTTGCTTCTTTATGTCAATAAAGACTGCTTTTTCAATCCAATATCTGAAAACAATCAATGTTTATCTTTGATGGCAATAGAAGTGGTATGATATTTGCTGCTTTTGAAAGGCAATATCTGATATGTCCCCTATCTGGGAACCATATATTAAATGGCTTTTCAGAAAAGGGAGATGGGAGAAGAGCTTTCAGTACTTGTAGGACCGATGCACATTTCCTATTCTAGCCTCCAAAAACAGATTCAGTTGCATTTTCCAGCGTGTTTTGGATGCGCCTTTGCAAATGTCTTACATCGACAAACTTATTTAGTACTATTTTGCAAATAGGGTTACATTGTTGCAACCTAATTGCTTGATTTTTTAAATGCAACAATTGATAAAAACACCTGATAACTGCTTTGCGGAGTCTTATTTTGTGTCTACTTCTTATCTACATTTAATTCCGTACCTCTAATCAAGGCATTTTTAAATGCTGGCGGCTGCCAGGACGTGAGGCCTACCTAGACTTTAGATCTGAATTTGAATGTACTTGTGAACTAACTTAATTTCCTACTTCTAAATTCATTCCTAAATTCACTACTTACATGAATCCTGTAGTTGGGCATTTTGGGACTTCGATTGTGGGCATTGTTTTGTGTCCAGACCAGCAGCAGGTGGTGTGCATTTGCTGGAAAGGCATCGAAGACCTCCGATATGCTGCATCTCCTGATGTGTGTCTCCCTCAAGTGGCTGTCAGCAAATGCCTGCTAGACACCCCATTCCAAGCTGATTGTGACATCACGGAACATGCATCATAGAACAGGCATGCTAAAACATGGGTCTTCAACCTGCGACCCTCCAGCTGCTGTGGAACTACACATCCCAGCATGCCCTGCCTCAGTTTTAGCATACCTTATAGCAAAACTGTGGCAGGGCATGCTGGGATGTGTAGTTTCACAGCAGCTGGAGGGCCACAGGATGAAGACCCATGTGCTAGAGCCAAGCCGCAGGTACATTGAATGCTAGCAAGCTGAATATTTAAATCCTTTTTGTTCCGCAGCATTCCAATGCGGAAGATTCCATGGAACCAGAGATCCTTCCATTGAGAAGGACATGCTGCCTGGATGACTACACTGTGCAAATTAAATCACGGAGCCAGTTGGTTTGTGGGTGGCTCTGGTGACTGGGTGGTTGGGTGGGTGGTGTGTCGGAGGTGGAGCACATGCAAATGATTGTGTATCATCCAGCTAGTGAGAGTGAAAACTCATGCAGGAGTGTGCCTGCTTGTCAGTGGGTTATGCACCTTGCCAGACGTTAAATCTACATAGAGCAGCTGGAGGGGACAAGAGCAGGTTTGCAAAATATAGATAGAAGAGCATATATGCTGGCGCATTCTCCATGATTGTGTCAGCTTATGTTTTGGTGCACTGCACTTTCCTCCACTAAGTTTTAGCCATTTTTGTTAAGCTCAAGTGTAGTTGCTTCTCGGCCTTTTGGCTGTGATCTTGTATTGTGGTTGAAGGGTCTGCTGGAGGGAGGGATTGCTTTCTTCATTGGCGAAAGACCAAAGATATTCCAGGATGGAAGGCTTGGGAACACTATCCGTTTTTCAATTGTGGAAGAGTTGAAAGACCGGATTGGACTACATTCTATAGTAAAGGATGTCTTTCTATTTATTAATCCTCCCCTTATATGTGTCAGTCTTTCAATAAAGCTTCGGGCTTGTGATTCCCTCACCCTCTTACACTCCACACCCATAGCCTTATTAACTGTTGTATTATTGTACAGTTTAAATGTATAGTGCAGTTCATGATTTATAGTGTAGGCTGGCCTGTGCTGTAGTTCTTGAACTGTACTATACCGTCAGCATTTCTATTGTGTTTTGGCATTGCCGCAACGCGGTACTTATGTGTGTAATGTTTATGTATGTTTTTTTGCTTCTTTATGTGCATCGGTCCTACAAGTACTGAAAGCTCTTCTCCCATCTCCCTTTTCTGAAAAGCCATTTAATATATGGTTCCCAGATAGGGGACATATCAGATATTGCCTTTCAAAAGCATCAAATATCATACCACTTTTATTGCCATCAAAGATAAACATTGATTGTTTTCAGATATTGGCTTGAAAAATCAGTTTTTATTGACATTAAAAAAACATACATAAACATTACACACATAAGTACAGTGTTGCAGCACAGCCAAAACACAATACAAATGCTGACGGTATAGTACAGTTCCAGAACTACAGCACAGGCCAGCCTACACTATAAATCATGAACTGCACTATACATTTAAACTATACAATAATACAACAGTTAATAAGGCTATGGGTGTGGAGTGTAAGAGGGTGAGGGATTCACAAAACCGAAGCTTTATTGTAACACAGACACATATAAGGGGAGGGTCAATAAATAGAAAGATATCCTTTACTATAGAATGTAGTCCAATCCGACCTCTGTGCTCTTCCACAACTGAAAAACAGATAGTGTTCCCAAGCCTTCCATCCTGGAATATCTTTGGTCTTTCGCCAATGAAGAAAACAATCCCTCCCTCCAGCAGACCCTTCAACCACGATACAAGATCACAGCCAAAAGGCCGAGAAGCAACTACACTTGAGCTTAACAAAAATGGCTAAAACTTAGTGGAGGAAAGTGCAGTGCACCAAAACATAAGCTGACACAATCATGGAGAATGCGCCAGCATATATGCTCTTCTATCTATATTTTGCAAACCTGCTCTTGTCCCCTCCAGCTGCTCTATGTAGATTTAACGTCTGGCAAGGTGCATAACCCACTGACAAGCAGGCACACTCCTGCATGAGTTTTCTCTCTCACTAGCTGGATGATACACAATCATTTGCATGCGCTCCACTTCCGACACACCACCCACCCAACCACCCAGTCACCAGAGCCACCCACAAGCCAACTGGCTCCGTGATTTAATTTGCACAGTGTAGTCATCCAGGCAGCATGTCCTTCTCAATGGAAGGATCTCTGGTTCCATGGAATCTTCCGCATTGGAATGCTGCGGAACAAAAAGGATTTAAATATTCAGCTTGCTAGCATTCAATGTACCTGCGGCTTGGCTCTAGCACATGGGTCTTCATCCTGTGGCCCTCCAGCTGCTGTGAAACTACACATCCCAGCATGCCCTGCCACAGTTTTGCTATTAAGGTATGCTAAAACTGAGGCAGGGCATGCTGGGATGTGTAGTTCCACAGCAGCTGGAGGGTCGCAGGTTGAAGACCCATGTTTTAGCATGCCTGTTCTATGATGCATGTTCCATGATGTCACAATCAGCTTGGAATGGGGTGTCTAGCAGGCATTTGCTGACAGCCACTTGAGGGAGACACACATCAGGAGATGCAGCATATCGGAGGTCTTCGATGCCTTTCCAGCAAATGCACACCACCTGCTGCTGGTCTGGACACAAAACAATGCCCACAATCGAAGTCCCAAAATGCCCAACTACAGGATTCATGTAAGTAGTGAATTTAGGAATGAATTTAGAAGTAGGAAATTAAGTTAGTTCACAAGTACATTCAAATTCAGATCTAAAGACTAAACACAAAACACAAAATAAGACTCCACAGAGCAATTATCAGGTGTCTTTATCAATTGTTGCATTTAAAAAATCAAGCAATTAGGGAACACAATGTTGCGACAATGTAACCCTATTTGCAAAATAGTACTAAATAAGTTTGTCGATGTAAGACATTTGCAAAGGCGCAAACAAAACACGCTGGAAAATGCAACTGAATCTGTGTTTGGAGGTTAGAAAAGATGCAGGATCAAGTAGCTCCATGGTTAGGGTGTTTGATTAGAATTCAACAGGTTATAGGTTTGAATCCAGGGTATGATAGTTTGAGGTGTTATTTAATAAAGTATGTTTATATATTAGTCACACATGGCTTACTTGTACAAATGGCATGTCACCAGTTAGTGCTGACTGCTGATATGCCTTTTGCACTAAAACAAATTAAAATGGTAAAAGTTATTGTACTTTAAGTAAAAATAAAAGCTAAAATATCAATCCCAGTTTTGGATTACTTTAATGAACAAAAAAAAAATGCATATAGCAAAGGATAGTTTCAATCTGCCTACCTCTGGGTTATGGGCCCAGCATGCTTCCATTGCAGTACTCTGCTGCACATGTAAGTGCAAGAGATCCTGAAGCACTCACTCATCATGCGAAAGTACCAATGTGTTTCTTCATTGGTTGCTGGAAGAAACATCTTACAAAAACTCTCCAGATTATTGACTTTTTAAAGTTTTTCTAGGAAACGTTCTAGATGAATGCATATTAATCTTTGTCAGTATGTACTTTTTGCAAAGTGTCTCTGTGGCGCAATCGGTTAGTGTGTTCAGCTATTAATCAAAAGGTTGGTGGTTCAATCCCACCCAGGGACGTAATTGACCTTGTAATCAGATTTTGGTGATATTTAAGTAGACAAGTCAAAATTGCAAACCCCCTCTTATGGTGTAGGGTACCTGGCCTTCTCTGATGTAATCAGAGTTAGATTTGATTAAGTGATTTTATAAAAAAAACAGCTAGGAAGCACAATTTAGCAGTGGGTTGCAGAGAAAAAGAAAAATGCTGGCAGAAAAATCCAATTGAGTGATTAAACAGCTCTTCATTTTCTGGGTTTATCTTTATGATAACAAATTTGTTCTCTGAAAAGTGTCCACAAAGCCAAGTATCTGATTAACATCTTTGTAGGGATGTTTTTTCACCTATTACTAAATTAAACTTGCTTCATTGGAAAGGCAGCAAGATGCATCCTCATTTCAATATCTACGGAAATAATACAGGTTGACACCAGGAAACATTAACGCCACTGCATCTTTGCTGTTTTCTCATGTGGAAGTCTGTTTAATGTGAAAACAAGGTGATATCTAATTAGCACACAGGTAAGGAATTAAGAAAATCTTTATTTAAGGGTGAAGATGTTTCTCACAAAATCGTTGCCCCAGTGCATCATTGAAATTCAAGCTGGAAAGATGATTTTAATATATCACTTGTACATTTTGTATTGCTCTTCTGGTGACAATGTAGTTTGTTTTTGTCAATTACCATTTTAATAATCGGGTAAAGAAAATTAATTGGATTTTTGAAAGAAAACAATACTGTCAATATACTATTAAAACAAATTAAAATGGTAAAAGTTATTGTACTTTAAGTAAAAATAAAAGAGCAAAAATATCAATCCCAGTTTTGGATTAATTTAATTAACAAAAAAAAATGCATATAGCAGAGGATAGTTTCAATCTGCCTACCTCTGGGTTATGGACCCAGCATGCTTCCATTACAGTACTCTGCTGCACATGTAAGTGCAAGAGATCCTGAAGCACTCACTCATCATGGGAAAGTACCAATGTGTTTCTTCATTGGTTGATGGAAGAAACATCTTACAAAAACTCTCCACATTATTGACTTTTTAAAATGTTTCTAGGAATCGTTCTAGATGAATGCTTATTAGCCTTTGTCAGTATGTACTTTTGCAAAGTGTCGCTGTGGCGCAATCAGTTAGTGTGTAAGGCTATTAACCAAAAGGTTGGTGGTTCAATCCCACCCAGGGACTTAATTGACCTTGTTATCAGATTTTGGTGATCTTTAAGTAGACAAGTCAAAATTTCAAACCCCCTGTTATGGTGTAGGGTACCTGGCCTTCTCTGATGTAATCAGAGTTAGATTTGATTCAGTGATTTTATAAAAACAGCTAGGAAGCACAATTTAGCAGTGGGTTGCAGAGAAAAAGAAATATGCTGGCAGAAAAATCCAATTGAGTGATTAAACAGCTCTTCATTTTCTGGCTTTATTTTTATGCTAACTAATTTGTTCTCTGAAAAGTGTCCACAAAGCCAAGTATCTGATTAACATATTTGTAGGGATGGTTTTTCACCTATTACTAAATTAAACTTGCTTCATTGGAAAGGCAGCAAGATGCATCCTCATTTCAATATCTACTGAAATAATACAGGTTGACACCAGGAAACATTAACGCCACTGCATCCTTGCTGCTTTCTCATGTGGAAGTCTGTTTAATGTGAAAACAAGGTGATATCTAATTAGCACACAGGTAAGGAATTAAGAAAATCTTTATTTAAGGGTGAAGATGTTTCTCACAAAATCGTTGCCCCAATGCATCATTGAAATTCAAGCTGGAAAGATGATTTTAATATATCACTTGTACATTTTGTATTGCTCTTCTGGTGACAATGTAGTTTGTTTTTGTCAATTACCATTTTAATAATAGGGTAAAGAAAATTAAGTGGATTTTTGAAAGAAAACAATACTGTCAATATACTATTAAAACAAATTAAAATGGTAAAAGTTATTGTACTTTAAGTAAAAATAAAAGCTAAAATATCAATCCCAGTTTTGGATTACTTTAATGAACAAAAAAAAAATGCATATAGCAAAGGATAGTTTCAATCTGCCTACCTCTGGGTTATGGGCCCAGCATGCTTCCATTGCAGTACTCTGCTGCACATGTAAGTGCAAGAGATCCTGAAGCACTCACTCATCATGCGAAAGTACCAATGTGTTTCTTCATTGGTTGCTGGAAGAAACATCTTACAAAAACTCTCCAGATTATTGACTTTTTAAAGTTTTTCTAGGAAACGTTCTAGATGAATGCTTATTAGTCTTTGTCAGTATGTACTTTTTGCAAAGTGTCTCTGTGGCGCAATCGGTTAGTGTGTTCAGCTATTAGTCAAAAGGTTGGTGGTTCAATCCCACCCAGGGACGTAATTGACCTTGTGATCAGATTTTGGTGATATTTAAGTAGACAAGTCAAAATTGCAAACCCCCTCTTATGGTGTAGGGTACCTGGCCTTCTCTGATGTAATCAGAGTTAGATTTGATTAAGTGATTTTATAAAAAATCAGCTAGGAAGCACAATTTAGCAGTGGGTTGCAGAGAAAAAGAAAAATGCTGGCAGAAAAATCCAATTGAGTGATTAAACAGCTCTTCATTTTCTGGCTTTATTTTTATGATAACAAATTTGTTCTCTGAAAAGTGTCCACAAAGCCAAGTATCTGATTAACATCTTTGTAGGGATGGTTTTTCACCTATTACTAAATTAAACTTGCTTCATTGGAAAGGCAGCAAGATGCATCCTCATTTCAATATCTATGGAAATAATACAGGTTGACACCAGGAAACATTAACGCCACTGCATCTTTGCTGTTTTCTCATGTGGAAGTCTGTTTAATGTGAAAACAAGGTGATATCTAATTAGCACACAGGTAAGGAATTAAGAAAATCTTTATTTAAGGGTGAAGATGTTTCTCACAAAATCGTTGCCCCAATGCATCATTGAAATTCAAGCTGGAAAGATGATTTTAATATATCACTTGTACATTTTGTATTGCTCTTCTGGTGACAATGTAGTTTGTTTTTGTCAATTACCATTTTAATAATCGGGTAAAGAAAATTAATTGGATTTTTGAAAGAAAACAATACTGTCAATATACTATTAAAACAAATTAAAATGGTAAAAGTTATTGTACTTTAAGTAAAAATAAAAGAGCAAAAATATCAATCCCAGTTTTGGATTACTTTAATTAACAAAAAAAATGCATATAGCAGAGGATAGTTTCAATCTGCCTACCTCTGGGTTATGGACCCAGCATGCTTCCATTACAGTACTCTGCTGCACATGTAAGTGCAAGAGATCCTGAAGCACTCACTCATCATGGGAAAGTACCAATGTGTTTCTTCATTGGTTGATGGAAGAAACATCTTACAAAAACTCTCCACATTATTGACTTTTTAAAATGTTTCTAGGAATCGTTCTAGATGAATGCTTATTAGCCTTTGTCAGTATATAGTTTTGCAAAGTGTCGCTGTGGCGCAATCAGTTAGTGTGTAAGGCTATTAACCAAAAGGTTGGTGGTTCAATCCCACCCAGGGACTTAATTGACCTTGTTATCAGATTTTGGTGATCTTTAAGTAGACAAGTCAAAATTTCAAACCCCCTGTTATGGTGTAGGGTACCTGGCCTTCTCTGATGTAATCAGAGTTAGATTTGATTCAGTGATTTTATAAAAACAGCTAGGAAGCACAATTTAGCAGTGGGTTGCAGAGAAAAAGAAATATGCTGGCAGAAAAATCCAATTGAGTGATTAAACAGCTCTTCATTTTCTGGCTTTATTTTTATGCTAACTAATTTGTTCTCTGAAAAGTGTCCACAAAGCCAAGTATCTGATTAACATATTTGTAGTGATGGTTTTTCACCTATTACTAAATTAAACTTGCTTCATTGGAAAGGCAGCAAGATGCATCCTCATTTCAATATCTACTGAAATAATACAGGTTGACACCAGGAAACATTAACGCCACTGCATCCTTGCTGCTTTCTCATGTGGAAGTCTGTTTAATGTGAAAACAAGGTGATATCTAATTAGCACACAGGTAAGGAATTAAGAAAATCTTTATTTAAGGGTGAAGATGTTTCTCACAAAATCGTTGCCCCAATGCATCATTGAAATTCAAGCTGGAAAGATGATTTTAATATATCACTTGTACATTTTGTATTGCTCTTCTGGTGACAATGTAGTTTGTTTTTGTCAATTACCATTTTAATAATCGGGTAAAGAAAATTAATTGGATTTTTGAAAGAAAACAATACTGTCAATATACTATTAAAACAAATTAAAATGGTAAAAGTTATTGTACTTTAAGTAAAAATAAAAGCTAAAATATCAATCCCAGTTTTGGATTACTTTAATGAACAAAAAAAAAATGCATATAGCAAAGGATAGTTTCAATCTGCCTACCTCTGGGTTATGGGCCCAGCATGCTTCCAGTGCAGTACTCTGCTGCACATGTAAGTGCAAGAGATCCTGAAGCACTCACTCATCATGCGAAAGTACCAATGTGTTTCTTCATTGGTTGCTGGAAGAAACATCTTACAAAAACTCTCCAGATTATTGACTTTTTAAAGTTTTTCTAGGAAACGTTCTAGATGAATGCTTATTAGTCTTTGTCAGTATGTACTTTTTGCAAAGTGTCTCTGTGGCGCAATCGGTTAGTGTGTTCAGCTATTAATCAAAAGGTTGGTGGTTCAATCCCACCCAGGGACGTAATTGACCTTGTGATCAGATTTTGGTGATATTTAAGTAGACAAGTCAAAATTTCGAAAACCCCTGTTATGGTGTAGGGTACCTGGCCTTCTCTGATGTAATCAGAGTTAGATTTGATTCAGTGATTTTATAAAAACAGCTAGGAAGCACAATTTAGCAGTGGGTTGCAGAGAAAAAGAAATATGCTGGCAAAAAAATCCAATTGACTGATTAAACAGCTCTTCATTTTCTGGCTTTATTTTTATGCTAACAAATTTGTTCTCTGAAAAGTGTCCACAAAGCCAAGTATCTGATTAACATCTTTGTAGGGATGGTTTTTCACCTATTACTAAATTAAACTTGCTTCATTGGAAAGGCAGCAAGATGCATCCTCATTTCAATATCTACTGAAATAATACAGGTTGACACCAGGAAACATTAACGCCACTGCATCCTTGCTGCTTTCTCATGTGGAAGTCTGTTTAATGTGAAAACAAGGTGATATCTAATTAGCACACAGGTAAGGAATTAAGAAAATCTTTATTTAAGGGTGAAGATGTTTCTCACAAAATCGTTGCCCCAATGCATCATTGAAATTCAAGCTGGAAAGATGATTTTAATATATCACTTGTACATTTTGTATTGCTCTTCTGGTGACAATGTAGTTTGCTTTTGTCAATTACCATTTTAATAATCGGGTAAAGAAAATTAATTGGATTTTTGAAAGAAAACAATACTGTCAATATACTATTAAAACAAATTAAAATGGTAAAAGTTATTGTACTTTAAGTAAAAATAAAAGAGCAAAAATATCAATCCCAGTTTTGGATTACTTTAATTAACAAAAAAAAAATGCATATAGCAGAGGATAGTTTCAATCTGCCTACCTCTGGGTTATGGACCCAGCATGCTTCCATTACAGTACTCTGCTGCACATGTAAGTGCAAGAGATCCTGAAGCACTCACTCATCATGGGAAAGTACCAATGTGTTTCTTCATTGGTTGATGGAAGAAACATCATACAAAAACTCTCCACATTATTGACTTTTTAAAATGTTTCTAGGAATCGTTCTAGATGAATGCTTATTAGCCTTTGTCAGTATGTACTTTTTGCAAAGTGTCTCTGTGGCGCAATCGGTTAGTGTGTTCAGCTATTAATCAAAAGGTTGGTGGTTCAATCCCACCAAGGGACGTAATTGACCTTGTGATCAGATTTTGGTGATATTTAAGTAGACAAGTCAAAATTGCAAACCCCCTCTTATGGTGTAGGGTACCTGGCCTTCTCTGATGTAATCAGAGTTAGATTTGATTCAGTGATTTTATAAAAACAGCTAGGAAGCACAATTTAGCAGTGGGTTGCAGAGAAAAAGAAATATGCTGGCAGAAAAATCCAATTGAGTGATTAAACAGCTCTTCATTTTCTGGCTTTATTTTTATGCTAACTAATTTGTTCTCTGAAAAGTGTCCACAAAGCCAAGTATCTGATTAACATATTTGTAGTGATGGTTTTTCACCTATTACTAAATTAAACTTGCTTCATTGGAAAGGCAGCAAGATGCATCCTCATTTCAATATCTACTGAAATAATACAGGTTGACACCAGGAAACATTAACGCCACTGCATCCTTGCTGCTTTCTCATGTGGAAGTCTGTTTAATGTGAAAACAAGGTGATATCTAATTAGCACACAGGTAAGGAATTAAGAAAATCTTTATTTAAGGGTGAAGATGTTTCTCACAAAATCGTTGCCCCAATGCATCATTGAAATTCAAGCTGGAAAGATGATTTTAATATATCACTTGTACATTTTGTATTGCTCTTCTGGTGACAATGTAGTTTGTTTTTGTCAATTACCATTTTAATAATCGGGTAAAGAAAATTAATTGGATTTTTGAAAGAAAACAATACTGTCAATATACTATTAAAAAAAATTAAAATGGTAAAAGTTATTGTACTTTAAGTAAAAATAAAAGCTAAAATATCAATCCCAGTTTTGGATTACTTTAATGAACAAAAAAAAATGCATATAGCAAAGGATAGTTTCAATCTGCCTACCTCTGGGTTATGGGCCCAGCATGCTTCCAGTGCAGTACTCTGCTGCACATGTAAGTGCAAGAGATCCTGAAGCACTCACTCATCATGCGAAAGTACCAATGTGTTTCTTCATTGGTTGCTGGAAGAAACATCTTACAAAAACTCTCCAGATTATTGACTTTTTAAAGTTTTTCTAGGAAACGTTCTAGATGAATGCTTATTAGTCTTTGTCAGTATGTACTTTTTGCAAAGTGTCTCTGTGGCGCAATCGGTTAGTGTGTTCAGCTATTAATCAAAAGGTTGGTGGTTCAATCCCACCCAGGGACGTAATTGACCTTGTGATCAGATTTTGGTGATATTTAAGTAGACAAGTCAAAATTTCGAAAACCCCTGTTATGGTGTAGGGTACCTGGCCTTCTCTGATGTAATCAGAGTTAGATTTGATTCAGTGATTTTATAAAAACAGCTAGGAAGCACAATTTAGCAGTGGGTTGCAGAGAAAAAGAAATATGCTGGCAAAAAAATCCAATTGACTGATTAAACAGCTCTTCATTTTCTGGCTTTATTTTTATGCTAACAAATTTGTTCTCTGAAAAGTGTCCACAAAGCCAAGTATCTGATTAACATCTTTGTAGGGATGGTTTTTCACCTATTACTAAATTAAACTTGCTTCATTGGAAAGGCAGCAAGATGCATCCTCATTTCAATATCTACTGAAATAATACAGGTTGACACCAGGAAACATTAACGCCACTGCATCCTTGCTGCTTTCTCATGTGGAAGTCTGTTTAATGTGAAAACAAGGTGATATCTAATTAGCACACAGGTAAGGAATTAAGAAAATCTTTATTTAAGGGTGAAGATGTTTCTCACAAAATCGTTGCCCCAATGCATCATTGAAATTCAAGCTGGAAAGATGATTTTAATATATCACTTGTACATTTTGTATTGCTCTTCTGGTGACAATGTAGTTTGCTTTTGTCAATTAGCATTTTAATAATCGGGTAAAGAAAATTAATTGGATTTTTGAAAGAAAACAATACTGTCAATATACTATTAAAACAAATTAAAATGGTAAAAGTTATTGTACTTTAAGTAAAAATAAAAGAGCAAAAATATCAATCCCAGTTTTGGATTACTTTAATTAACAAAAAAAAATGCATATAGCAGAGGATAGTTTCAATCTGCCTACCTCTGGGTTATGGACCCAGCATGCTTCCATTACAGTACTCTGCTGCACATGTAAGTGCAAGAGATCCTGAAGCACTCACTCATCATGGGAAAGTACCAATGTGTTTCTTCATTGGTTGCTGGAAGAAACATCTTACAAAAACTCTCCAGATTATTGACTTTTTAAAGTTTTTCTAGGAAACGTTCTAGATGAATGCTTATTAGTCTTTGTCAGTATGGACTTTTTGCAAAGTGTATCTGTGGCGCAATCGGTTAGTGTGTTCAGCTATTAGTCAAAAGGTTGGTGGTTCAATCCCACCCAGGGACGTAATTGACCTTGTGATCAGATTTTGGTGATATTTAAGTAGACAAGTCAAAATTGCAAACCCCCTCTTATGGTGTAGGGTACCTGGCCTTCTCTGATGTAATCAGAGTTAGATTTGATTAAGTGATTTTATAAAAAATCAGCTAGGAAGCACAATTTAGCAGTGGGTTGCAGAGAAAAAGAAAAATGCTGGCAGAAAAATCCAATTGAGTGATTAAACAGCTCTTCATTTTCTGGCTTTATTTTTATGATAACAAATTTGTTCTCTGAAAAGTGTCCACAAAGCCAAGTATCTGATTAACATCTTTGTAGGGATGGTTTTTCACCTATTACTAAATTAAACTTGCTTCATTGGAAAGGCAGCAAGATGCATCCTCATTTCAATATCTACGGAAATAATACAGGTTGACACCAGGAAACATTAACGCCACTGCATCTTTGCTGTTTTCTCATGTGGAAGTCTGTTTAATGTGAAAACAAGGTGATATCTAATTAGCACACAGGTAAGGAATTAAGAAAATCTTTATTTAAGGGTGAAGATGTTTCTCACAAAATCGTTGCCCCAATGCATCATTGAAATTCAAGCTGGAAAGATGATTTTAATATATCACTTGTACATTTTGTATTGCTCTTCTGGTGACAATGTAGTTTGTTTTTGTCAATTACCATTTTAATAATCGGGTAAAGAAAATTAATTGGATTTTTGAAAGAAAACAATACTGTCAATATACTATTAAAACAAATTAAAATGGTAAAAGTTATTGTACTTTAAGTAAAAATAAAAGAGCAAAAATATCAATCCCAGTTTTGGATTACTTTAATTAACAAAAAAAAAATGCATATAGCAGAGGATAGTTTCAATCTGCCTACCTCTGGGTTATGGACCCAGCATGCTTCCATTACAGTACTCTGCTGCACATGTAAGTGCAAGAGATCCTGAAGCACTCACTCATCATGGGAAAGTACCAATGTGTTTCTTCATTGGTTGATGGAAGAAACATCTTACAAAAACTCTCCACATTATTGACTTTTTAAAATGTTTCTAGGAATCGTTCTAGATGAATGCTTATTAGCCTTTGTCAGTATATAGTTTTGCAAATTGTCGCTGTGGCGCAATCAGTTAGTGTGTAAGGCTATTAACCAAAAGGTTGGTGGTTCAATCCCACCCAAGGACTTAATTGACCTTGTTATCAGATTTTTGTGATCTTTAAGTAGACAAGTCAAAATTTCAAACCCCCTGTTATGGTGTAGGGTACCTGGCCTTCTCTGATGTAATCAGAGTTAGATTTGATTCAGTGATTTTATAAAAACAGCTAGGAAGCACAATTTAGCTGTGGGTTGCAGAGAAAAAGAAATATGCTGGCAGAAAAATCCAATTGAGTGATTAAACAGCTCTTCATTTTCTGGCTTTATTTTTATGCTAACTAATTTGTTCTCTGAAAAGTGTCCACAAAGCCAAGTATCTGATTAACATATTTGTAGTGATGGTTTTTCACCTATTACTAAATTAAACTTGCTTCATTGGAAAGGCAGCAAGATGCATCCTCATTTCAATATCTACTGAAATAATACAGGTTGACACCAGGAAACATTAACGCCACTGCATCCTTGCTGCTTTCTCATGTGGAAGTCTGTTTAATGTGAAAACAAGGTGATATCTAATTAGCACACAGGTAAGGAATTAAGAAAATCTTTATTTAAGGGTGAAGATGTTTCTCACAAAATCGTTGCCCCAATGCATCATTGAAATTCAAGCTGGAAAGATGATTTTAATATATCACTTGTACATTTTGTATTGCTCTTCTGGTGACAATGTAGTTTGTTTTTGTCAATTACCATTTTAATAATCGGGTAAAGAAAATTAATTGGATTTTTGAAAGAAAACAATACTGTCAATATACTATTAAAACAAATTAAAATGGTAAAAGTTATTGTACTTTAAGTAAAAATAAAAGCTAAAATATCAATCCCAGTTTTGGATTACTTTAATGAACAAAAAAAAAATGCATATAGCAAAGGATAGTTTCAATCTGCCTACCTCTGGGTTATGGGCCCAGCATGCTTCCAGTGCAGTACTCTGCTGCACATGTAAGTGCAAGAGATCCTGAAGCACTCACTCATCATGCGAAAGTACCAATGTGTTTCTTCATTGGTTGCTGGAAGAAACATCTTACAAAAACTCTCCAGATTATTGACTTTTTAAAGTTTTTCTAGGAAACGTTCTAGATGAATGCTTATTAGTCTTTGTCAGTATGTACTTTTTGCAAAGTGTCTCTGTGGCGCAATCGGTTAGTGTGTTCAGCTATTAATCAAAAGGTTGGTGGTTCAATCCCACCCAGGGACGTAATTGACCTTGTGATCAGATTTTGGTGATATTTAAGTAGACAAGTCAAAATTTCGAAAACCCCTGTTATGGTGTAGGGTACCTGGCCTTCTCTGATGTAATCAGAGTTAGATTTGATTCAGTGATTTTATAAAAACAGCTAGGAAGCACAATTTAGCAGTGGGTTGCAGAGAAAAAGAAATATGCTGGCAAAAAAATCCAATTGACTGATTAAACAGCTCTTCATTTTCTGGCTTTATTTTTATGCTAACAAATTTGTTCTCTGAAAAGTGTCCACAAAGCCAAGTATCTGATTAACATCTTTGTAGGGATGGTTTTTCACCTATTACTAAATTAAACTTGCTTCATTGGAAAGGCAGCAAGATGCATCCTCATTTCAATATCTACTGAAATAATACAGGTTGACACCAGGAAACATTAACGCCACTGCATCCTTGCTGCTTTCTCATGTGGAAGTCTGTTTAATGTGAAAACAAGGTGATATCTAATTAGCACACAGGTAAGGAATTAAGAAAATCTTTATTTAAGGGTGAAGATGTTTCTCACGAAATCGTTGCCCCAATGCATCATTGAAATTCAAGCTGGAAAGATGATTTTAATATATCACTTGTACATTTTGTATTGCTCTTCTGGTGACAATGTAGTTTGTTTTTGTCAATTACCATTTTAATACTCGGGTAAAGAAAATTAATTGGATTTTTGAAAGAAAACAATACTGTCAATATACTATTAAAACAAATTAAAATGGTAAAAGTTATTGTACTTTAAGTAAAAATAAAAGCTAAAATATCAATCCCAGTTTTGGATTACTTTAATGAACAAAAAAAAAATGCATATAGCAAAGGATAGTTTCAATCTGCCTACCTCTGGGTTATGGGCCCAGCATGCTTCCAGTGCAGTACTCTGCTGCACATGTAAGTGCAAGAGATCCTGAAGCACTCACTCATCATGCGAAAGTACCAATGTGTTTCTTCATTGGTTGCTGGAAGAAACATCTTACAAAAACTCTCCAGATTATTGACTTTTTAAAGTTTTTCTAGGAAACGTTCTAGATGAATGCTTATTAGTCTTTGTCAGTATGTACTTTTTGCAAAGTGTCTCTGTGGCGCAATCGGTTAGTGTGTTCAGCTATTAATCAAAAGGTTGGTGGTTCAATCCCACCCAGGGACGTAATTGACCTTGTGATCAGATTTTGGTGATATTTAAGTAGACAAGTCAAAATTTCGAAAACCCCTGTTATGGTGTAGGGTACCTGGCCTTCTCTGATGTAATCAGAGTTAGATTTGATTCAGTGATTTTATAAAAACAGCTAGGAAGCACAATTTAGCAGTGGGTTGCAGAGAAAAAGAAATATGCTGGCAAAAAAATCCAATTGACTGATTAAACAGCTCTTCATTTTCTGGCTTTATTTTTATGCTAACAAATTTGTTCTCTGAAAAGTGTCCACAAAGCCAAGTATCTGATTAACATCTTTGTAGGGATGGTTTTTCACCTATTACTAAATTAAACTTGCTTCATTGGAAAGGCAGCAAGATGCATCCTCATTTCAATATCTACTGAAATAATACAGGTTGACACCAGGAAACATTAACGCCACTGCATCCTTGCTGCTTTCTCATGTGGAAGTCTGTTTAATGTGAAAACAAGGTGATATCTAATTAGCACACAGGTAAGGAATTAAGAAAATCTTTATTTAAGGGTGAAGATGTTTCTCACAAAATCGTTGCCCCAATGCATCATTGAAATTCAAGCTGGAAAGATGATTTTAATATATCACTTGTACATTTTGTATTGCTCTTCTGGTGACAATGTAGTTTGCTTTTGTCAATTACCATTTTAATAATCGGGTAAAGAAAATTAATTGGATTTTTGAAAGAAAACAATACTGTCAATATACTATTAAAACCAATTAAAATGGTAAAAGTTATTGTACTTTAAGTAAAAATAAAAGAGCAAAAATATCAATCCCAGTTTTGGATTACTTTAATTAACAAAAAAAAAATGCATATAGCAGAGGATAGTTTCAATCTGCCTACCTCTGGGTTATGGACCCAGCATGCTTCCATTACAGTACTCTGCTGCACATGTAAGTGCAAGAGATCCTGAAGCACTCACTCATCATGGGAAAGTACCAATGTGTTTCTTCATTGGTTGATGGAAGAAACATCATACAAAAACTCTCCACATTATTGACTTTTTAAAATGTTTCTAGGAATCGTTCTAGATGAATGCTTATTAGCCTTTGTCAGTATGTACTTTTGCAAAGTGTCGCGGTGGCGCAATCAGTTAGTGTGTAAGGCTATTAACCAAAAGGTTGGTGGTTCAATCCCACCCAGGGACTTAATTGACCTTGTTATCAGATTTTGGTGAACTTTAAGTAGACAAGTCAAAATTTCAAACCCCCTGTTATGGTGTAGGGTACCTGGCCTTCTCTGATGTAATCAGAGTTAGATTTGATTAAGTGATTTTATAAAAAATCAGCTAGGAAGCACAATTTAGCAGTGGGTTGCAGAGAAAAAGAAAAATGCTGGCAGAAAAATCCAATTGAGTGATTAAACAGCTCTTCATTTTCTGGCTTTATTTTTATGATAACAAATTTGTTCTCTGAAAAGTGTCCACAAAGCCAAGTATCTGATTAACATCTTTGTAGGGATGGTTTTTCACCTATTACTAAATTAAACTTGCTTCATTGGAAAGGCAGCAAGATGCATCCTCATTTCAATATCTACGGAAATAATACAGGTTGACACCAGGAAACATTAACGCCACTGCATCTTTGCTGTTTTCTCATGTGGAAGTCTGTTTAATGTGAAAACAAGGTGATATCTAATTAGCACACAGGTAAGGAATTAAGAAAATCTTTATTTAAGGGTGAAGATGTTTCTCACAAAATCGTTGCCCCAATGCATCATTGAAATTCAAGCTGGAAAGATGATTTTAATATATCACTTGTACATTTTGTATTGCTCTTCTGGTGACAATGTAGTTTGTTTTTGTCAATTACCATTTTAATAATCGGGTAAAGAAAATTAATTGGATTTTTGAAAGAAAACAATACTGTCAATATACTATTAAAACAAATTAAAATGGTAAAAGTTATTGTACTTTAAGTAAAAATAAAAGAGCAAAAATATCAATCCCAGTTTTGGATTACTTTAATTAACAAAAAAAATGCATATAGCAGAGGATAGTTTCAATCTGCCTACCTCTGGGTTATGGACCCAGCATGCTTCCATTACAGTACTCTGCTGCACATGTAAGTGCAAGAGATCCTGAAGCACTCACTCATCATGGGAAAGTACCAATGTGTTTCTTCATTGGTTGATGGAAGAAACATCTTACAAAAACTCTCCACATTATTGACTTTTTAAAATGTTTCTAGGAATCGTTCTAGATGAATGCTTATTAGCCTTTGTCAGTATATAGCTTTGCAAAGTGTCGCTGTGGCGCAATCAGTTAGTGTGTAAGGCTATTAACCGAAAGGTTGGTGGTTCAATCCCACCCAGGGACTTAATTGACCTTGTTATCAGATTTTGGTGATCTTTAAGTAGACAAGTCAAAATTTCAAACCCCCTGTTATGGTGTAGGGTACCTGGCCTTCTCTGATGTAATCAGAGTTAGATTTGATTCAGTGATTTTATAAAAACAGCTAGGAAGCACAATTTAGCAGTGGGTTGCAGAGAAAAAGAAATATGCTGGCAGAAAAATCCAATTGAGTGATTAAACAGCTCTTCATTTTCTGGCTTTATTTTTATGCTAACTAATTTGTTCTCTGAAAAGTGTCCACAAAGCCAAGTATCTGATTAACATATTTGTAGTGATGGTTTTTCACCTATTACTAAATTAAACTTGCTTCATTGGAAAGGCAGCAAGATGCATCCTCATTTCAATATCTACTGAAATAATACAGGTTGACACCAGGAAACATTAACGCCACTGCATCCTTGCTGCTTTCTCATGTGGAAGTCTGTTTAATGTGAAAACAAGGTGATATCTAATTAGCACACAGGTAAGGAATTAAGAAAATCTTTATTTAAGGGTGAAGATGTTTCTCACAAAATCGTTGCCCCAATGCATCATTGAAATTCAAGCTGGAAAGATGATTTTAATATATCACTTGTACATTTTGTATTGCTCTTCTGGTGACAATGTAGTTTGTTTTTGTCAATTACCATTTTAATAATCGGGTAAAGAAAATTAATTGGATTTTTGAAAGAAAACAATACTGTCAATATACTATTAAAACAAATTAAAATGGTAAAAGTTATTGTACTTTAAGTAAAAATAAAAGCTAAAATATCAATCCCAGTTTTGGATTACTTTAATGAACAAAAAAAAAATGCATATAGCAAAGGATAGTTTCAATCTGCCTACCTCTGGGTTATGGGCCCAGCATGCTTCCAGTGCAGTACTCTGCTGCACATGTAAGTGCAAGAGATCCTGAAGCACTCACTCATCATGCGAAAGTACCAATGTGTTTCTTCATTGGTTGCTGGAAGAAACATCTTACAAAAACTCTCCAGATTATTGACTTTTTAAAGTTTTTCTAGGAAACGTTCTAGATGAATGCTTATTAGTCTTTGTCAGTATGTACTTTTTGCAAAGTGTCTCTGTGGCGCAATCGGTTAGTGTGTTCAGCTATTAATCAAAAGGTTGGTGGTTCAATCCCACCCAGGGACGTAATTGACCTTGTGATCAGATTTTGGTGATATTTAAGTAGACAAGTCAAAATTTCGAAAACCCCTGTTATGGTGTAGGGTACCTGGCCTTCTCTGATGTAATCAGAGTTAGATTTGATTCAGTGATTTTATAAAAACAGCTAGGAAGCACAATTTAGCAGTGGGTTGCAGAGAAAAAGAAATATGCTGGCAAAAAAATCCAATTGACTGATTAAACAGCTCTTCATTTTCTGGCTTTATTTTTATGCTAACAAATTTGTTCTCTGAAAAGTGTCCACAAAGCCAAGTATCTGATTAACATCTTTGTAGGGATGGTTTTTCACCTATTACTAAATTAAACTTGCTTCATTGGAAAGGCAGCAAGATGCATCCTCATTTCAATATCTACTGAAATAATACAGGTTGACACCAGGAAACATTAACGCCACTGCATCCTTGCTGCTTTCTCATGTGGAAGTCTGTTTAATGTGAAAACAAGGTGATATCTAATTAGCACACAGGTAAGGAATTAAGAAAATCTTTATTTAAGGGTGAAGATGTTTCTCACAAAATCGTTGCCCCAATGCATCATTGAAATTCAAGCTGGAAAGATGATTTTAATATATCACTTGTACATTTTGTATTGCTCTTCTGGTGACAATGTAGTTTGTTTTTGTCAATTACCATTTTAATACTCGGGTAAAGAAAATTAATTGGATTTTTGAAAGAAAACAATACTGTCAATATACTATTAAAACATATTAAAATGGTAAAAGTTATTGTACTTTAAGTAAAAATAAAAGCTAAAATATCAATCCCAGTTTTGGATTACTTTAATGAACAAAAAAAAAATGCATATAGCAAAGGATAGTTTCAATCTGCCTACCTCTGGGTTATGGGCCCAGCATGCTTCCAGTACAGTACTCTGCTGCACATGTAAGTGCAAGAGATCCTGAAGCACTCACTCATCATGCGAAAGTACCAATGTGTTTCTTCATTGGTTGCTGGAAGAAACATCTTACAAAAACTCTCCAGATTATTGACTTTTTAAAGTTTTTCTAGGAAACGTTCTAGATGAATGCTTATTAGTCTTTGTCAGTATGTACTTTTTGCAAAGTGTCTCTGTGGCGCAATCGGTTAGTGTGTTCAGCTATTAATCAAAAGGTTGGTGGTTCAATCCCACCCAGGGACGTAATTGACCTTGTGATCAGATTTTGGTGATATTTAAGTAGACAAGTCAAAATTTCGAAAACCCCTGTTATGGTGTAGGGTACCTGGCCTTCTCTGATGTAATCAGAGTTAGATTTGATTCAGTGATTTTATAAAAACAGCTAGGAAGCACAATTTAGCAGTGGGTTGCAGAGAAAAAGAAATATGCTGGCAAAAAAATCCAATTGACTGATTAAACAGCTCTTCATTTTCTGGCTTTATTTTTATGCTAACAAATTTGTTCTCTGAAAAGTGTCCACAAAGCCAAGTATCTGATTAACATCTTTGTAGGGATGGTTTTTCACCTATTACTAAATTAAACTTGCTTCATTGGAAAGGCAGCAAGATGCATCCTCATTTCAATATCTACTGAAATAATACAGGTTGACACCAGGAAACATTAACGCCACTGCATCCTTGCTGCTTTCTCATGTGGAAGTCTGTTTAATGTGAAAACAAGGTGATATCTAATTAGCACACAGGTAAGGAATTAAGAAAATCTTTATTTAAGGGTGAAGATGTTTCTCACAAAATCGTTGCCCCAATGCATCATTGAAATTCAAGCTGGAAAGATGATTTTAATATATCACTTGTACATTTTGTATTGCTCTTCTGGTGACAATGTAGTTTGCTTTTGTCAATTACCATTTTAATAATCGGGTAAAGAAAATTAATTGGATTTTTGAAAGAAAACAATACTGTCAATATACTATTAAAACCAATTAAAATGGTAAAAGTTATTGTACTTTAAGTAAAAATAAAAGAGCAAAAATATCAATCCCAGTTTTGGATTACTTTAATTAACAAAAAAAAAATGCATATAGCAGAGGATAGTTTCAATCTGCCTACCTCTGGGTTATGGACCCAGCATGCTTCCATTACAGTACTCTGCTGCACATGTAAGTGCAAGAGATCCTGAAGCACTCACTCATCATGGGAAAGTACCAATGTGTTTCTTCATTGGTTGATGGAAGAAACATCATACAAAAACTCTCCACATTATTGACTTTTTAAAATGTTTCTAGGAATCGTTCTAGATGAATGCTTATTAGCCTTTGTCAGTATGTACTTTTGCAAAGTGTCGCGGTGGCGCAATCAGTTAGTGTGTAAGGCTATTAACCAAAAGGTTGGTGGTTCAATCCCACCCAGGGACTTAATTGACCTTGTTATCCGATTTTGGTGATCTTTAAGTAGACAAGTCAAAATTTCAAACCCCCTGTTATGGTGTAGGGTACCTGGCCTTCTCTGATGTAATCAGAGTTAGATTTGATTCAGTGATTTTATAAAAACAGCTAGGAAGCACAATTTAGCAGTGGGTTGCAGAGAAAAAGAAAAATGCTGGCAGAAAAATCCAATTGAGTGATTAAACAGCTCTTCATTTTCTGGCTTTATTTTTATGCTAACTAATTTGTTCTCTGAAAAGTGTCCACAAAGCCAAGTATCTGATTAACATATTTGTAGGGATGGTTTTTCACCTATTACTAAATTAAACTTGCTTCATTGGAAAGGCAGCAAGATGCATCCTCATTTCAATATCTACTGAAATAATACAGGTTGACACCAGGAAACATTAACGCCACTGCATCCTTGCTGCTTTCTCATGTGGAAGTCTGTTTAATGTGAAAACAAGGTGATATCTAATTAGCACACAGGTAAGGAATTAAGAAAATCTTTATTTAAGGGTGAAGATGTTTCTCACAAAATCGTTGCCCCAATGCATCATTGAAATTCAAGCTGGAAAGATGATTTTAATATATCACTTGTACATTTTGTATTGCTCTTCTGGTGACAATGTAGTTTGTTTTTGTCAATTACCATTTTAATAATAGGGTAAAGAAAATTAAGTGGATTTTTGAAAGAAAACAATACTGTCAATATACTATTAAAACAAATTAAAATGGTAAAAGTTATTGTACTTTAAGTAAAAATAAAAGCTAAAATATCAATCCCAGTTTTGGATTACTTTAATGAACAAAAAAAAATGCATATAGCAAAGGATAGTTTCAATCTGCCTACCTCTGGGTTATGGACCCAGCATGCTTCCATTGCAGTACTCTGCTGCACATGTAAGTGCAAGAGATCCTGAAGCACTCACTCATCATGCAAAAGTACCAATGTGTTTCTTCATTGGTTGCTGGAAGAAACATCTTACAAACACTCTCCAGATTATTGACTTTTTAAAGTTTTTCTAGGAAACGTTCTAGATGAATGCTTATTAGTCTTTGTCAGTATATACTTTTTGCAAAGTGTCTCTGTGGCGCAATCGGTTAGTGTGTTCCGCTATTAATCAAAAGGTTGGTGGTTCAATCCCACCCAGGGACGTAATTGACCTTGTGATCAGATTTTGGTGATATTTAAGTAGACAAGTCAAAATTGCAAACCCCCTCTTATGGTGTAGGGTACCTGGCCTTCTCTGATGTAATCAGAGTTAGATTTGATTCAGTGATTTTATAAAAACAGCTAGGAAGCACAATTTAGCAGTGGGTTGCAGAGAAAAAGAAATATGCTGGCAGAAAAATCCAATTGAATGATTAAACAGCTCTTCATTTTCTGGCTTTATTTTTATGCTAACTAATTTGTTCTCTGAAAAGTGTCCACAAAGCCAAGTATCTGATTAACATATTTGTAGTGATGGTTTTTCACCTATTACTAAATTAAACTTGCTTCATTGGAAAGGCAGCAAGATGCATCCTCATTTCAATATCTACTGAAATAATACAGGTTGACACCAGGAAACATTAACGCCACTGCATCCTTGCTGCTTTCTCATGTGGAAGTCTGTTTAATGTGAAAACAAGGTGATATCTAATTAGCACACAGGTAAGGAATTAAGAAAATCTTTATTTAAGGGTGAAGATGTTTCTCACAAAATCGTTGCCCCAATGCATCATTGAAATTCAAGCTGGAAAGATGATTTTAATATATCACTTGTACATTTTGTATTGCTCTTCTGGTGACAATGTAGTTTGTTTTTGTCAATTACCATTTTAATAATCGGGTAAAGAAAATTAATTGGATTTTTGAAAGAAAACAATACTGTCAATATACTATTAGAAAAAATTAAAATGGTAAAAGTTATTGTACTTTAAGTAAAAATAAAAGCTAAAATATCAATCCCAGTTTTGGATTACTTTAATGAACAAAAAAAAATGCATATAGCAAAGGATAGTTTCAATCTGCCTACCTCTGGGTTATGGGCCCAGCATGCTTCCAGTGCAGTACTCTGCTGCACATGTAAGTGCAAGAGATCCTGAAGCACTCACTCATCATGCGAAAGTACCAATGTGTTTCTTCATTGGTTGCTGGAAGAAACATCTTACAAAAACTCTCCAGATTATTGACTTTTTAAAGTTTTTCTAGGAAACGTTCTAGATGAATGCTTATTAGTCTTTGTCAGTATGTACTTTTTGCAAAGTGTCTCTGTGGCGCAATCGGTTAGTGTGTTCAGCTATTAATCAAAAGGTTGGTGGTTCAATCCCACCCAGGGACGTAATTGACCTTGTGATCAGATTTTGGTGATATTTAAGTAGACAAGTCAAAATTTCGAAAACCCCTGTTATGGTGTAGGGTACCTGGCCTTCTCTGATGTAATCAGAGTTAGATTTGATTCAGTGATTTTATAAAAACAGCTAGGAAGCACAATTTAGCAGTGGGTTGCAGAGAAAAAGAAATATGCTGGCAAAAAAATCCAATTGACTGATTAAACAGCTCTTCATTTTCTGGCTTTATTTTTATGCTAACAAATTTGTTCTCTGAAAAGTGTCCACAAAGCCAAGTATCTGATTAACATCTTTGTAGGGATGGTTTTTCACCTATTACTAAATTAAACTTGCTTCATTGGAAAGGCAGCAAGATGCATCCTCATTTCAATATCTACTGAAATAATACAGGTTGACACCAGGAAACATTAACGCCACTGCATCCTTGCTGCTTTCTCATGTGGAAGTCTGTTTAATGTGAAAACAAGGTGATATCTAATTAGCACACAGGTAAGGAATTAAGAAAATCTTTATTTAAGGGTGAAGATGTTTCTCACAAAATCGTTGCCCCAATGCATCATTGAAATTCAAGCTGGAAAGATGATTTTAATATATCACTTGTACATTTTGTATTGCTCTTCTGGTGACAATGTAGTTTGCTTTTGTCAATTACCATTTTAATAATCGGGTAAAGAAAATTAATTGGATTTTTGAAAGAAAACAATACTGTCAATATACTATTAAAACAAATTAAAATGGTAAAAGTTATTGTACTTTAAGTAAAAATAAAAGAGCAAAAATATCAATCCCAGTTTTGGATTACTTTAATTAACAAAAAAAAATGCATATAGCAGAGGATAGTTTCAATCTGCCTACCTCTGGGTTATGGACCCAGCATGCTTCCATTACAGTACTCTGCTGCACATGTAAGTGCAAGAGATCCTGAAGCACTCACTCATCATGGGAAAGTACCAATGTGTTTCTTCATTGGTTGATGGAAGAAACATCATCCAAAAACTCTCCACATTATTGACTTTTTAAAATGTTTCTAGGAATCGTTCTAGATGAATGCTTATTAGCCTTTGTCAGTATGTACTTTTGCAAAGTGTCGCGGTGGCGCAATCAGTTAGTGTGTAAGGCTATTAACCAAAAGGTTGGTGGTTCAATCCCACCCAGGGACTTAATTGACCTTGTTATCAGATTTTGGTGATCTTTAAGTAGACAAGTCAAAATTTCAAACCCCCTGTTATGGTGTAGGGTACCTGGCCTTCTCTGATGTAATCAGAGTTAGATTTGATTCAGTGATTTTATAAAAACAGCTAGGAAGCACAATTTAGCAGTGGGTTGCAGAGAAAAAGAAAAATGCTGGCAGAATAATCCAATTGAGTGATTAAACAGCTCTTCATTTTCTGGCTTTATTTTTATGCTAACTAATTTGTTCTCTGAAAAGTGTCCACAAAGCCAAGTATCTGATTAACATATTTGTAGGGATGGTTTTTCACCTATTACTAAATTAAACTTGCTTCATTGGAAAGGCAGCAAGATGCATCCTCATTTCAATATCTACTGAAATAATACAGGTTGACACCAGGAAACATTAACGCCACTGCATCCTTGCTGCTTTCTCATGTGGAAGTCTGTTTAATGTGAAAACAAGGTGATATCTAATTAGCACACAGGTAAGGAATTAAGAAAATCTTTATTTAAGGGTGAAGATGTTTCTCACAAAATCGTTGCCCCAATGCATCATTGAAATTCAAGCTGGAAAGATGATTTTAATATATCACTTGTACATTTTGTATTGCTCTTCTGGTGACAATGTAGTTTGTTTTTGTCAATTACCATTTTAATAATCGGGTAAAGAAAATTAATTGGATTTTTGAAAGAAAACAATACTGTCAATATACTATTAAAAAAAATTAAAATGGTAAAAGTTATTGTACTTTAAGTAAAAATAAAAGCTAAAATATCAATCCCAGTTTTGGATTACTTTAATGAACAAAAAAAAAAAATGCATATAGCAAAGGATAGTTTCAATCTGCCTACCTCTGGGTTATGGGCCCAGCATGCTTCCAGTGCAGTACTCTGCTGCACATGTAAGTGCAAGAGATCCTGAAGCACTCACTCATCATGCGAAAGTACCAATGTGTTTCTTCATTGGTTGCTGGAAGAAACATCTTACAAAAACTCTCCAGATTATTGACTTTTTAAAGTTTTTCTAGGAAACGTTCTAGATGAATGCTTATTAGTCTTTGTCAGTATGTACTTTTTGCAAAGTGTCTCTGTGGCGCAATCGGTTAGTGTGTTCAGCTATTAATCAAAAGGTTGGTGGTTCAATCCCACCCAGGGATGTAATTGACCTTGTGATCAGATTTTGGTGATATTTAAGTAGACAAGTCAAAATTTCGAAAACCCCTGTTATGGTGTAGGGTACCTGGCCTTCTCTGATGTAATCAGAGTTAGATTTGATTCAGTGATTTTATAAAAACAGCTAGGAAGCACAATTTAGCAGTGGGTTGCAGAGAAAAAGAAATATGCTGGCAAAAAAATCCAATTGACTGATTAAACAGCTCTTCATTTTCTGGCTTTATTTTTATGCTAACAAATTTGTTCTCTGAAAAGTGTCCACAAAGCCAAGTATCTGATTAACATCTTTGTAGGGATGGTTTTTCACCTATTACTAAATTAAACTTGCTTCATTGGAAAGGCAGCAAGATGCATCCTCATTTCAATATCTACTGAAATAATACAGGTTGACACCAGGAAACATTAACGCCACTGCATCCTTGCTGCTTTCTCATGTGGAAGTCTGTTTAATGTGAAAACAAGGTGATATCTAATTAGCACACAGGTAAGGAATTAAGAAAATCTTTATTTAAGGGTGAAGATGTTTCTCACAAAATTGTTGCCCCAATGCATCATTGAAATTCAAGCTGGAAAGATGATTTTAATATATCACTTGTACATTTTGTATTGCTCTTCTGGTGACAATGTAGTTTGCTTTTGTCAATTACCATTTTAATAATCGGGTAAAGAAAATTAATTGGATTTTTGAAAGAAAACAATACTGTCAATATACTATTAAAACAAATTAAAATGGTAAAAGTTATTGTACTTTAAGTAAAAATAAAAGAGCAAAAATATCAATCCCAGTTTTGGATTACTTTAATTAACAAAAAAAAAAAATGCATATAGCAGAGGATAGTTTCAATCTGCCTACCTCTGGGTTATGGACCCAGCATGCTTCCATTACAGTACTCTGCTGCACATGTAAGTGCAAGAGATCCTGAAGCACTCACTTATCATGGGAAAGTACCAATGTGTTTCTTCATTGGTTGATGGAAGAAACATCATACAAAAACTCTCCACATTATTGACTTTTTAAAATGTTTCTAGGAATCGTTCTAGATGAATGCTTATTAGCCTTTGTCAGTATGTACTTTTGCAAAGTGTCGCGGTGGCGCAATCAGTTAGTGTGTAAGGCTATTAACCAAAAGGTTGGTGGTTCAATCCCACCCAGGGACTTAATTGACCTTGTTATCAGATTTTGGTGATCTTTAAGTAGACAAGTCAAAATTTCGAAAACCCCTGTTATGGTGTAGGGTACCTGG
The DNA here is from genome assembly GCF_028390025.1 of Pseudophryne corroboree. Classification (NCBI taxonomy): domain Eukaryota; kingdom Metazoa; phylum Chordata; class Amphibia; order Anura; family Myobatrachidae; genus Pseudophryne; species Pseudophryne corroboree. The sequence continues at coordinate 194,755 of NW_026969651.1, forward strand.
CCTTCTCTGATGTAATCAGAGTTAGATTTGATTCAGTGATTTTATAAAAACAGCTAGGAAGCACAATTTAGCAGTGGGTTGCAGAGAAAAAGAAATATGCTGGCAAAAAAATCCAATTGACTGATTAAACAGCTCTTCATTTTCTGGCTTTATTTTTATGCTAACAAATTTGTTCTCTGAAAAGTGTCCACAAAGCCAAGTATCTGATTAACATCTTTGTAGGGATGGTTTTTCACCTATTACTAAATTAAACTTGCTTCATTGGAAAGGCAGCAAGATGCATCCTCATTTCAATATCTACTGAAATAATACAGGTTGACACCAGGAAACATTAACGCCACTGCATCCTTGCTGCTTTCTCATGTGGAAGTCTGTTTAATGTGAAAACAAGGTGATATCTAATTAGCACACAGGTAAGGAATTAAGAAAATCTTTATTTAAGGGTGAAGATGTTTCTCACAAAATCGTTGCCCCAATGCATCATTGAAATTCAAGCTGGAAAGATGATTTTAATATATCACTTGTACATTTTGTATTGCTCTTCTGGTGACAATGTAGTTTGCTTTTGTCAATTACCATTTTAATAATCGGGTAAAGAAAATTAATTGGATTTTTGAAAGAAAACAATACTGTCAATATACTATTAAAACAAATTAAAATGGTAAAAGTTATTGTACTTTAAGTAAAAATAAAAGAGCAAAAATATCAATCCCAGTTTTGGATTACTTTAATTAACAAAAAAAAAATGCATATAGCAGAGGATAGTTTCAATCTGCCTACCTCTGGGTTATGGACCCAGCATGCTTCCATTACAGTACTCTGCTGCACATGTAAGTGCAAGAGATCCTGAAGCACTCACTCATCATGGGAAAGTACCAATGTGTTTCTTCATTGGTTGATGGAAGAAACATCATACAAAAACTCTCCACATTATTGACTTTTTAAAATGTTTCTAGGAAGCGTTCTAGATGAATGCTTATTAGCCTTTGTCAGTATGGACTTTTGCAAAGTGTCGCGGTGGCGCAAACAGTTAGTGTGTAAGGCTATTAACCAAAAGGTTGGTGGTTCAATCCCACCCAGGGACGTAATTGACCTTGTGATCAGATTTTGGTGATATTTAAGTAGACAAGTCAAAATTGCAAACCCCCTCTTATGGTGTAGGGTACCTGGCCTTCTCTGATGTAATCAGAGTTAGATTTGATTCAGTGATTTTATAAAAAAACAGCTAGGAAGCACAATTTAGCAGTGGGTTGCAGAGAAAAAGAAAAATGCTGGCAGAAAAATCCAATTGAGTGATTAAACAGCTCTTCATTTTCTGGCTTTATTTTTATGCTAACTAATTTGTTCTCTGAAAAGTGTCCACAAAGCCAAGTATCTGATTAACATCTTTGTAGGGATGGTTTTTCACCTATTACTAAATTAAACTTGCTTCATTGGAAAGGCAGCAAGATGCATCCTCATTTCAATGTCTACGGAAATAATACAGGTTGACACCAGGAAACATTAACGCCACTGCATCTTTGCTGTTTTCTCATGTGGAAGTCTGTTTAATGTGAAAACAAGGTGATATCTAATTAGCACACAGGTAAGGAATTAAGAAAATCTTTATTTAAGGGTGAAGATGTTTCTCACAAAATCGTTGCGCCAATGCATCATTGAAATTCAAGCTGGAAAGATGATTTTAATATATCACTAGTACATTTTGTATTGCTCTTCTGGTGACAATGTAGTTTGTTTTTGTCAATTACCATTTTAATAATCGGGTAAAGAAAATTAAGTGGATTTTTGAAAGAAAACAATACTGTCAATTATAAGGGCACGGTCGTGCCCTTATATTAAGGCTGAATCGAACAAACGGAATTCTCCCATAGGGAACTTCTGAGATGGGGGCATGGTGTTTGAGGGGCTACACCTCAAAACTGATAGGACGTACTGAGCTGAAATTTGGCATGGACGCGTAGAATCGTAACCCGCTGCTGCAGGCCAAATTTCAGGGCAAAATAATAAAAAATGAGGAATTGGGAGTAAGCTAAAGTTCCAACTGTCAGTTTTTTTCTGCCACTCCCTCTGTGGCTTTTTGACAACGTTTTCCTATAGAGTGAATGAAGATTTTTTTGGGAAGGCATAACTCAGGATAGAGGACGAATTAAGACTTGGGGTTTGTTTTACTAGATAGAGTATGCCCCAGTGTAGTGCCTTTTGGGGTTGTGGTTTTTCAGAAAGTTATAGGGTTTTTTTAATTAAGAGAAATATGCCCCATTATAGAGATAGGGCATTTCAATTTGTTGCGCCTGCGCAGTGACCGCCAGCAGGGGGTGTACAGAGAGTAGCTCTGGCAGTTGGGCACGAGGAGACAGAGCGGGAAGTAGTCACGTGGAGCTGCAGGAGGACAGCCAGCGGTTCCCGGCGTGTGAGTTCATTGAGGTCCATGAAGCGGGAGGAGATCGCCGGAGCTGCGTAGCACTGGGTGAGTTCTGTCAGGCAGCCCACCGCTGTGTACCCAGCTTCCACTTCTCCCCCGCGTGTCCGGCCACCCTCCCTTCCCGCCCGCCCGGCCACCCTCCCCTCCCGCCCGCCCGCCCGCCCGCTCGCCCGCTCGCCCGCCCGCTTGCCCGCTGTGTGCCCGGCCGCCCGCCGGACCTTCCCTGGTGGCTGCCTGCATCTCCTCCCCGCGTCTGTGGTGCGGCTGGCAGTAGGAGGCGTCTCGGGCAGCTGTGTCCGGCCACTCCTCCCTCCTCCTCCTCCCGCTGTGTCCGGCCCTCCCTACCTGCAGTATGCGGTATTTATCAAGGTCTCTATGGTCACCAGTCACCCCCCCTTCCCCCTCTCGCCCTCCCTGCTGTGTGTCCGTCTCCCCCCCCCTGCTGTGTGTCCGTCGCCCCCCCCCCCTTGCCCTCCCTGCTGTGTGTCCCCCCCTCCTCCCTGCAGTGTGTTCCCCCCCGTGCCCTCCCTGCTGTGTGTCCGGCCACCCTCCCCTCCTCCCGCTGTGTCCGGCCACACCCCCCTCCCGCTGTGTCCGGCCACCCCCCCCCCTCTCGCTGTGTCCGTCCACCCCCCCTCCCGCTGTGTCCGGCCACCCCCCCCTCCCGCTGTGACCGGCCACCCCCCCACTCCCGCTGTGTCTGGCCACCCCCCCCTCCCGCTGTGTCCGGCCACCCTCCCCTCCTCCCGCTGTGTCCGGCCACCCTCCCCTCCTCCCGCTGTGTCCGGCCACCCCCCCCTCCCGCTGTGTCCGGCCACCCCCCCTCCCGCTGTGTCCGTCCACCCCCCCCTCCCGCTGTGTCCGGCCACCCTCCCCCTGCCGCTGTGTCCGGCCACCCCCCCCTCCTCCCGCTGTGTCCGGCCACCCCCCCTCCTCCCGCTGTGTCAGGCCACCCCCCCTCCTCCCGCTGTGTCTGTCCACCCCCCCTCCTCCTCTCTGCTGTGTGTCCGTTCTCCCCCCGCCCTCCCTGCTGTGTGTCCGTCCCCCCCCGCCCTCCCTGCAGCGCCTGACACACGCACACGCAGCGCCTGACACACACGCACACACGCAGCACCTGACACACACACACAGACGCAGCACCTGACACTCACACGGACCTGACACACACGCACACACTCACACGCAGCGCCTGACACACACAGACACGCAGCGCCTGACACACACAGACACGCAGCGCCTGACACACACACACTCACGCACCTGACACACACACTCACGCACCTGACACACACACACACACTCACGCACCTGACACACACACACTCACGCACCTGACACACGCACACTCACGCACCTGACACACGCACACGGCACGCAGCACCTGACACACACACACAGCACCTGACACACACACACACACGCAGCACCTGACACACAGACATGCAGCGCCTGACACACACACACAGACACGCAGCACCTGACACACACACGCAGACACGCAGCACCTGACACACACACACACACGCAGCACCTGACACACACACGCAGACATGCAGCACCTGACACACACACGCAGACACGCAGCACCTGACACACACACGCAGACACGCAGCACCTGACACAGACACGCAGCACCTGACACACACACACATACGCAGCACCTGACACACACACACACACAGCACCTGACACACACACACGCAGCACCTGACACAGACATGCAGCGCCTGACACACACACGCAGACATGCAGCACCTGACACACACATGCAGCACCTGACAGACAGACACACACACACACACACACACACACATGCAGCACCTGACACACCCACACACACAGACATGCAGCACCTGACACACCCACACACACACGCAGCACCTGACACACATACATACATGTGGCATTTAACGCACACACGCACAGCACCTGACACACAATCATATACACTCAGAGCACCTAACACACACATACACTCGCAGCACCTCACACACACTCGTATACACACGCAGCACCTGCCACTCACACATATATACACATGTAGCACCTGCCACTCCCACATACATGAACAGCACCTAACACACACATATATACATGCAGCACCTGACACACACATACACGTGCAGCACCTGACAGTCACACACATACAGATGCGACACAAACACATACACGCTCAACACCTGACACCCACGTGGCAGCTGACGCATACAAATGCAGCACCTGAGATACACACATATACACGTGCAGCACCTGAGACACACACATACACGTACAGCACCTGACACACACACACATGTATGTACACGCGCGGCTCCAGGCACACACATACGTACGTACACACGCGGAATTTAACACACACACACACATACACGTGCGGCACCTGACACACATGTACGAACACGCGTGGCTCCTGACACACACACACGCGTGGCTCCTGACACACACACACACACACATGTACGAACACGCGCGGCTCCTGACACACACACGTATATACGTATACGCACGGCACCTGACACCTACACGTATGTACGTATACGCACGGCTCCTGACACCCACACGCATGTACACGCGCGGCTCCTGGCACACACACACACACACGTACGTACACGCGCGGCACCTGACACACGCCTGTACGTACACACATGCACAGCACCTGACATACACACATGTAGGTACGCGCCACCTGACACACACACACACACACACGTACACGTACGACACTTGACACACACGTACGTACACGCACGGCACTGACACGTATGTACGCGCACGGCACCTGACACTCACGTACATACGTACATACTAGTGATGAGTGGGTTCGGTTCGTCGGAATCCGAACCCCCCGAACTTCACCCATTTTACACGGGTCCGAGGCAGGTTCGAACCTTCCCGCCTTGCTCGGCTAGCCTGAGCGCGCACGAACGTCATCATCCCGCTGTCGGATTCTCGCGAGATTCGGATGTCTGCATTCGTGGAAAGGGATCCCATGTGTAAACATGGGACCCCTTTCAGTCCGTCTGGTCCGGGTGTTCGGTTTGTTGTTTTGCCAAGTACGTGGATTTAATCTGGAACCTGGATCAGGTGAGTATAATTATCTTTTATTTTCAGGTACCCGTGGATTCTACTTGGAGAAGAGGACCGACTGCTTCATGTCAACATAGGTAAGTATGTGTGTGTCGGCAGGTGGGAAATAAAGTTATACTTTCACGGTGTCTGTCCTGTTTTTATTTGGGTATTTTTTCCCCAGTAGAACTACAGGTACCAGCGGGCCCGTTTTTCTCCTGCATGCTGGTACTTGTGGTTCTCCAAGTACCAGCTTGCGGGGGAGGCTTGCTGGGACTTGTAGTACTACTAGAAAAAACAATATTCTTTAAATTTTCTCAAGGCTATCAGCCTCCCATCCGCAGCCCTTGGATGGGGGGGACAGCCTCGGGCTTCACCCCTGGCCCTTAGGTGGCTGGGGGGGGGGGACCCCTTGATTGAAGGGGTCCCCACTCCCCCAGGGTACCCCGGCCAGGGGTGACTAGTTGGATATTTAATGCCACGGCCGCAGGGCACTGTATAAAAGTGACCCCCGGCTGTGGCATTATCTGTCCAGCTAGTGGAGCCCGATGCTGGTGTAAAAAATACGGGGGACCCCTACTCTTTTTGTCCCCCGTATTTTTTGCACCAGCACCAGGCGCAGAGCCCGGTGCTGGTTTTAAAAATACGGGGGATCCCCTGTCCGTTTTTCCCCCGGATTTTTAGAACCAGGACCGGCTCGAAGAGCCCGAGGCTGGTAATGCTTTGGAGGGGGGACCCACGCAATTTTTTTTTCGGGTTTTTCACATTCCATTAAAAAAATAAATAATATTTTAAAAAATATATAAATAATACTTGTGCCTCCAAAAAAGACAAACCAAGTACCTAATCCCTTCTAATATAAATAGATATGCTATTACCAAAAAAAAAAAACTGCAAAAAAAAAAAACATGTTTTTAAATTTTTTTTATTAGATTCCGCCAGCAAAGTGTGGCGGATTGAAAATGACGAATTTACTGTTTAAAAGCACTGTTGTCGAATTTACAAACTTCAATTGAATATACTTTTGTCGAATTGCCGCATTTGTACCATTGCAGAAAAGTCGAATTTGTCAAATGTCGAATTTTAAAGTCGAATTTTGAAAGCCTGTAAGAATAGGCTCCGTCCCCTTCTACCCCTGTACCTTGCTCTCTCCTGTCTGTGCTCTCTCCCGTCTGTAGGACTAGGCCCCGCCCCCTTCTTACCCTCCTGTGACTGCTCTCTCCTGACAAGTGGACCAGGCCTGCCCCCTACACGCTGCTGGTGTCTTCATTGTTACTTGGTCTGGAGCTCCGTTGGGGAGAGAACTCACGTGAGCTCATTAAGAATGAGGAACTGGGATGTTTTAATTTTATTGTGAGTAGTGTAGTGTGGTGATGTAGTATGTTGTATGGGGGGTATAGTGTAATTATGAAGTGCAGCATATGGGAGGGCTGTAGCATAGTGATGTAGTGTGGCATATGGGGGGTGGTAGCGCATAGGCGTGCGTACAGGGGGTGCCTGGTGCGCACAGGCACTCCCTAATGTCCAGCACCGCTGCACGCCACGCTTGCTGTAGCACAGTGATCGCTGACTGTGTGATCGGTGGAGCCTAGCCTGCAGCTCATTTCCGTACCTCCCACCACCGCTGCACCCGACCCCCCTCTGCCTGCTGCTAATACTATGCTGAGTGCATTCGTCGGCGGCCTCACTGGGGGGACTGGCGTCACCTTGCAATGTGACGTGGTGATGTCCGCCCATGCTCTCCTCCCGCCCACCTGTGCTTTTCTCCTGCTGCGGTCTCTCAGTCCTAGTGTGCCGCGGCCGCCACACCACTGGCAGTGTTCCTCTAGGAGGGACTGGGAGCTGCTGGCAGACACATTCTGCTGAGACTTACTTGTCAGTGCGGGTTCCGGACGGCAGGCGGCGGGTGGGAGGGCAGACGGGGAGCAGGTGTCACAAGGAGTGTGTGGGTAACTAATTCACAATACTTCCGCTCAACGTGGCACTGCTGGTCCTTCATCTCCCATGTCTCTTCACCAGGTGGCGGGCGGCCCGGAAATTAAGTGATGTGTTGTGCAGCAGTCAGTGTGAAGTGACTGTGAGTAACACTGGTGGTGCTGATGATGCTGCTGCAGAATCTGGAAGCAATTAATTCATAAATATAATGTACTCTATCAGTGTTTCTCTGACGTCCTAGTGGATGCTGGGAACTCCGTAAGGACCATGGGGATTAGCGGCTCCGCAGGATACTGGGCACAAAAGTAAAGCTTTAGGACTACCTGGTGTGCACTGGCTCCTCCCCCTATGACAATCCTCCAAGCCTCAGTTAGATTTTTGTGCCCGGCCGAGAAGGGTGCACACTAGGGGCTCTCCTGAGCTTCTTAGTGAAAGTTTAGTTTTAGGTTTTTTATTTTCAGTGAGACCTGCTGGCAACAGGCTCACTGCATCGAGGGACTAAGGGGAGAAGAAGCGAACTCACCTGCGTGCAGAGTGGATTGGGCTTCTTAGGCTACTGGACACCATTAGCTCCAGAGGGACCGAACACAGGCCCAGCCTCGGAGCTCGGTCCCAGAGCCGCGCCGCCGGCCCCCTTACAGAGCCAGAAGCAAGAAGAGGTCCGGAAAATCGGCGGCAGAAGACATCCTGTCTTCACCAAGGTAGCGCACAGCACTGCAGCTGTGCGCCATTGCTCCTCAGCACACTTCACACTTCGGTCACTGAGGGTGCAGGGCGCTAGGGGGGGGCACCCTGAGCAGCAATAGAAACACCTTGGCTGGCGAAAATACATCACATATAGCCCCCAGGGCTATATGGATGAATTTTAACCCCTGGCAGATTCCACAGAAAAACGGGAGAAAAGGCCGCCGAGAAGGGGGCGGAGCCTATCTCCTCAGCACACTGGCGCCATTTTCTCTCACAGCTCCGTTGGAGGGAAACTCCCTGGCTCTCCCCTGCAGTTACTACACTACAGAAAGGGGTTAAAAAAGAGAGGGGGGCACTAATTAGGCGTAGTATAACAATACAGCAGCTATAAGGGGAAAAACACTTATATAAGGTTATCCCTGTATATATATATATATATATATATAGCGCTCTGGTGTGTGCTGGCATACTCTCCCTCTGTCTCCCCAAAGGGCTAGTGGGGTCCTGTCCTCTATCAGAGCATTCCCTGTGTGTGTGTGTGTCGGTACGATTGTGTCGACATGTATGAGGAGGAAAATGGTGTGGAGGCGGAGCAATTGCCTGTAATGGAGTTGTCACCCCCTAGGGAGTCGACACCTGAGTGGCTGAGCTTATGGAAGGAATTACGTGACAGTGTCAGCTCTTTACAAAAGATTGATGACATGAGACAGCCGGCTACTCAGCCTGTGCCTGTCCAGGTGTCTCAAAAGCCATCAGGGGCTCTAAAACGCCCGTTACCGCAGATGGCAGATACAGACGCCGACACGGATACTGATTCCAGTGTCGACGATTAGGAGACGAATGTGACTTCCAGTAGGGCCACACGTTACATGATTGAGGCTATGGAAAATGTTTTTACACATTTCTGATAATACCAGTACCACTAAAAAGGGTATTATGTTGGGTGAGAAAAAACTGCCTGTAGTTTTTCCTGCATCTGAGGAATTAAATGAAGTGTGTGATGATGCGTGGGTTTCCCCCGATAAAAACTGTTAATTCCTAAAAAGTTATTAGCATCATACCCCTTCCCGCCAGAGGATAGGGCACATTGGGAAACACCCCCTAGGGTGAATAAAGCGCTCACACGCTTGTCTAAACAGGTGGCACTACCGTCCCCGGATACGGCCGCCCTTAAGGAACCTGCTGACAGAAAGCAGTAAAATATCCTAAAATGTATATACACTCACACGGGTGTGATACTGCGACCAGCAATCGCCTCAGCCTGGATGTGCAGTGCTGGGGTGGCTTGGTCGGATTCCCTGACTGACAATATTGATACCCTAGATAGGGACAGTATATTACTGACTATAGAGCATTTAAAAGATGCTTTCTATATATGCGTGATGCACAGAGGGATATTTGCCGACTGGCATCAAGAGTAAGTGCGCTGTCCATTTCTGCCAGAAGAGGGTTATGGACAAGACAGTGGTCAGGTGATGCTGATTCCAAAAGGCATATGGAAGTATCGCCTTATAAAAGGGAGGAGTTATTTGGGGTAGGTCTAACAGACCTGGTGGCCACGGCAACGGCTGGGAAATCCACATTTTTACCCCAGGTAGCCTCTCAACATAAGAAGACGCCGTATTATCAGGCGCAGTCCTTTGGGCCCCATAAGGGCAAGCGGGCAAAAGGCTCCTCATTTCTGCCCCGTGGCAGAGGGAGAGGAAAAAGGCTGCAGCAAACAGCCAGTTCCCAGGAACAGAAACGGTGGGGGCCCGTCTCATAAATTTCAGCGTGCAGTGGGCTCACTCACAGGTGGACCCCTGGATCCTTCAGGTGGTATCTCAGGGGTACAAATTGGAATTCGAGACGTCTCCCCTTCGCCGTTTTCCTAAAGTCTGCTTTACCGACGTCTCCCTCCGACAGGGAGGCGGTATGGGAAGCCATTCACAAGCTGTATTCCCAGCAGGTGATAATCAAGGTACCCCTCCTACAACAGGGAAAGGGGTATTATTCCACGCTGTTTGTGGTACCGAAGCCGGACGGCTCGGTGAGACCTAATTTAAATCTGAAATCCTTGAACACTTACATACAAAGGTTCAAATTCAAGATGGAGTCACTCAGAGCGGTGATGGCAAACCGGGAAGAAGGGGATTATATGGTGTCTCTGGACATCAAGGATGCTTATCTCCATGTCCCAAATTACCCTTCTCACCAAGGGTACCTCAGGTTTGTGGTACAGAACTGTCACTATCAGTTTCAGACGCTGCCGTTTGGTTTGTCCACGGCACCCCGGGTCTTTACCAAAGTAATGGCCGAAATGATGATACTCCTTCGAAGGAAGGGAGTTTTAATTATCCCTTACTTGGACGATCTCCGGATAAGGGCAAGATCCAGGGAACAGTTGGTAGTCGGGGTAGCACTATCTCAAGTAGTGTTGCGGCAGCACGGTTGGATTCTTAATATTCCAAAATCGCAGCTGATTCCGACGACACGTCTTCTATTCCTAAGGATGATCCTGGACACAGTCCAGAAAATAAGAATTTACTTACCGATAATTCTATTTCTCATAGTCCGTAGTGGATGCTGGGGACTCCGAAAGGACCATGGGGAATAGCGGCTCCGCAGGAGACTGGGCACAAAGTAAAAGCTTTAGGACTAGCTGGTGTGCACTGGCTCCTCCCCCTATGACCCTCCTCCAAGCCTCAGTTAGGATACTGTGCCCGGACGAGCGTACACAATAAGGAAGGATTTTGAATCCCGGGTAAGACTCATACCAGCCACACCAATCACACCGTACAACTTGTGATCTGAACCCAGTTAACAGCATGATAACAGAAGGAGCCTCTGAAAAGATGGCTCACAACAACAATAACCCGATTTTTGTAACAATAACTATGTACAAGTAATGCAGACAATCCGCACTTGGGATGGGCGCCCAGCATCCACTATGGACTATGAGAAATAGAATTATCGGTAAGTAAATTCTTATTTTCTCTAACGTCCTAGTGGATGCTGGGGACTCCGAAAGGACCATGGGGATTATACCAAAGCTCCCAACCGGGTGGGAGAGTGCGGATGACTCTGCAGCACCGAATGAGAGAACTCCAGGTCCTCCTCAGCCAGGGTATCAAATTTGTAGAATTTAGCAAACATGTTTTCCCCTGACCAAGTAGCTGCTCGGCAAAGTTGTAAAGCCGAGACCCCTCGGGCAGCCGCCCAAGATGAGCCCACTTTCCGTGTGGAATGGGCTTTTACAGATTTTGGCTGTGGCAGGCCTGCCACAGAATGTGCAAGCTGAATTGTACTACAAATCCAACGAGCAATCGTCTGCTTAGAAGCAGGAGCACCCAGCTTGCTGGGTGCATACAGGATAAACAGCGAATCAGATTTTCTGACTCCAGCCGTCCTGGAAACATATATTTTCAGGGCCCTGACTACGTCCAGCAACTTGGAATCCTCCAAGTCCCTAGTAGCCGCAGGCACCACATATGAAAAATTAGGTAAGGGCTTTTATAGGATAAAGCCGCCAATTCTGAGACACGATGTACAGAGAGCCAACGTAAAAAATAACAATGTTTATTAATAAAACATATAAAAAGATTAATTGTCAAATAACCGGTGAAAAATATATATAAATATATATAAGAACATTCTACCTTTGAGAAAGTCACGTGAACGTGACGAAACGCGTCAGGACCCGCCCCTATCCACACTCAGCTCAGGTGAAATCTTCCAGGTGTTCCTTGGTCCCCGCTGCACCCTCCTTCTACAGCATCCGACATCAGCGGCTTCAGCGCACACGCCGCCACGACCGGGTTGTGAGAGAGACGGTCCATTCCTTTCCGCTGCACAGCGTATATGGGCATTGCAGGACATTGAAGCCGAGGACGCTCGGCTCTTACCAGCCCATTTTGGAAAGGTATTGAATATCAATTTCAACTGAGGGACTTTTTTATTCATTAGGATCCTACCAACACACCTGGTATTTATCAACTATCTAACAAGTGAATCACTGAACTTTTCACCCCAATAAGCTGAGTCATTACAATATACCACTAGTTCACGTCTAGTGACTGTTCTTATATATATTTGTATATATTTTTCACCGGTTATTTGACAATTAATCTTTTTATATGTTTTATTAATAAACATTGTTATTTTTTACGTTGGCTCTCTGTACATCATGTTTCGTTCCTGATATTCAGCGCAGCCGTTTGTTCTTTTTCTATGCTATCACCACAATACTACACATAGTATTCCGGCAAGCGCAGACTATCAGGAACATAAAATTGTGATTATTTAATTCTATGAAACACGTATTGGTTTTCACTTTTTATTTTGATGATTAGGCGCTCGTTTGTTGCAGTTTTTTGTTTTGGTCAATTCTGAGACACGCCTGGCTGAAGCCAGGGCTAACAGCATTACCACTTTCCATGTGAGATATTTTAAGTCCACAGTGGTGAGTGGTTCAAACCAATGTGATTTTAGGAATCCCAAAACTACATTGAGATCCCAAGGTGCCACTGGAGGCACAAAAGGAGGATGTATATGCAGTACTCCCTTGACAAACGTCTGAACTTCAGGAACAGAAGCCAGTTCTTTTTGGAAGAATATTGACAGGGCCGAAATTTGAACCTTAATGGACCCTAATTTGAGGCCCATAGACAGTCCTGTTTGCAGGAAATGCAGGAAACGACCCAGTTGAAATTCCTCTGTAGGGGCCTTCCTGGCCTCGCACCACGCAACATATTTACGCCAAATACGGTGATAATGTTGTATGGTTACATCCTTCCTGGCTTTGATCAGGGTAGGGATGACTTCATCCGGAATGCCTTTTTCCTTCAGGATCCGGCGTTCAACCGCCATGCCGTCAAACGCAGCCACGGTAAGTCTTGGAACAGACATGGTCCCTGCTGGAGCAGGTCCTTTCTTAGAGGTAGAGGCCACGGGTCTTTCAAGTCCTTCTTGGCCAATCCGGAGCCACGAGTATAGTCTTTACTCCTCTCCTTCTTATGATTCTCAGTACTTTTGGTATGAGAGGAAGAGGAGGGAACACATACACTGACTGGTACACCCACTGTGTTACCAGAGAGTCCACAGCTATTGCCTGAGGGTCCCTTGACCTGGCGCAATATCTGTCCAGCTTTTTGTTGAGGCGGGACGCCATCATGTCCACCCTTTGGTTTTTCCCAACGGTTCACAATCATGTGGAAGACTTCTGGGTGAAGTCCCCACTCCCCCGGGTGAAGATCGTGTCTGCTGAGGAAGTCTGCTTCCCAGTTGTCCACTCCCGGAATGAACACTGCTGACAGTGCTATCACATGATTCTCCGCCCAGCGAAGAATCCTTGCCACTTCCATCATTGCCCTCCTGCTTCTTGTGCCGCCCTGTCTGTTTACGTGGGCGACTGCCGTGATGTTGTCCGACTGGATCAACACCGGCTGACCCTGAAGCAGAGGTCTTGCCTGACTTAGGGCATTGTAAATGGCCCTTAGTTCCAGGATATTTATGTGAAGTGACGTTTCCATGCTTGACCACAAGCCCAGGAAATTTCTTCCCTGTGTGACTGCTCCCCAGCCTCTCAGGCTGGCATCCGTGGTCACCAGGACCCAATCCTGAATGCCGAATCTGCGGCCCTCTAGGAGATGAGCACTCTGTAACCACCACAGGAGAGACATCCTTGTCCTTGGAGACAGGGTTATCCGCTGATGCATTTGAAGATGCGATCCGGACCATTTGTCCAGCAGATCCCACTGAAAAGTTCTTGCATGGAATCTGCCGAATGGAATCGCTTCGTAAGAAGCCACCATCTTTCCCAGGACCATTGTGCATTGTACTGACACTTGGCCTGGTCTTAGGAGGTTCATGACTATGTCGGATAACTCCTTGGCTTTCTCCTCCGGGAGAAACACCTTTTTCTGTACTGTGTCCAGAATCATCCCTAGGAACAGCAGACGTGTCGTCGGAATCAGCTGCGATTTTGGAATATTTAGAATCCATCCGTGCTGTCGTAGTACTACTTGAGATAGTGCTACTCCGACCTCTAACTGTTCTCTGGACCTTGCCTGCTTACTTTGTGCCTTCCAATGCACAATGCAAACTACAGGTAGTGCTGCAGGGCCCACACCCTTTTACTTGCCGTACAGAGCAGCTCTGGAGCTGTTACAGTGCCCAGCTGCTGCAAGAAATCAGCTTGAATGCTTCAGGGGCTGGGGCATAGCCAACATGAGCCCCACACCGAAGGAGGGTGGAGGTGTTTAATGCGAACTAGGGGTCATCCAAGCGCCGCAAAAGGCCGCCATGCCCTGCACGCCCCTTTTCTCTTTTCATATGCAGACGAGGGTTGAAGCCAACTTTGACCCACTGCTTGGATGACATCACCGTATGCAAATCCATCTGCTGCAGGCCTTCCCCCAGGAATGCTTGCACTAGTTGTTGCATTTGGTTTGTTGTTTGACCCACTGCTTGGATGACATCACCGTATGCAAATCCATCTGCTGCAGGCCTTCCCCCAGGAATGCTTGCACTAGTTGTTGCATTTGGTTTGTTGTTTGGGGGTGCTTCATTATTAGGCAGCCTTCTGCCCTCCCATGTTCATCTGAAAATTTGTGTTCTCCCTGCAGTTGTTGTCCCCAGATGAGAGTTCCCTTGTGCTGCCTCAGTTGAATCTCCTTTACTTGACAGAGATGTGCCTGAGCAGCGGCCCTCCCCAGCCCTATCCCAAATCATACTTATTTTGCATAGGAGATACCATGGTCATGAAGATTGTTCTCCCAGGGTGAGGTTCATTCATTGCATTCTGGGTATGCTGACCCCTGTGATTTCCCCAAATGTGGGAAACTCGACTGCATTATTTGTGGTAGTGGGGGACTGTGTTTGTGCTTTCCTCTGGTCAGCTCTGGTAAAAGTCAGATTTATTTGTCTCAGATCTTCCTCTAGCCTTGTTCTTCTTTCGAGAGTTCCCTTGTGCTGCCTCAGTTGGATCTCCTTCACTTGACAGGGGGGTACCCGAGCAGCGACCCTCCCCAGTTCTAGCCCAACTTCTACTTACCTGGCAGGTGAGATACTATGATCATGTAGGTGCTTCTCCCAGGGCAAGGCTCACCCATTGCACTCTGGGTGTGCTGCTCCTGCGATTTCCCCAAATGTGGGAAACTTGACTGCATAATTTGTGTTTCCCCTGGTCGGCTCTCATATAATTCAGATCTCTTTGTCTCAGGTCTCTCTCCAGCCTAGTTTGCTGTCTGTTTCAACTTCTCTTTTCTTGAGCCGCTCCCTTCTATGCCCTTGCGCACTATCCTGACTTCTCCCGTCTGCTTACTTTGTGCCTTCCAATGCACAATGCAAACTACAGGTAGTGCTGCAGGGCCCACACCCTTTTACTTGCCGTTCAGAGCAGCTCTGGAGCTGTTACAGTGCCCAGCTGCTGCAAGAAATCAGCTTGAATGCTTCAGGGGCTGGGGCATAGCCAACATGAGCCCCACACCGAAGGAGGGTGGAGGTGTTTAATGCGAACTAGGGGTCATCCAAGCGCCGCAAAAGGCCGCCATGCCCTGCACGCCCCTTTTCTCTTTTCATATGCAGACGAGGGTTGAAGCCAACTTTGACCCACTGCTTGGATGACATCACCATATGCAAATCCATCTGCTGCAGGCCTTCCCCCAGGAATGCTTGTACTAGTTGTTGCATTTGGTTTGTTGTTTGGGGGTGCTTCAGTATTAGGCAGCCTTCTGCCCTCCCATGTTTATCTGGAAATATGTGTTCTCCCTGCAGTTGTTGTCCCCAGATGAGAGTTCCCTTGTGCTGCCTCAGTTGAATCTCCTTTACTTGACAGAGATGTGCCTGAGCAGCGGCCCTCCCCAGCCCTATCCAAAATCATACTTATTTTGCATAGGCGATACCATGGTCATGAAGATTGTTCTCCCAGGGTGAGGTTCATTCATTGCATTCTGGGTATGCTGACCCCTGTGATTTCCCCAAATGTGGGAAACTCGACTGCATTATTTGTGGTAGTGGGGGACTGTGTTTGTGCTTTCCTCTGGACAGCTCTGGTAAAAGTCAGATTTATTTGTCTCAGATCTTCCTCTAGCCTTGTTCTTCTTTCGAGAGTTCCCTTGTGCTGCCTCAGTTGGATCTCTTTCACTTGACAGGGGGGTGCCAGAGCAGCGACCCTCCTCAGCTCTAGCCCAACTCCTACTTACCTGCCAGGTGAGATACTTTGATCATGAAGGTGCTTCTCCCAGGGCAAGGCTCACCCATTGCACTCTGGGTGTGGTGCCCCTGCGATTTCCCCAAATGTGGGAAGCTTGACTGCATAATTTGTGTTTCCCCTGGTCAGCTCTCGTATAATTCAGATCTCTTTGTCTCAGGTCTCTCTCCAGCCTAGTTTGCTGTCTGTTTCCACTTCTTTTTTCATGAGCCCCTCCCTTTTATACCCTTGTGCACTATCCTGACTTCTCCTCCTGTCTGCTTACTTTGTGCCTTCCAATGCACAATGCAAACTACAGGTAGTGCTGCAGGGCCCACACCCTTTTACTTGCCGTACAGAGCAGCTCTGGAGCTGTTACAGTGCCCAGCTGCTGCAAGAAATCAGCTTGAATGCTTCAGGGGCTGGGGCATAGCCAACATGAGCCCCACACCGAAGGAGGGTGGAGGTGTTTAATGTGAACTAGGGGTCATCCAAGCGCCGCAAAAGGCCGCCATGCCCTGCACGCCCCTTTTCTCTTTTCATATGCAGACGAGGGTTGAAGCCAACTTTGACCCACTGCTTGGATGACATCACCGTATGCAAATCCATCTGCTGCAGGCCTTCCCCCAGGAATGCTTGCACTAGTTGTTGCATTTGGTTTGTTGTTTGGGGGTGCTTCAGTATTAAGCAGCCTTCTGCCCTCCCATGTTCATCTGAAAATATGTGTTCTCCCTGCAGTTGTTGTCCCCAGATGAGAGTTCCCTTGTGCTGCCTCAGTTGAATCTCCTTTACTTGACAGAGATGTGCCTGAGCAGCGGCCCTCCCCAGCCCTATCCCAAATCATACTTATTTTGCATAGGAGATACCATGGTCATGAAGATTGTTCTCCCAGGGTGAGGTTCATTCATTGTATTCTGGGTATGCTGACCCCTGTGATTTCCCCAAATGTGGGAAACTCGACTGCATTATTTGTGGTAGTGGGGGACTGTGTTTGTGCTTTCCTCTGGTCAGCTCTGGTAAAAGTCAGATTTATTTGTCTCAGATCTTCCTCTAGCCTTGTTCTTCTTTCGAGCGTTCCCTTGTGCTGCCTCAGTTGGATCTCTTTCACTTGACAGGGGGGTGCCCGAGCAGCGACCCTCCCCAGCTCTAGCCCAACTCCTACTTACCTGCCAGGTGAGATACTATGATCATGAAGGTGCTTCTCCCAGGGCAAGGCTCACCCATTGCACTCTGATTTCCCCAAATGTGGGAAGCTTGACTGCATAATTTGTGTTTCCCCTGGTCGGCTCTCGTATAATTCAGATCTCTTTGTCTCAGGTCTCTCTCCAGCCTAATTTGCTGTCTGTTTCCACTTCTTTTTTCATGAGCCCCTCCCTTTTATACCCTTGTGCACTATCCTGACTTCTCCTCCTGTCTGCTTTCTTTGTGCCTTCCAATGCACAATGCAAACTACAGGTAGTGCTGCAGGGCCCACACCCTTTTACTTGCCGTACAGAGCAGCTCTGGAGCTGTTACAGTGCCCAGCTGCTGCAAGAAATCAGCTTGAATGCTTCAGGGGCTGGGGCATAGCCAACATGAGCCCCACACCGAAGGAGGGTGGAGGTGTTTAATGCGAACTAGGGGTCATCCAAGCGTCGCAAAAGGCCGCCATGCCCTGCACGCCCCTTTTCTCTTTTCATATGCAGACGAGGGTTGAAGCCAACTTTGACCCACTGCTTGGATGACATCACCGTATGCAAATCCATCTGCTGCAGGCCTTCCCCCAGGAATGCTTGCACTAGTTGTTGCATTTGGTTTGTTGTTTGGGGGTGCTTCAGTATTAGGCAGCCTTCTGCCCTCCCATGTTCATCTGAAAATATGTGTTCTCCCTGCAGTTGTTGTCCCCAGATGAGAGTTCCCTTGTGCTGCCTCAGTTGAATCTCCTTTACTTGACAGAGATGTGCATGAGCAGCGGCCCTCCCCAGCCCTATCCCAAATCATACTTATTTTGCATAGGAGATACCATGGTCATGAAGATTACTCTCCCAGGGTGAGGTTCATTCATTGCATTCTGGGTATGCTGACCCCTGTGATTTCCCCAAATGTGGGAAACGCGACTGCTTTATTTGTTGGTAGTGGGGGGACTGTGTTTGTGCTTTCTTCTGGTCAGCTCTGGTAAAAGTCAGATTTCTTTGTCTCAGATCTTCCTCTAGCCTTGTTCTTCTTTCGAGAGTTCCTTTGTGCTGCCTCAGTTGGATCTCCTTCACTTGACAGGGGGGTGCCCGAGCAGCGACCCTCCCCAGCTCTTGCCCAACTCCTACTTACCTGCCAGGTGAGATACTATGATCATGAAGGTGCTTCTCCCAGGGCAAGGCTCACCCATTGCACTCTGGGTGTGCTGCCCCTGCGATTTCCCCAAATGTGGGAAACTTGACTGCATAATTTGTGTTTCCCCTGGTCGGCTCTCGTATAATTCAGATCTCTTTGTCTCAGGTCTCTCTCCAGCCTAGTTTGCTGTCTGTTTCCACTTCTCTTTTCTTGAGCCGCTCCCTTCTATGCCCTTGCGCACTATCCTGACTTCTCCCGTCTGCTTACTTTGTGCCTTCCTACGCACAATGCGAACTACAGGTAGTGCTGCAGGGCCCACACCCTTTTAGTTGCCTTACAGAGCAGCTCTGGAGCTGTTACAGTGCCCAGCTGCTGCAAGAAATCAGCTTGAATGCTTCAGGGGCTGGGGCATAGCCAACATGAGCCCCACACCGAAGGAGGGTGGAGGTGTTTAATGCGAACTAGGGGTCATCCAAGCGCCGCAAAAGGCCGCCATGCCCTGCATAACCCTTTTCTCTTTTCATATGCAGATGAGGGTTCCAGCCAACTTTGGCCCACTGCTTGGATGACATCACCGTATGCAAATCCGTCTTCTGCAGACCTTCACCCAGGAATGCTTTTACTAGTTGTTGCATTTGGTTTGTTGTTTGGGGGTGCTTCAGTATTAGGCAGCCTTCTGTCCTCCCATGTTCATCTGAAAATATGTGTTCTCCCTGCAGTTGTTGTCCCCAGATGAGAGTTCCCTTGTGCTGCCTCAGTTGAATCTCCTTTACTTGACAGAGATGTGCCTGAGCAGCGGCCCTCCCCAGCCCTATCCCAAATCATACTTATTTTGCATAGGAGATACCATGGTCATGAAGATTGTTCTCCCAGGGTGAGGTTCATTCATTGCATTCTGGGTATGCTGACCCCTGTGATTTCCCCAAATTTGGGAAACTCGACTGCATTATTTGTGGTAGTGGGGGACTGTGTTTGTGCTTTCCTCTGGTCAGCTCTGGTAAAAGTCAGATTTCTTTGTCTCAGATCTTCCTCTAGCCTTGTTCTTCTTTCGAGAGTTTCCTTGTGCTGCCTCAGTTGGATCTCCTTCACTTGACAGGGGGGTGCCCGAGCAGCGACCCTCCCAAGCTCTAGCCCAACTCCTACTTACCTGCCAGGTGAGATACTATAATCAGGAAGGTGCTTCTCCCAGGGCAAGGCTCACCCATTGCACTCTGGGTGTGCTGCTCCTGCGATTTCCCCAAATGTGGGAAACTTGACTGCATAATTTGTGTTTCCCCTGGTCGGCTCTCGTATAATTCAGATCTCTTTGTCTCAGGTCTCTCTCCAGCCTAGTTTGCTGTCTGTTTCAACTTCTCTTTTCTTGAGCCGCTCCCTTCTATGCCCTTGCGCACTATCCTGACTTCTCCCGTCTGCTTACTTTGTGCCTTCCAATGCACAATGCAAACTACAGGTAGTGCTGCAGGGCCCACACCCTTTTACTTGCCATTCAGAGCAGCTCTGGAGCTGTTACAGTGCCCAGCTGCTGCAATAAATCAGCTTGAATGCTTCAGGGGATGGGGCATGGCCAACATGAGCCCCACACCAAAGGAGGGTGGGGGTGTTTAATGCGAACTAGGGGTCATCCAAGCACCGCAAAAGGCCGCCATGCCCTGCACGCCCCTTTTCTCTTTTCATATGCAGATGAGGGTTGAAGCCAACTTTGACCCACTGCTTGGATGACATCACCGTATGCAAATCCGTCTTCTGCAGAACTTACCCCAGGAATGCTTGCACTAGTTGTTGCATTTGGTTTGTTGTTTGGGGGTGCTTCAGTATTAGGCAGCCTTCTGCCCTCCCATGTTCATCTGAAAATATGTGTTCTCCCTGCAGTTGTTGTCCCCAGATGAGAGTTCCCTTGTGCTGCCTCAGTTGAATCTCCTTTACTTGACAGAGATGTGCATGAGCAGCGGCCCTCCCCAGCCCTATCCCAAATCATACTTATTTTGCATAGGAGATACCATGGTCATGAAGATTACTCTCCCAGGGTGAGGTTCATTCATTGCATTCTGGGTATGCTGACCCCTGTGATTTCCCCAAATGTGGGAAACGCGACTGCTTTATTTGTTGGTAGTGGGGGACTGTGTTTGTGTTTTCCTCTGGTCAGCTCTGGTAAAAGTCAAATTTCTTTGTCTCAGATCTTCCTCTAGCCTTGTTCTTCTTTCGAGAGTTTCCTTGTGCTGCCTCAGTTGGATCTCCTTCACTTGACAGGGGGGTGCCCGAGCAGCGACCCTCCCCAGCTCTAGCCCAACTCCTACTTACCTGCCAGGTGAGATACTATGATCATGAAGGTGCTTCTCCCAGGGCAAGGCTCACCCATTGCACTCTGGGTGTGCTGCCCCTGCGATTTCCCCAAATGTGGGAAACTTGACTGCATAATTTGTGTTTCCCCTGGTCAGGTCTCGTATAATTCAGATCTCTTTGTCTCAGGTCTCTCTCCAGCCTAGTTTGCTGTCTGTTTCAACTTCTCTTTTCTTGAGCCGCTCCCTTTTATACCCTTGTGCACTATCCTGACTTCTCCTCCTGTCTGCTTACTTTGTGCCTTCCAATGCGCAATGCAAACTACAGGTAGTGCTGCAGGGCCCACACCCTTTTACTTGCCTAACAGAACAGCTCTGGAGCTGTTACAGTGCCAAGCTGCTGCAAGAAATCAGCTTGAATGCTTCAGGGGATGGGGCATGGCCAACATGAGCCCCACACCGAAGGAGGGTGGGGGTGTTTAATGCGAACTAAGGGTCATCCAAGCGCCGCAAAAGGCCGCCATGCCCTGCATACCCCTTTTCTCTTTTCATATGCAGATGAGGGTTCCAGCCAACTTTGGCCCACTGCTTGGATGACATCACCGTATGCAATTCCGTCTTCTGCAGAACTTCCCCCAGGAATGCTTGTACTAGTTGTTGCATTTGGTTTGTTGTTTGGGGGTGCTTCAGTATTAGGCAGCCTTCTGCCCTCCCATGTTCATCTGAAAATATGTGTTCTCCCTGCAGTTGTTGTCCCCAGATGAGAGTTTCCTTGTGCTGCCTCAGTTGAATCTCCTTTACTTGACAGAGATGTGCATGAGCAGCGGCCCTCCCCAGCCCTATCCCAAATCATACTTATTTTGCATAGGAGATACCATGGTCATGAAGATTGTTCTCCCAGGGTGAGGTTCATTCATTGCATTTTGGGTATGCTGACCCCTGTGATTTCCCCAAATGTGGGAAACTCGACTGCATTATTTGTGGTAGTGGGGGACTGTGTTTGTGCTTTCCTCTGGTCAGCTCTGGAAAAAGTCAGATTTCTTTGTCTCAGATCTTCCTCTAGCCTTGTTCTTCTTTCGAGAGTTCCCTTGTGCTGCCTCAGTTGGATCTCTTTCACTTGACAGGGGGGTGCCCGAACAGCGACTTTCCCCAGCTCTAGCCCAACTCCTACTTACCTGCCAGGTGAGATACTATGATCATGAAGGTGCTTCTCCCAGGGCAAGGCTCACCCATTGCACTCTGGGTGTGCTGCCCCTGCGATTTCCCCAAATGTGGGAAACTTGACTGCATAATTTGTGTTTCCCCTGGTCGGCTCTCGTATAATTCAGATCTCTTTGTCTCAGGTCTCTCTCCAGCCTAGTTTGCTGTCTGTTTCCACTTCTCTTTTCTTCAGCCGCTCCCTTCTATACCCTTGTGCACTATCCTGACTTCTCCTCCCATCTGCTTACTTTGTGCCTTCCAATGCACAATGCAAACTACAGGTAGTGCTGCAGGGCCCACACCCTTTTACTTGCCTTACAGAGCAGCTCTGGAGCTGTTACAGTGCCCAGCTGCTGCAAGAAATCAGCTTGAATGCTTCAGGGGATGGGGCATGGCCAACATGAGCCCCACACCAAAGGAGGGTGGAGGTGTTTAATGCGAACTAGGGGTCATCCAAGCACCGCAAAAGGCCGCCATGCCCTGCACGCCCCTTTTCTCTTTTCATATGCAGATGAGGGTTGAAGCCAACTTTGACCCACTGCTTGGATGACATCACCGTATGCAAATCCGTCTTCTGCAGAACTTCCCCCAGGAATGCTTGGACTAGTTGTTGCATTTGGTTTGTTGTTTGGGGGTGCTTCAGTATTAGGCAGCCTTCTGCCCTCCCATGTTCATCTGAAAATATGTGTTCTCCCTGCAGTTGTTGTCCCCAGATGAAAGTTCCCTTGTGCTGCCTCAGTTGAATCTCCTTTACTTGACAGAGATGTGCATGAGCAGCGGCCCTCCCCAGCCCTATTCCAAATCATACTTATTTTGCATAGGAGATACCATGGTCATGAAGATTTTTCTCCCAGGGTGAGGTTCATTCATTGCATTTTGGGTATGCTGACCCCTGTGATTTCCCCAAATGTGGGAAACTTGACTGCATTATTTGTGGTAGTGGGAGACTGTGTTTGTGCTTTCCTCTGGTCAGCTCTGGTAAAAGTCAGATTTCTTTGTCTCAGATTTTCCTTTAGCCTTGTTCTTCTTTCGAGAGTTCCCTTGTGCTGCCTCAGTTGGATCTACTTCACTTTACAGGGGGGTACCCGAGCAGCGACCCTCCCAAGCTCTAGCCCAACTCCTACTTACCTGCCAGGTGAGATACTATGATCATGAAGGTGCTTCTCCCAGGGCAAGGCTCACCCATTGTACTCTGGGTGTGCTGCTCCTGCGATTTCCCCAAATGTGGGAAACTTGACTGCATAATTTGTGTTTCCCCTGGTAGGCTCTCGTATAATTCAGATCTCTTTGTCACAGGTCTCTCTCCAGCCTAGTTTGCTGTCTGTTTCCACTTCTCTTTTCTTCAGCCGCTCCCTTCTATACCCTTGTGCACTATCCTGACTTCTCCTCCCGTCTGCTTACTTTGTGCCTTCCAATGCACAATGCAAACTACAGGTAGTGCTGCAGGGCCCACACCCTTTTACTTGCCTTACAGAGCAGCTCTGGAGCTGTTACAGTGCCCAGCTGCTGCAAGAAATCAGCTTGAATGCTTCAGGGGATGGGGCATGGCCAACATGAGCCCCACACCAAAGGAGGGTGGAGGTGTTTAATGCGAACTAGGGGTCATCCAAGCACCGCAAAAGGCCGCCATGCCCTGCACGCCCCTTTTCTCTTTTCATATGCAGATGAGGGTTGAAGCCAACTTTGACCCACTGCTTGGATGACATCACCGTATGCAAATCCGTCTTCTGCAGAACTTCCCCCAGGAATGCTTGCACTAGTTGTTGCATTTGGTTTGTTGTTTGGGGGTGCTTCAGTATTAGGCAGCCTTCTGCCCTCCCATGTTCATCTGAAAATATGTGTTCTCCCTGCAGTTGTTGTCCCAAGATGAGAGTTCCCTTGTGCTGCCTCAGTTGAATCTCCTTTACTTGACAGAGATGTGCATGAGCAGCGGCCCTCCCCAGCCCTATTCCAAATCATACTTATTTTGCATAGGAGATACCATGGTCATGAAGATTTTTCTCCCAGGGTGAGGTTCATTCATTGCATTTTGGGTATGCTGACCCCTGTGATTTCCCCAAATGTGGGAAACTTGACTGCATTATTTGTGGTAGTGGGAGACTGTGTTTGTGCTTTCCTCTGGTCAGCTCTGGTAAAAGTCAGATTTCTTTGTCTCAGATTTTCCTTTAGCCTTGTTCTTCTTTCGAGAGTTCCCTTGTGCTGCCTCAGTTGGATCTCCTTCACTTTACAGGGGGGTACCCGAGCAGCGACCCTCCCCAGCTCTAGCCCAACTCCTACTTACCTGCCAGGTGAGATACTATGATCATGAAGGTGCTTC
Source organism: Pseudophryne corroboree (assembly GCF_028390025.1). Lineage (NCBI taxonomy): Eukaryota > Metazoa > Chordata > Amphibia > Anura > Myobatrachidae > Pseudophryne > Pseudophryne corroboree. The sequence goes on from NW_026969651.1 coordinate 219,135, forward strand.
TCCCAGGGCAAGGCTCACCCATTGTACTCTGGGTGTGCTGCTCCTGCAATTTCCCCAAATGTGGGAAACTTGACTGCATAATTTGTGTTTCCCCTGGTCGGCTCTCGTATAATTCAGATCTCTTTGTCTCAGGTCTCTCTCCAGCCTAGTTTGCTGTCTGTTTCCACTTCTCTTTTCTTCAGCCGCTCCCTTCTATACCCTTGTGCACTATCCTGACTTCTCCTCCCGTCTGCTTACTTTGTGCCTTCCAATGCACAATGCAAACTACAGGTAGTGCTGCAGGGCCCACACCCTTTTACTTGCCTTACAGAGCAGCTCTGGAGCTGTTACAGTGCCCAGCTGCTGCAAGAAATCAGCTTGAATGCTTCAGGGGATGGGGCATGGCCAACATGAGCCCCACACCAAAGGAGGGTGGAGGTGTTTAATGCGAACTAGGGGTCATCCAAGCACCGCAAAAGGCCGCCATGCCCTGCACGCCCCTTTTCTCTTTTCATATGCAGATGAGGGTTGAAGCCAACTTTGACCCACTGCTTGGATGACATCACCGTATGCAAATCCGTCTTCTGCAGAACTTCCCCCAGGAATGCTTGCACTAGTTGTTGCATTTGGTTTGTTGTTTGGGGGTGCTTCAGTATTAGGCAGCCTTCTGCCCTCCCATGTTCATCTGAAAATATGTGTTCTCCCTGCAGTTGTTGTCCCAAGATGAGAGTTCCCTTGTGCTGCCTCAGTTGAATCTCCTTTACTTGACAGAGATGTGCATGAGCAGCGGCCCTCCCCAGCCCTATTCCAAATCATACTTATTTTGCATAGGAGATACCATGGTCATGAAGATTTTTCTCCCAGGGTGAGGTTCATTCATTGCATTTTGGGTATGCTGACCCCTGTGATTTCCCCAAATGTGGGAAACTTGACTGCATTATTTGTGGTAGTGGGAGACTGTGTTTGTGCTTTCCTCTGGTCAGCTCTGGTAAAAGTCAGATTTCTTTGTCTCAGATTTTCCTTTAGCCTTGTTCTTCTTTCGAGAGTTCCCTTGTGCTGCCTCAGTTGGATCTCCTTCACTTTACAGGGGGGTACCCGAGCAGCGACCCTCCCCAGCTCTAGCCCAACTCCTACTTACCTGCCAGGTGAGATACTATGATCATGAAGGTGCTTCTCCCAGGGCAAGGCTCACCCATTGTACTCTGGGTGTGCTGCTCCTGCAATTTCCCCAAATGTGGGAAACTTGACTGCATAATTTGTGTTTCCCCTGGTCGGCTCTCGTATAATTCAGATCTCTTTGTCTCAGGTCTCTCTCCAGCCTAGTTTGCTGTCTGTTTCCACTTCTCTTTTCTTCAGCCGCTCCCTTCTATACCCTTGTGCACTATCCTGACTTCTCCTCCCGTCTGCTTACTTTGTGCCTTCCAATGCACAATGCAAACTACAGGTAGTGCTGCAGGGCCCACACCCTTTTACTTGCCTTACAGAGCAGCTCTGGAGCTGTTACAGTGCCCAGCTGCTGCAAGAAATCAGCTTGAATGCTTCAGGGGCTGGGGCATAGCCAACATGAGCCCCACACCGAAGGAGGGTGGAGGTGTTTAATGCAAACTAGGGGTCAGACAAGCGCCGCAAAAGGCCACCATGCCCTGCACGCCCCTTTTCTGTTTTCATATGCAGACGAGGGTTGAAGCCAACTTTGACCCACTGCTTGGATGACATCACCATATGCAAATCCATCTGCGGCAGGCCTTCCCCCAGGAATGCTTGCACTAGTTGTTGCATTTGGTTTGTTGTTTGGGGGTGCTTCAGTATTAGGCAGCCTTCTGCCCTCCCATGTTCATCTGAAAATATGTGTTCTCCCTGCAGTTGTTGTCCCCAGATGAGAGTTCCCTTGTGCTGCCTCAGTTGAATCTCCTTAACTTGACAGAGATGTGCCTGAGCAGCGGCCCACCCCAGCTCTATCCCAAATCATACTTATTTTGCATAGGAGATACCATGGTCATGAAGATTATTCTCCCAGGGTGAGGTTCATTCATTGCATTCTGGGTATGCTGACCCCTGTGATTTCCCCAAATGTGGGAAACTCGACTGCTTTATTTGTGGTAGTGGGGGACTGTGTTTGTGTTTTCCTCTGGTCAGCTCTGGTAAAAGTCAGATTTCTTTGTTTCAGATCTTCCTCTAGCCTTGTTCTTCTTTTGAGAGTTCCCTTGTGCTGCCTCAGTTGGATCTCCTTCACTTGACAGGGGGGTGCCCGAGCAGAGACCCTCCCCAGCTCTAGCCCAACTCCTACTTACCTGCCAGGTGAGATACTATGATCATGATGGTGCTTCTCCCAGGGCAAGGCTCACCCATTGCACTCTGGGTGTGCTGCCCCTGCGATTTCCCCAAATGTGGGAAACTTGACTGCATAATTTGTGTTTCCCCTGGTCGGCTCTCGTATAATTCAGATCTCTTTGTCTCAGGTCTCTCTCCAGCCTAGTTTGCTGTCTGTTTCCACTTCTCTTTTCTTCAGCCGCTCCCTTCTATACCCTTGTGCACTATCCTGACTTCTCCTCCCGTCTGCTTACTTTGTGCCTTCCAATGCACAATGCAAACTACAGGTAGTGCTGCAGGGCCCACACCCTTTTACTTGCCTTACAGAGCAGCTCTGGAGCTGTTACAGTGCCCAGCTGCTGCAAGAAATCTGCTTGAATGCTTCAGGGGATGGGGCATGGCCAACATGAGCCCCACACCAAAGGAGGGTGGAGGTGTTTAATGCGAACTAGGGGTCATCCAAGCACCGCAAAAGGCCGCCATGCCCTGCACGCCCCTTTTCTCTTTTCATATGCAGATGAGTGTTGAAGCCAACTTTGACCCACTGCTTGGATGACATCACCGTATGCAAATCCGTCTTCTGCAGAACTTCCCCCAGGAATGCTTGCACTAGTTGTTGCATTTGGTTTGTTGTTTGGGGGTGCTTCAGTATTAGGCAGCCTTCTGCCCTCCCATGTTCATCTGAAAATATGTGTTCTCCCTGCAGTTGTTGTCCCCAGATGAGAGTTCCCTTGTGCTGCCTCAGTTGAATCTCCTTTACTTGACAGAGATGTGCATGAGCAGCGGCCCTCCCCAGCCCTATTCCAAATCATACTTATTTTGCATAGGAGATACCATGGTCATGAAGATTGTTCTCCCAGGGTGAGGTTCATTCATTGCATTTTGGGTATGCTGACCCCTGTGATTTCCCCAAATGTGGGAAACTTGACTGCATTATTTGTGGTAGTGGGGGACTGTGTTTGTGCTTTCCTCTGGTCAGCTCTGGTAAAAGTCAGATTTCTTTGTCTCAGATTTTCCTCTAGCCTTGTTCTTCTTTCGAGAGTTCCCTTGTGCTGCCTCAGTTGGATCTCCTTCACTTTACAGGGGGGTACCCGAGCAGCGACCCTCCCCAGCTCTAGCCCAACTCCTACTTACCTGCCAGGTGAGATACTATGATCATGAAGGTAATTCTCCCAGGGCAAGGCTCACCCATTGCTCTGGGTGTGCTGCTCCTGCGATTTCCCCAAATGTGGGAAACTTGACTGCATAATTTGTGTTTCCCCTGGTCGGCTCTCGTATAATTCAGATCTCTTTGTCTCAGGTCTCTCTCCAGCCTAGTTTGCTGTCTGTTTCCACTTCTCTTTTCTTGAGCCGCTCCCTTCTATGCCCTTGCGCACTATCCTGACTTCTCCTCCTGTCTGCTTACTTTGTGCCTTCCAACGCACAATGCGAACTACAGGTAGTGCTGCAGGGCCCACGCCCTTTTACTTGCCTTACAGAGCAGCTCTGGAGCTGTTACAGTGCCCAGCTGCTGCAAGAAATCAGCTTGAATGCTTCAGGGGCTGGGGCATAGCCAACATGAGCCCCACACCAAAGGAGGGTGGAGGTGTTTAATGCAAACTAGGGGTCAGCCAAGCGCCGCAAAAGGCCACCATGCCCTGCACGCCCCTTTTCTCTTTTCATATGCAGACGAGGGTTGAAGCCAACTTTGACCCACTGCTTGGATGACATCACCATATGCAAATCCATCTGCGGCAGGCCTTCCCCCAGGAATGCTTGCACTAGTTGTTGCATTTGGTTTGTTGTTTGGGGGTGCTTCAGTATTAGGCAGCCTTCTGCCCTCCCATGTTCATCTGAAAATATATGTTCTCCCTGCAGTTGTTGTCCCCAGATGAGAGTTCCCTTGTGTTGCCTCAGTTAAATCTCCTTTACTTGACAGAGATGTGCATGAGCAGCGGCCCTCCCCAGCCCTATTCCAAATCATACTTATTTTGCATAGGAGATACCATGGTCATAAAGATTTTTCTCCCAGGGTGAGGTTTATTCATTGCATTTTGGGTATGCTGACCCCTGTGATTTCCCCAAATGTGGGAAACTTGACTGCATTATTTGTGGTAGTGGGAGGCTGTGTTTGTGATTTCTTCTGGTCAGCTCTGGTAAAAGTCAGATTTCTTTGTCTCAGATTTTCCTTTAGCCTTGTTCTTCTTTCGAGAGTTCCCTTGTGCTGCCTCAGTTGGATCTCCTTCACTTTACAGGGGGGTACCCGAGCAGCGACCCTCCCCAGCTCTAGCCCAACTCCTACTTACCTGCCAGGTGAGATACTATGATCATGAAGGTGCTTCTCCCAGGGCAAGGCTCACCCATTGTACTCTGGGTGTGCTGCTCCTGCGATTTCCCCAAATGTGGGAAACTTGACTGCATAATTTGTGTTTCCCCTGGTCGGCTCTCGTATAATTCAGATCTCTTTGTCTCAGGTCTCTCTCCAGCCTAGTTTGCTGTCTGTTTCCACTTCTCTTTTCTTCAGCCGCTCCCTTCTATACCCTTGTGCACTATCCTGACTTCTCCTCCCGTCTGCTTACTTTGTGCCTTCCAATGCACAATGCAAACTACAGGTAGTGCTGCAGGGCCCACACCCTTTTACTTGCCTTACAGAGCAGCTCTGGAGCTGTTACAGTGGCCAGCTGCTGCAAGAAATCAGCTTGAATGCTTCAGGGGCTGGGGCATAGCCAACATGAGCCCCACACCGAAGGAGGGTGGAGGTGTTTAATGCAAACTAGGGGTCAGTCAAGCGCCGCAAAAGGCCACCATGCCCTGCACGCCCCTTTTCTGTTTTCATATGCAGACGAGGGTTGAAGCCACCTTTGACCAACTGCTTGGATGACATCACCACAAATCCATCTGCGGCAGGCCTTCCCCCAGGAATGCTTGCACTAGTTGTTGCATTTGGTTTGTTGTTTGGGGGTGCTTCAGTATTAGGCAGCCTTCTGCTCCACCCTCCTTTGGTGTGGGGCTCATGTTGGCCATGTCCCATCCCCTGAAGCATTCAAGCAGATTTCTTGCAGCAGCTGGGCACTGTAACAGCTCCAGAGACGCTCTGTAAGGCAAGTAAAAGGGTGTGGGCCCTGCAGCACTACCTGTAGTTTGCATTGTGCATTGGAAGGCACAAAGTAAGCAGACGGGAGGAGAAGTCAGGATAGTGCACAAGGGTATAGAAGGGAGCGGCTGAAGAAAAGAGAAGTGGAAACAGACAGCAAACTAGGCTGGAGAGAGATCTGAGACAAAGAGATCTGAATTATACGAGAGCCGACCAGGGGAAACACAAATTATGCAGTCAAGTTTCCCACATTTGGGGAAATCGCAGGGGCAGCACACCCAGAGTGCAATGGGTGAGCCTTGCCCTGGGAGAAGCACCTTCATGATCATAGTATCTCACCTGGCAGGTAAGTAGGAGTTGGGCTAGAGCTGGGGAGGGTCGCTGCTCGGGCACCCCCCTGTTAAGTGAAGGAGATCCAACTGAGGCAGCACAAGGGAACTCTCGAAAGAAGAACAAGGCTAAAGGAAAATCTGAAACAAAGAAATCTGACTTTTACCAGAGCTGACCAGAAGAAATCACAAACACAGCCTCCCACTACCACAAATAATGCAGTCGAGTTTCCCACATTTGGGGAAATCACAGGGGTCAGCATACCCAAAATGCAATGAATGAACCTCACCCTGGGAGAAAAATCTTCATGACCATGGTATCTCCTATGCAAAATAAGTATGATTTGGAATAGGGCTGGGGAGGGCCGCTGCTCATGCACATCTCTGTCAAGTAAAGGAGATTCAACTGAGGCAGCACAAGGGAACTCTCATCTTGGGACAACAACTGCAGGGAGAACATATATTTTCAGATGAACATGGGAGGGCAGAAGGCTGCCTAATACTGAAGCACCCCCAAACAACAAACCAAATGCAACAACTAGTGCAAGCATTCCTGGGGGAAGGCCTGCCGCAGATGGATTTGCATATGGTGATGTCATCCAAGCAGTTGGTCAAAGTTGGCTTCAACCCTCGTCTGCATATGAAAAGAGAAAAGGGGCGTGCAGGGCATGGTGGCCTTTTGCGGCGCTTGGCTGACCCCTAGTTTGCATTAAACACCTCCACCCTCCTTTGGTGTGGGGCTCATGTTGGCTATGCCCCAGCCCCTGAAGCATTCAAGCTGAATTCTTGCAGCAGCTGGGCACTGTAACAGCTCCAGAGCTGCTCTGTAAGGCAAGTAAAAGGGTGTGGGCCCTGCAGCACTACCTGTAGTTCGCAGATGGATTTGCCGCCATAGAATGCGCCTGCTGAATCGTGTTACAGATCCAGAGAGCAATAGTCTGCTTTGAAGCAGGGGTGCCAATCTTGTTGGCTGCATACAGGACAAACAGTGCTTCTGTTTTTCTGACTCTAGCCGTTCTGGCCACGTAAATTTTCAAAGCCCTGACCACATCAAGGGACTCGGAATCCTCCAAGTCACGCGTAGCCACAGGCATCACAATAGGTTGGTTCATATGAAAGGATGATTCCACTTTTAGCAGGAATTGAGGACGGGTCTGCAATTCCGCTGCCACCGCGCTACAACCCCGGCCGACGCAATTGCCGGTCTGAGTAAGGTACCAGAATGTGTGTAAATGGACTTTAGGGTAACCTCCTGCTTGCGGTCAGCAGGGTCCCTGATGGTAGCCGTATCCTGGGATGGCAGCGCTACCTTTTTGGATAAGCGTGTCAATGCTTTATCCACCCTAGGGGAGGATTCCCACCGTATCCTGTCCATTGGCGGGAAAGGATACGCTATAAGAATCCTTTTGGGAATCTGCAGCTTTTTGTCTGGAGATTCCCAAGCTTTTTCACATAATTCGTTCAACTCATGTGAGGGGGGAAAGGTTATCTCAGGTTTCTTTCCCTTATACATGTGTACCCTCGTGTCAGGGACAGGGGACTCTGTGATGTGCAAAACATCTTTTAGTGCAATAATCATATATCGAATACATTTAGCCAATTTTGGCTGTAACTTTGCATCATCGTAGTCGACACTGGAGTCAGAATCCGTGTCGGTATCTGTGTCAACTATTTGGGATAGTGGGCGCTTTTGAGACCCCGAAGGTCCCTGCGACATAGGGACAGGCATGGGTTGACTCCCTGACTGTTCCCTAGCTTCAGCTTTGTCTAATCTCTTGTGTAATAAGTTTACATTAGCACTTAAAACATTCCACATATCCATCCAGTCAGGTGTCGGCGTTGTCGATGGAGACACCACATTAATTTGCTCCTGCTCCTCTCTAGGAGAGCCTTCTACCTCAGACATGTCGACACACGTGTACCGACACACCATACACTCAGGGAATCCTCTTATCTGAGGACAGTTCCCCAACAAGGCCCTTTGGAGAGACAGAGAGAGAGAGTATGCCAGCACACACCCCAGCGCTATATGACCCAGGAAAAAAACACAATAATTGTATGTTTACCCAGTAGCGCTGTATTTCCATATATATATGCGCCTAATTATGTGCCCCCCTCTTCTTTAAGACCCTCTTTCTACCGTGGTATAAGCAGGGGAGAGTCCGTGGAGCTTCCCCTCAGCGGTGCTGTGGAGAAAATGGCGCTGGTGAGTGCTGAGGGAGAAGCCCCACCCCCTCAGCGACGGGCTTCTGTCCCGCTCAAATATAGTAAAAAAAAGGCGGGGGCTCTTATATATATATATACAGTGCCTAGCTGCATATATATTTATTTTGCCAAAGAGAGGTCTATATTGCTGCCCAGGGCGTCCCCCCTGCGCCCTTCACCCTTACACTGACTGCCGTGTGAGAGGTGTATGGGAGCAATGGAGCACAGCTTTACTGCTGTGCGTTACCTCAGTGAAGATCATGAAGTCTTCCGCCGCCTCTGAAGTCTTCTTTTCTTCTCATACTCACCCGGCTTCTATCTTCCGGCTCTGCGAGGGGGACGGCGGCGCGGCGCTGGGACGGACGGCGAGGGTGAGACCTGCGTACCGATCCCTCTGGAGCTAATGCTGTACAGTAGCCTAAGAAGCAGAGCCTATCAACTCACAGAAGTAGGTGTGCATCTCTCCCTTCCGCCCCTCGATGCAGGGAGTCTGTTGCCAGCAGGCTCCCTGAAAATAAAAAATCTAACAAATATACTTTCTGTCAGGAAACTCAGGAGAGCTCCCTGAAAAGCACCCAGTCTCCTCTGGGCACAGTAGTAAACTGAGGTCTGGAGGAGGGGCATAGAGGGAGGAGCCAGTGCACACCCAGATCTAAAGTCTTTCTTAAAGTGCCCATGTCTCCTGCGGAGCCCGTCTATCCCCCATGGTCCTTACGGAGTCCCCAGCATCCTCTAGGACGTAAGAGAAAAATTATGCTGGCAGAAAAATCCAATTGAGTGATTAAACAGCTCCAGAGCTGCTCTGTAAGGCAAGTAAAAGGGTGTGGGCCCTGCAGCACTACCTGTAGTTTGCATTGTGCATTGGAAGCCTAGTTTGCTGTCTGTTTCCACTTCTTTTTTCTTGAGCCCCTCCCGTCTATACCCTTGTGCACTATCCTGACTTCTCTTCCCGTCTGCTTACTTTGTGCCTTCCAAAGCACAATGCAAACTACAGGTAGTGCTGCAGGGCCCACACCCTTTTACTTGCCTTACAGAGCAGCTCTTGAGCTGTTACAGTGCCCAGCTGCTGCAAGAAATCAGCGTGAATGCTTCAGGGGCTGGGGCATGGCCAACATGAGCCCCACACCGAAGGAGGGTGGGGGTGTTTAATGCGAACTAGGGGTCTCGCACAATGCGAACTACAGGTAGTGCTGCAGGGCCCACACCCTTTTACTTGCCTTACAGAGCAGCTCTGGAGCTGTTACAGTGCCCAGCTGCTGCAAGAAATGTGAACTAGGGGTCATCCAAGTGCCGCAAAAGGCCGCCATGCCCTGCACGCCCCTTTTCTCTTTTCATATGCAGACGAGGGTTGAAGCCAACTTTGACCCACTGCTTGGATGACATCGCCATATGCAAATCCATCTGCTGCAGGCCTTCCCCCAGGAATGCTTGCACTAGTTGTTGCATTTGGTTTGTTGTTTGGGGGTGCTTCAGTATTAGGCAGCCTTCTGCCCTCCCATGTTCATCTGAAAATATGTGTTCTCCCTGCAGTTGTTGTCCCCAGATGAGAGTTCCCTTGTGCTGCCTCAGTTGAATCTCCTTTACTTGACAGAGATGTGCCTGAGCAGCGGCCCTCCCCAGCCCTATCCCAAATCATACTTATTTTGCATAGGAGATACCATGGTCATGAAGACTGTTCTCCCAGGGAGCGGTTCATTCATTGCATTCTGGGTATGCTGACCCCTGTGATTTCCCCAAATGTGGGAAACTCGACTGCATTATTTAATGCGAACTAGGGGTCATCCAAGCACCGCAAAAGGCCGCCATGCCCTGCATACCCCTTTTCTCTTTTCATAAGCAGACGAGGTTTGAAGCCAACTTTGACCCACTGCTTGGATGACATCACTTGCTGCCTTTCCAATGAAGCAAGTTTAATTTAATAATAGGTGAAAAACCATCCCTACAAAGGTGTTAATCAGATACTTGGCTTTGTGGACACTTTTCAGAGCACAAATTTGTTAGCATAAAATAAAGCCAGAAAATGAAGAGCTGTTTAATCACTCAATTGGATTTTTCTGCCAGCATATTTCTTTTTCTCTGCAACCCACTGCTAAATTGTGCTTCCTAGCTGTTTTTATAAAATCACTGAATCAAATCTAACTCTGATTACATCAGAGAAGGCCAGGTACCCTACACCATAACAGGGGGTTTGAAATTTTGACTTGTCTACTTAAAGATCACCAAAATCTGATAACAAGGTCAATTAAGTCTCTGGGTGGGATTGAACCACCAACCTTTTGGTTAATAGCCTTACACACTAACTGATTGCGCCACAGCAACACTTTGCAAAAGTCCATACTGACAAAGGCTAATAAGCATTCATCTAGAACGATTCCTAGAAACATTTTAAAAAGTCAATAATGTGGAGAGTTTTTGTAAGATGTTTCTTCCATCAACCAATGAAGAAACACATTGGTACTTTCCCATGATGAGTGAGTGCTTCAGGATCTTTTGCACTTACATGTGCAGCAGAGTACTGTAATGGAAGTGCTGGGTCCATAACCCAGAGGTAGGCAGATTGAAACTATCCTCTGCTATATGCATTTTTTTTTGTTAATTAAAGTAATCCAAAACTGGGATTGATATTTTTGCTCTTTTATTTTTACTTAAAGTACAATAACTTTTACCATTTTAATTTGTTTTAATAGTATATTGACAGTATTGTTTTCTTTCAAAAATCCAATTAATTTTCTTTACCCGATTATTAAAATGGTAATTGACAAAAACAAACTACATTGTCACCAGAAGAGCAATACAAAATGTACAAGTGATATATTAAAATCATCTTTCCAGCTTGAATTTCAATGATGCATTGGGGCAACGATTTTGTGAGAAACATCTTCACCCTTAAATAAAGATTTTCTTAATTCCTTACCTGTGTGCTAATTAGATATCACCTTGTTTTCATATTAAACAGACTTCCACATGAGAAAACAGCAAAGATGCAGTGGCGTTAATGTTTCCTGGTGTCAACCTGTATTATTTCCGTAGATATTGAAATGAGGATGCATCTTGCTGCCTTTCCAATGAAGCAAGTTTAATTTAGTAATAGGTGAAAAACCATCCCTACAAAGATGTTAATCAGATACTTGGCTTTGTGGACACTTTTCTGAGAACAAATTTGTTATCATAAAAATAAAGCCAGAAAATGAAGAGCTGTTTAATCACTCAATTGGATTTTTCTGCCAGCATTTTTCTTTTTCTCTGCAACCCACTGCTAAATTGTGCTTCCTAGCTGTTTTTTTTATAAAATCACTTAATCAAATCTAACTCTGATTACATCAGAGAAGGCCAGGTACCCTACACCATAAGAGGGGGTTTGCAATTTTGACTTGTCTACTTAAATATCACCAAAATCTGATCACAAGGTCAATTACATCCCTGGGTGGGATTGAACCACCAACCTTTTGATAAATAGCTGAACACACTAACCGATTGCGCCACAGAGACACTTTGCAGAAAATACATACTGACAAAGACTAATAAGCATTCATCTAGAACGTTTCCTAGAAAAACTTTAAAAAGTCAATAATCTGGAGAGTTTTTGTAAGATGTTTCTTCCAGCAACCAATGAAGAAACACATTGGTACTTTCGCATGATGAGTGAGTGCTTCAGGATCTCTTGCACTTACATGTGCAGCAGAGTACTGCAATGGAAGCATGCTGGGCCCATAACCCAGAGGTAGGCAGATTGAAACTATCCTTTGCTATATGCATTATTTTTTTGTACATTAAAGTAATTCATAACTGGGATTGATATTTTAGCTTTTATTTTTACTTAAAGTACAATAACTTTTACCATTTTAATTTGTTTTAATAGTATATTGACAGTATTGTTTTCTTTCAAAAATCCAAGCCACTGCATCTTTGCTGTTTTCTCATATGGAAGTCTGTTTAATGTGAAAACAAGGTGATATCTAATTAGCACACAGGTAAGGAATTAAGAAAATCTTTATTTAAGGGTGAAGATGTTTCTCACAAAATCGTTGCCCCAATGCATCATTGAAATTCAAGCTGGAAAGATGATTTTAATATATCACTTGTACATTTTGTATTGCTCTTCTGGTGACAATGTAGTTTGTTTTTGTCAATTACCATTTTAATAATCGGGTAAAGAAAATTAATTGGATTTTTGAAAGAAAACAATACTGTCAATATACTATTAAAACAAATTAAAATGGTAAAAGTTATTGTACTTTAAGTAAAAATAAAAGCTAAAATATCAATCCCAGTTTTGGATTACTTTAATGAACAAAAAAAAATGCATATAGCAAAGGATAGTTTCAATCTGCCTACCTCTGGGTTATGGGCCCAGCATGCTTCCAGTGCAGTACTCTGCTACACATGTAAGTGCAAGAGATCCTGAAGCACTCACTCATCATGCGAAAGTACCAATGTGTTTCTTCATTGGTTGCTGGAAGAAACATCTTACAAAAACTCTCCAGATTATTGACTTTTTAAAGTTTTTCTAGGAAACGTTCTAGATGAATGCTTATTAGTCTTTGTCAGTATGTACTTTTTGCAAAGTGTCTCTGTGGCGCAATCGGTTAGTGTGTTCAGCTATTAATCAAAAGGTTGGTGGTTCAATCCCACCCAGGGACGTAATTGACCTTGTGATCAGATTTTGGTGATATTTAAGTAGACAAGTCAAAATTGCAAACCCCCTCTTATGGTGTAGGGTACCTGGCCTTCTCTGATGTAATCAGAGTTAGATTTGATTAAGTGATTTTATAAAAAAACAGCTAGGAAGCACAATTTAGCAGTGGGTTGCAGAGAAAAAGAAAAATGCTGGCAGAAAAATCCAATTGAGTGATTAAACAGCTCTTCATTTTCTGGCTTTATTTTTATAACAAATTTGTTCTCTGAAAAGTGTCCACAAAGCCAAGTATCTGATTAACATCTTTGTAGGGATGGTTTTTCACCTATTACTAAATTAAACATGCTTCATTGGAAAGGCAGCAAGATGCATCCTCATTTCAATATCTACGGAAATAATACAGGTTGACACCAGGAAACATTAACGCCACTGCATCTTTGCTGTTTTCTCATGTGGAAGTCTGTTTAATGTGAAAACAAGGTGATATCTAATTAGCACACAGGTAAGGAATTAAGAAAATCTTTATTTAAGGGTGAAGATGTTTCTCACAAAATCGTTGCCCCAATGCATCATTGAAATTCAAGCTGGAAAGATGATTTCAATATATCACTTGTACATTTTGTATTGCTCTTCTGGTGACAATGTAGTTTGTTTTTGTCAATTACCATTTTAATAATCGGGTAAAGAAAATTAATTGGATTTTTGAAAGAAAACAATACTGTCAATATACTATTAAAACAAATTAAAATGGTAAAAGTTATTGTACTTTAAGTAAAAATAAAAGAGCAAAAATGTCAATCCCAGTTTTGGATTACTTTAATTAACAAAAAAAAATGCATATAGCAGAGGATAGTTTCAATCTGCCTACCTCTGGGTTATGGACCCAGCATGCTTCCATTACAGTACTCTGCTGCACATGTAAGTGCAAGAGATCCTGAAGCACTCACTCATCATGGGAAAGTACCAATGTGTTTCTTCATTGGTTGATGGAAGAAACATCTTACAAAAACTCTCCAGATTATTGACTATTTAAAGTTTTTATAGGAAACGTTCTAGATGAATGCTTATTAGCCTTTGTCAGTATGTACTTTTGAAAAGTATCGCTGTGGCGCAATCAGTTAGTGTGTACGGCAATTAACCAAAAGGTTGGTGGTTCAATCCCACCCAGGGACGTAATTGACCTTGTTATCAGATTTTGTTGATCTTTAAGTAGACAAGTCAAAATTTCGAATACCCCTGTTATGGTGTAGGGTACCTGGCCTTCTCTGATGGAATCAGAATTAGATTTGATTCAGTGATTTTATAAAAACAGCTAGGAAGCACAATTTAGCAGTGGGTTGCAGAGAAAAAGAAATATGCTGGCAAAAAAATCCAATTGAGTGATTAAACAGCTCTTCATTTTCTGGCTTTATTTTTATGCTAACAAATTTGTTCTCTGAAAAGTGTCCACAAAGCCAAGTATCTGATTAACATCTTTGTAGGGATGGTTTTTCACCTATTACTAAATTAAACTTGCTTCATTGGAAAGGCAGCAAGATGCATCCTCATTTCAATATCTACTGAAATAATACAGGTTGACACCAGGAAACATCAACGCCACTGCATCCTTGCTGCTTTCTCATGTGGAAGTCTGTTTAATGTGAAAACAAGGAGATATCTAATTAGCACACAGGTAAGGAATTAAGAAAATCTTTATTTAAGGGTGAAGATGTTTCTCACAAAATCGTTGCCCCAATGCATCATTGAAATTCAAGCTGGAAAGATGATTTTAATATATCACTTGTACATTTTGTATTGCTCTTCTGGTGACAATGTAGTTTGCTTTTGTCAATTACCATTTTAATAATCGGGTAAAGAAAATTAATTGGATTTTTGAAAGAAAACAATACTGTCAATATACTATTAAAACAAATTAAAATGGTAAAAGTTATTGTACTTTAAGTAAAAATAAAAGAGCAAAAATATCAATCCCAGTTTTGGATTACTTTAATTAACAAAAAAAAATGCATATAGCAGAGGATAGTTTCAATCTGCCTACCTCTGGGTTATGGACCCAGCATGCTTCCATTACAGTACTCTGCTGCACATGTAAGTGCAAGAGATCCTGAAGCACTCACTCATCATGGGAAAGTACCAATGTGTTTCTTCATTGGTTGATGGAAGAAACATCTTACAAAAACTCTCCACATTATTGACTTTTTAAAATGTTTCTAGGAATCGTTCTAGATGAATGCTTATTAGCCTTTGTCAGTATCTACTTTTGCAAAGTGTTGCTGTGGCGCAATCAGTTAGTGTGTAAGGCTATTAACCAAAAGGTTGGTGGTTCAATTCCACCAAGGGACTTAATTGACCTTGTTATCAGATTTTGGTGATCTTTAAGTAGACAAGTCAAAATTTCAAACCCCCTGTTATGGTGTAGGGTACCTGGCCTTCTCTGATGTAATCAGAGTTAGATTTGATTCAGTGATTTTATAAAAACAGCTAGGAAGCACAATTTAGCAGTGGGTTGCAGAGAAAAAGAAATATGCTGGCAGAAAAATCCAATTGATTGATTAAACAGCTCTTCATTTTCTGGCTTTATTTTTATGCTAACTAATTTGTTCTCTGAAAAGTGTCCACAAAGCCAAGTATCTGATTAACATATTTGTAGGGATGGTTTTTCACCTATTACTAAATTAAACTTGCTTCATTGGAAAGGCAGCAAGATGCATCCTCATTTCAATATCTACTGAAATAATACAGGTTGACACCAGGAAACATTAACGCCACTGCATCCTTGCTGCTTTCTCATGTGGAAGTCTGTTTAATGTGAAAACAAGGTGATATCTAATTAGCACACAGGTAAGGAATTAAGAAAATCTTTATTTAAGGGTGAAGATGTTTCTCACAAAATCGTTGCCCCAATGCATCATTGAAATTCAAGCTGGAAAGATGATTTTAATATATCACTTGTACATTTTGTATTGCTCTTCTGGTGACAATGTAGTTTGTTTTTGTCAATTACCATTTTAATAATAGGGTAAAGAAAATTAAGTGGATTTTTGAAAGAAAACAATACTGTCAATATACTATTAAAACAAATTAAAATGGTAAAAGTTATTGTACTTTAAGTAAAAATAAAAGCTAAAATATCAATCCCAGTTTTGGATTACTTTAATGAACAAAAAAAATGCATATAGCAAAGGATAGTTTCAATCTGCCTACCTCTGGGTTATGGGCCCAGCATGCTTCCATTGCAGTACTCTGCTGCACATGTAAGTGCAAGAGATCCTGAAGCACTCACTCATCATGCGAAAGTACCAATGTGTTTCTTCATTGGTTGCTGGAAGAAACATCTTACAAAAACTCTCCAGATTATTGACTTTTTAAAGTTTTTCTAGGAAACGTTCTAGATGAATGCTTATTAGTCTTTGTCAGTATATAGTTTTTGCAAAGTGTCTCTGTGGCGCAATCGGTTAGTGTGTTCAGCTATTAATCAAAAGGTTGGTGGTTCAATCCCACCCAGGGACGTAATTGACCTTGTGATCAGATTTTGGTGATATTTAAGTAGACAAGTCAAAATTGCAAACCCCCTCTTATGGTGTAGGGTACCTGGCCTTCTCTGATGTAATCAGAGTTAGATTTGATTAAGTGATTTTATAAAAAAACAGCTAGGAAGCACAATTTAGCAGTGGGTTGCAGAGAAAAAGAAAAATGCTGGCAGAAAAATCCAATTGAGTGATTAAACAGCTCTTCATTTTCTGGCTTTATTTTTATGATAACAAATTTGTTCTCTGAAAAGTGTCCACAAAGCCAAGTATCTGATTAACATCTTTGTAGGGATGGTTTTTCACCTATTACTAAATTAAACTTGCTTCATTGGAAAGGCAGCAAGATGCATCCTCATTTCAATATCTACGGAAATAATACAGGTTGACACCAGGAAACATTAACGCCACTGCATCTTTGCTGTTTTCTCATGTGGAAGTCTGTTTAATGTGAAAACAAGGTGATATCTAATTAGCACACAGGTAAGGAATTAAGAAAATCTTTATTTAAGGGTGAAGATGTTTCTCACAAAATCGTTGCCCCAATGCATCATTGAAATTCAAGCTGGAAAGATGATTTTAATATATCACTTGTACATTTTGTATTGCTCTTCTGGTGACAATGTAGTTTGTTTTTGTCAATTACCATTTTAATAATCGGGTAAAGAAAATTAAGTGGATTTTTGAAAGAAAACAATACAGTCAATTATAAGGGCACGGTCGTGCCCTTATATTAAGGCTGAATCGAACAAACGGAATTCTCCCATAGGGAACTTCTGAGATGGGGGCATGGTGTTTGAGGGGCTACACCTCAAAACTGATTGGACGTACTGAGCTGAAATTTGGTATGGACGCGTAGAAACGTCACCCGCTGCTGCAGGACAAATTTCAGGGCAAAATAATAAAAAATGAGGAATTGGGAGTAAGCTAAATTTCCAACTGTCAGTTTTTTTCTGCCACTCCCTCTGTGGCTTTTTGACAACGTTTTCCCATAGAGTGAATGAAGATTTTTTTGGGAAGGCATAAGTCAGGATAGAGGACGAATTAAGACTTGGGGTTTGTTTTACTAGATAGAGTATGCCCCAGTGTAGTGCCTTTTGGGGTTGTGGTTTTTCAGAAAGTTATAGGGTTTTTTTAATTAAGAGAAATATGCCCCATTATAGAGATAGGGCATTTCAATTTGTTGCGCCTGCGCAGTGACCGCAAGCAGGGGGTGTACAGAGAGTAGCTCTGGCAGTTGGGCACGAGGAGACAGAGCGGGAAGGAGTCACGTGGAGCTGCAGGAGGACAGCCAGCGGTTCCCGGCGTGTGAGTTCATTGAGGTCCATGAAGCGGGAGGAGATCGCCGGAGCTGCGTAGCACTGGGTGAGTTCTGTCAGGCAGCCCACCGCTGTGTACCCAGCTTCCACTTCTCCCCCGCGTGTCCGGCCACCCTCCCCTCCCGCCCGCCCGGCCACCCTCCCCTCCCGCCCGCCCGCCCGCCCGCTCGCCCGCCCGCTCGCCCGCTGTGTGCCCGGCCGCCCGCCGGACCTTCCCTGGTGGCTGCCTGCGTCTCCTCCCCGCGTCTGTAGTGCGGCTGGCAGTAGGAGGCGCCTCGGGCAGCTGTGTCCGGCCACTCCTCCCTCCTCCTCCTCCCGCTGTGTCCGGCCCTCCCTCCGTGCAGTATGCGGTATTTATCAAGGTCTCTATGGTCACCAGTCACCCCCCCCCTCCCCCTCTCGCCCTCCCTGCTGTGTGTCCGTCTCCCTCCCCCCCCCTGCTGTGTGTCCGTCGCCCCCCCTTGCCCTCCCTGCTGTGTGTCCCCCCCCTCCTCCCTGCAGTGTGTTCCCCCCCGCGCCCTCCCTGCTGTGTGTCCGGCCACCCTCCCCTCCTCCCGCTGTGTCCGGCCACCCTCCCCTCCTCCCGCTGTGTCCGGCCACCCTCCCCTCCTCCCGCTGTGTCCGGCCACCCCCCCCTCCCGCTGTGTCCGGCCACCCCCCCCTCTCGCTGTGTCCGTCCACCCCCCCTCCCGCTGTGTCCGGCCACCCCCCCCCTCCCGCTGTGTCCGGCCACCCCCCCCTCCCGCTGTGTCTGGCCACCCCCCCCTCCCGCTGTGTCCGGCCACCCTCCCCTCCTCCCGCTGTGTCCGGCCACCCCCCCCTCCCGCTGTGTCCGGCCACCCCCCCCTCCCGCTGTGTCCGTCCACCCCCCCTCCCGCTGTGTCTGGCCACCCCCCCCTCGCGCTGTGTCCGGCCACCCCCCCCTCCCGCTGTGTCCGGCCACCCCCTCTCCTCCCGCTGTGTCCGGCCACCCCCCCTCCTCCCGCTGTGTCCGGCCACCCCCCTCCTCCCGCTGTGTCCGGCCACCCCCCCTCCTCCCGCTGTGTCCGGCCACCCCCCCTCCTCCTCTCTGCTGTGTGTCCGTTCTCCCCCCGCCCTCCCTGCTGTGTGTCCGTCCCCCCCCGCCCTCCCTGCTGTCCGTCCCCCCCGCCCTCCCTGCAGCGCCTGACACACGCACACGCAGCGCCTGACACACACGCACACACGCAGCACCTGACACACACACACAGACGCAGCACCTGACACTCACACGGACCTGACACACACGCACACACTCACACGCAGCGCCTTACACACACAGACACGCAGCGCCTGACACACACAGACACGCAGCGCCTGACACACACACACTCACGCACCTGACACACACACTCACGCACCTGACACACACACACACACTCACGCACCTGACACACACACACTCACGCACCTGACACACGCACACTCACGCACCTGACACACGCACACGGCACGCAGCACCTGACACACACACACAGCACCTGACACACACACACGCAGCACCTGACACACAGACATGCAGCGCCTGACACACACACGCAGACACGCAGCACCTGACACACACACACACACACACACACGCAGCACCTGACACACACACGCAGACACGCAGCACCTGACACACACACACAGACACGCAGCACCTGACACACACACACACACACAGCACCTGACACACACACACACACACACACACACGCAGCACCTGACACAGACATGCAGCGCCTGACACACACGCAGACATGCAGCACCTGACACACACATGCAGCACCTGACAGACACACACACACACACACATGCAGCACCTGACACACCCACACACACAGACATGCAGCACCTGACACACCCACACACACACGCAGCACCTGACACACATACATACATACATGTGGCATTTAACGCACACACGCACAGCACCTGACACACAATCATATACACTCAGAGCACCTAACACACACATACACTCGCAGCACCTCACACACACTCGTATACACACGCAGCACCTGCCACTCACACATATATACACATGTAGCACCTGCCACTCCCACATACATGAACAGCACCTAACACACACATATATACATGCAGCACCTGACACACACATACACGTGCAGCACCTGACAGTCACACACATACAGATGCGACACAAACACATACACGCTCAACACCTGACACCCACGTGGCAGCTGACGCATACAAATGCAGCACCTGAGATACACACATATACACGTGCAGCACCTGAGACACACACATACACGTACAGCACCTGACACACACACACATGTATGTACACGCGCGGCTCCAGGCACACACATACGTACGTACACACGCGGAATTTAACACACACACACACATACACGTGCGGCACCTGACACACATGTACGAACACGCGCGGCTCCTGACACACACACACACGCGTGGCTCCTGACACACACACACATGTACGAACACGCGCGGCTCCTGACACACACACGTATATACGTATACGCACGGCACCTGACACCTACACGTATGTACGTATACGCACGGCTCCTGACACCCACACGCATGTACACGCGCGGCTCCTGGCACACACACACACGTACGTACACGCGCGGCACCTGACACACGCCTGTACGTACACACATGCACAGCACCTGACATACACACATGTAGGTACGCGCCACCTGACACACACACACACGTACACGCACGACACTTGACACACACGTACGTACACGCACGGCACTGACACGTATGTACGCGCACGGCACCTGACACTCACGTACATACTAGTGATGAGTGGGTTCGGTTCGTCGGAATCCGAACCCCCCGAACTTCACCCATTTTACACGGGTCCGAGGCAGGTTCGAACCTTCCCGCCTTGCTCGGCTAGCCCGAGCGCGCACGAACGTCATCATCCCGCTGTCGGATTCTCGCGAGATTCGGATGTCTGCATTCGTGGAAAGGGATCCCATGTGTAAACATGGGACCCCTTTCAGTCCGTCTGGTCCGGGTGTTCGGTTTGTTGTTTTGCCAAGTACGTGGATTTAATCTGGAACCTGGATCAGGTGAGTATAATTATCTTTTATTTTCAGGTACCCGTGGATTCTACTTGGAGAAGAGGACCGACTGCTTCATGTCAACATAGGTAAGTATGGGTGTGTCGGCAGGTGGGAAATAAAGTTAAATTTTTACGGTGTCTGTGTCCTGTTTTTATTTGGGTATTTTTTCCCCAGTAGAACTACAGGTACCAGCGGGCCCGTTTTTCTCCTGCATGCTGGTACTTGTGGTTCTCCAAGTACCAGCTTGCGGGGGAGGCTTGCTGGGACTTGTAGTACTACTAGAAAAAACAATATTATTTAAATTTTCTCAAGGCTATCAGCCTCCCATCCGCAGCCCTTGGATGGGGGGGACAGCCTCGGGCTTCACCCCTGGCCCTTGGGTGGCTGGGGGGGACCCCTTGATTGAAGGGGTCCCCACTCCCCAAGGGTACCCCGGCCAGGGGTGACTAGTTGGATATTTAATGCCACGGCCGCAGGGCACTGTATAAAAGTGACCCCCGGCTGTGGCATTATCTGTCCAGCTAGTGGAGCCCGATGCTGGTGTAAAAAATACGGGGGACCCCTACTCTTTTTGTTCCCCGTATTTTTTGCACCAGCACCAGGCGCAGAGCCCGGTGCTGGTTTTAAAAATACGGGGGATCCCCTGTCCGTTTTTCCCCCAGATTTTTAGAACCAGGACCGGCTCGAAGAGCCCGAGGCTCGTTATGCTTTGGAGGGGGGACCCACGCAATTTTTTTTCGGGTTTTTCACATTCCATTTAAAAAATAAATAATATTTTAAAAAATATATAAATAATACTTGTGCCTCCAAAAAAGACAAACCAAGTACCTAATCCCTTCTAATATAAATAGATATGCTATTACCAAAAAAAAAAAACTGCAAAAAAAAAACATGTTTTTAAATTTTTTTTATTAGATTCCGCCAGCAAAGTGTGGCGGATTGAAAATGACGAATTTACTGTTTAAAAGCACTGTTGTCGAATTTACAAACTTCAATTGAATATACTTTTGTCGAATTGCCGCATTTGTACCATTGCAGAAAAGTCGAATTTGTCAAATGTCGAATTTTAAAGTCGAATTTTGAAAGCGTGTAAGAATAGGCTCCGTCCCCTTCTACCCCTGTACCTTGCTCTCTCCTGTCTGTGCTCTCTCCCGTCTGTAGGACTAGGCCCCGCCCCCTTCTTACCCTCCTGTGACTGCTCTCTCCTGACAAGTGGACCAGGCCTGCCCCCTACACGCTGCTGGTGTCTTCATTGTTACTTGGTCTGGAGCTCCGTTGGGGAGAGAACTCACGTGAGCTCATTAAGAATGAGGAACTGGGATGTTTTAATTTTATTGTGAGTAGTGTAGTGTGGTGATGTAGTATGTTGTATGGGGGGTATAGTGTAATTATGAAGTGCAGCATATGGGAGGGCTGTAGCATAGTGATGTAGTGTGGCATATGGGTGGTGGTAGCGCATAGGCGTGCGTACAGGGGGTGCCTGGTGCGCACAGGCACTCCCTAATGTCCAGCACCGCTGCACGCCACGCTTGCTGTAGCACAGTGATCGCTGAGTGTGTGATCGGTGGAGTCTAGCCTGCAGCTCATTTCCGTACCTCCCACCACCGCTGCACCCGACCCCCCTCTGCCTGCTGCTAATACTATGCTGAGTGCATTCGTCGGCGGCCTCACTGGGGGGACTGGCGTCACCTTGCAATGTGACATGGTGATGTCCGCCCATGCTCTCCTCCCGCCCACCTGTGCTTTCCTCCTGCTGCGGTCTCTCAGTCCTAGTGTGCCGCGGCCGCCACACCACTGGCAGTGTTCCTCTAGGAGGGACTGGGAGCTGCTGGCAGACACATTCTGCTGAGACTTACTTGTCAGTGCGGGTTCCGGACGGCAGGCGGCGGGTGGGAGGGCAGACGGGGAGCAGGTGTCACAAGGAGTGTGTGGGTAACTAATTCACAATACTTCCGCTCAACGTGGCACTGCTGGTCCTTCATCTCCCATGTCTCTTCACCAGGTGGCGGGCGGCCCGGAAATTAAGTGATGTGTTGTGCAGCAGTCAGTGTGAAGTGACTGTGAGTAACACTGGTGGTGCTGATGATGCTGCTGCAGAATCTGGAAGCAATTAATTCATAAATATAATGTACTCTATCAGTGTTTCTCTGACGTCCTAGTGGATGCTGGGAACTCCATAAGGACCATGGGGATTAGCGGCTCCGCTGGAGACTGGGCACAAAAGTAAAGCTTTAGGACTACCTGGTGTGCACTGGCTCCTCCCCCTATGACAATCCTCCAAGCCTCAGTTAGATTTTTGTGCCCGGCCGAGAAGGGTGCACACTAGGGGCTCTCCTGAGCTTCTTAGTGAAAGTTTAGTTTTAGGTTTTTTATTTTCAGTGAGACCTGCTGGCAACAGGCTCACTGCATCGAGGGACTAAGGGGAGAAGAAGCGAACTCACCTGCGTGCAGAGTGGATTGGGCTTCTTAGGCTACTGGACACCATTAGCTCCAGAGGGACCGAACACAGGCCCAGCCTCGGAGCTCGGTCCCAGAGCCGCGCCGCCGATCCCCTTACAGAGCCAGAAGCAAGAAGAGGTCCGGAAAATCGGCGGCAGAAGACATCCTGTCTTCACCAAGGTAGCGCACAGCACTGCAGCTGTGCGCCATTGCTCCTCAGCACACTTCACACTTCGGTCACTGAGGGTGCAGGGCGCTAGGGGGGGGCGCCCTGAGCAGCAATAGAAACACCTTGGCTGGCGAAAATACATCACATATAGCCCCCAGGGCTATATGGATGAATTTTAACCCCTGCCAGATTCCACAGAAAAACGGGAGAAAAGGCCGCCGAGAAGGGGGCGGAGCCTATCTCCTCAGCACACTGGCGCCATTTTCTCTCACAGCTCCGTTGGAGGGAAGCTCCCTGGCTCTCCCCTGCAGTTACTACACTACAGAAAGGGGTTAAAAAAGAGAGGGGGGCACTAATTAGGCGTAGTATAACAATACAGCAGCTATAAGGGGAAAAACACTTATATAAGGTTATCCCTGTATATATATTATTAGCGCTCTGGTGTGTGCTGGCATACTCTCCCTCTGTCTCCCCAAAGGGCTAGTGGGGTCCTGTCCTCTATCAGAGCATTCCCTGTGTGTGTGCTGTGTGTCGGTACGATTGTGTCGACATGTATGAGGAGGAAAATGGTGTGGAGGCGGAGCAATTGCCTGTAATGGAGTTGTCACCCCCTAGGGAGTCAACACCTGAGTGGCTGAGCTTATGGAAGGAATTACGTGACAGTGTCAGCTCTTTACAAAAGATTGATGACATGAGACAGCCGGCTACTCAGCCTGTGCCTGTCCAGGTGTCTCAAAAGCCATCAGGGGCTCTAAAACGCCCGTTACCGCAGATGGCAGATACAGACGCCGACACGGATACTGATTCCAGTGTCGACGATTAAGAGACGAATGTGACTTCCAGTAGGGCCACACGTTACATGATTGAGGCTATGGAAAATGTTTTTACACATTTCTGATAATACCAGTACCACTAAAAAGGGTATTATGTTGGGTGAGAAAAAACTGCCTGTAGTTTTTCCTGCATCTGAGGAATTAAATGAAGTGTGTGATGATGCGTGGGTTTCCCCCGATAAAAACTGTTAATTCCTAAAAAGTTATTAGCATCATACCCCTTCCCGCCAGAGGATAGGGCACATTGGGAAACACCCCCTAGGGTGAATAAAGCGCTCACACGCTTGTCTAAACAGGTGGCACTACCGTCCCCGGATACGGCCGCCCTTAAGGAACCTGCTGACAGAAAGCAGTAAAATATCCTAAAATGTATATACACTCACACGGGTGTGATACTGCGACCAGCAATCGCCTCAGCCTGGATGTGCAGTGCTGGGGTGGCTTGGTCGGATTCCCTGACTGACAATATTGATACCCTAGATAGGGACAGTATATTACTGACTATAGAGCATTTAAAATATGCTTTCTATATATGCGTGATGCACAGAGGGATATTTGCCGACTGGCATCAAGAGTAAGTGCGCTGTCCATTTCTGCCAGAAGAGGGTTATGGACAAGACAGTGGTCAGGTGATGCTGATTCCAAAAGGCATATGGAAGTATCGCCTTATAAAAGGGAGGAGTTATTTGGGGTAGGTCTAACAGACCTGGTGGCCACGGCAACGGCTGGGAAATCCACATTTTTACCCCAGGTAGCCTCTCAACATAAGAAGACGCCGTATTATCAGGCGCAGTCCTTTGGGCCCCATAAGGGCAAGCGGGCAAAAGGCTCCTCATTTCTGCCCCGTGGCAGAGGGAGAGGAAAAAGGCTGCAGCAAACAGCCAGTTCCCAGGAACAGAAACGGTGTGGGCCCGTCTCATAAATTTCAGCGTGCAGTGGGCTCACTCACAGGTGGACCCCTGGATCCTTCAGGTGGTATCTCAGGGGTACAAATTGGAATTCGAGACGTCTCCCCTTCGCCGTTTTCCTAAAGTCTGCTTTACCGACGTCTCCCTCCGACAGGGAGGCGGTATGGGAAGCCATTCACAAGCTGTATTCCCAGCAGGTGATAATCAAGGTACCCCTCCTACAACAGGGAAAGGGGTATTATTCCACGCTGTTTGTGGTACCGAAGCCGGACGGCTCGGTGAGACCTAATTTAAATCTGAATTCCTTGAACACTTACATACAAAGGTTCAAATTCAAGATGGAGTCACTCAGAGCGGTGATGGCAAACCGGGAAGAAGGGGATTATATGGTGTCTCTGGACATCAAGGATGCTTATCTCCATGTCCCAAATTACCCTTCTCACCAAGGGTACCTCAGGTTTGTGGTACAGAACTGTCACTATCAGTTTCAGACGCTGCCGTTTGGTTTGTCCACGGCACCCCGGGTCTTTACCAAAGTAATGGCCGAAATGATGATACTCCTTCGAAGGAAGGGAGTTTTAATTATCCCTTACTTGGACGATCTCCGGATAAGGGCAAGATCCAGGGAACAGTTGGTAGTCGGGGTAGCACTATCTCAGGTAGTGTTGCGGCAGCACGGTTGGATTCTTAATATTCCAAAATCGCAGCTGATCCCGACGACACGTCTTCTATTCCTAAGGATGATCCTGGATACAGTCCAGAAAATAAGAATTTACTTACCGATAATTCTATTTCTCATAGTAGTGGATGCTGGGGACTCCGAAAGGACCATGGGGAATAGCGGCTCCGCAGGAGACTGGGCACAAAGTAAAAGCTTTAGGACTAGCTGGTGTGCACTGGCTCCTCCCCCTATGACCCTCCTCCAAGCCTCAGTTAGGATACTGTGCCCGGACGAGCGTACACAATAAGGAAGGATTTTGAATCCCGGGTAAGACTCATACCAGCCACACCAATCACACCGTACAACTTGTGATCTGAACCCAGTTAACAGCATGATAACAAAGAGATAGGCATTGGAAAATTCAGGGCTATAACAAGTAGATGAAGCACTAACAGGAGGCTTTAAAATTTTCATTCTAGTGTCTTTCGTTTGGGAGAAAAATGCAAAGGTACAATACAGCTTTTCCTTGCCGATATCTCTCTTTTGCAAAGAGATAGGCATTGGAAAATTCAGGGCTATAACGTGTAGATGAAGCATTAACAGGAGGCTTTAAAATTTTCATTCTAGTGTCCTTCGTTTGGGAGAAAAATGCAAAGGTACAATACAGCTTTTCCTTGCCGATATCTCTCTTTTGCAAAGAGATAGGCATTGGAAAATTCAGGGCTATAACGTGTAGATGAAGCACTAACAGGAGGCTTTAAAATTTTTATTCTAGTGTCCTTCGTTTGGGAGAAAAATGCAAAGGTACAATACAGCTTTTCCTTGCCGATATCTCTCTTTTGCAAAGAGATAGGCATTGGAAAATTCAGGGCTATAACGTGTAGATGAAGCACTAACAGGAGGCTTTAAAATTTTCATTCTAGTGTCTTTCGTTTGGGAGAAAAATGCAAAAGTACAATGCAGCTTTTCCTTGCCGATATCTCTCTTTTGCAAAGAGATAGGCATTGGAAAATGCAGGGCTATAACGTGTAGATGAAGCACTAACAGGAGGCTTTAAAATTTTCATTCTAGTGTCTTTCGTTTGGGAGAAAAATGCAAAGGTACAATACAGCATTTCCTTGCCGATATCTCTCTTTTGCAAAGAGATAGGCATTGGAAAATTCAGGGCTATTACGTGTAGATGAAGCACTAACAGGAGGCTTTAAAATTTTCATTCTAGTGTCTTTCGTTTGGGAGAAAAATGCAAAAGTACAATGCAGCTTTTCCTTGCCGATATCTCTCTTTTGCAAAGAGATAGGCATTGGAAAATGCAGGGCTATAACGTGTAGATGAAGCACTAACAGGAGGCTTTAAAATTTTCATTCTAGTGTCTTTCGTTTGGGAGAAAAATGCAAAGGTACAATACAGCATTTCCTTGCCGATATCTCTCTTTTGCAAAGAGATAGGCATTGGAAAATTCAGGGCTATAACGTGTAGATTAAGCACTAACAGGAGGCTTTAAAATTTTCATTCTAGTGTCCTTCGTTTGGGAGAAAAATGCAAAGGTGCAATACAGCTTTTCCTTGCCGATATCTCTCTTTTGCAAAGAGATAGGCATTGGAAAATTCAGGGCTATAACGTGTAGTTGAAGCACTAATAGGAGGCTTTAAAATTTTCATTCTAGTGTCCTTCGTTTGGGAGAAAAATGCAAAGGTACAATACAGCTTTTCCTTGCCGATATCTCTCTTTTGCAAAGAGATAGGCATTGGAAAATTCAGGGCTATAACGTGTAGATGAAGCACTAATAGGAGGCTTTAAAATTTTCATTCTAGTGTCCTTCGTTTGGGAGAAAAATGCAAAGGTACAATACAGCTTTTCCTTGCCGATATCTCTCTTTTGCAAAGAGATAGGAATTGGAAAATTCAGGGCTATAACGTGTAGATGAAGCACTAACAGGAGGCTTTAAAATTTTCATTCTAGTGTCTTTCGTTTGGGAGAAAAATGCAAAAGTACAATGCAGCTTTTCCTTGCCGATATCTCTCTTTTGCAAAGAGATAGGCATTGGAAAATGCAGGGCTATAACGTGTAGATGAAGCACTAACAGGAGGCTTTAAAATTTTCATTCTAGTGTCTTTCGTTTGGGAGAAAAATGCAAAGGTACAATACAGCATTTCCTTGCCGATATCTCTCTTTTGCAAAGAGATAGGCATTGGAAAATTCAGGGCTATTACGTGTAGATGAAGCACTAGCAGGAGGCTTTAAAATTTTCATTCTAGTGTCCTTCGTTTGGGAGAAAAATGCAAAGGTACAATACAGCTTTTCCTTGCCGATATCTCTCTTTTGCAAAGAGATAGGCATTGGAAAATTCAGGGCTATAACGTGTAGACGAAGCACTAACAGGAGGCTTTAAAATTTTCATTCTAGTGTCTTTCGTTTGGGAGAAAAATGCAAAGGTACAATACAGCTTTTCCTTGCCGATATCTCTCTTTTGCAAAGAGCTAGGCATTGGAAAATTCAGAGCTATAACGTGTAGATGAAGCACTAACAGTAGGCTTTAAAATTTTCATTCTAGTGTCTTTCGTTTGGGAGAAAAATGCAAAGGTACAATACAGCTTTTCCTTGCCAATATCTCTCTTTTGCAAAGAGATAGGCATTGGAAAATGCAGGGCTATAACGTGTAGATGAAGCACTAACAGGAGGCTTTAAAATTTTCATTCTAGTGTCTTTCGTTTGGGAGAAAAATGCAAAGGTACAATACAGATTTTCCTTGCCGATATCTCTCTTTTGCAAAGAGCTAGGCATTGGAAAATTCAGGGATATAACGTGTAGATGAAGCACTAACAGGAGGCTTTAAAATTTTCATTCTAGTGTCCTTCGTTTGGGAGAAAAATGCAAAGGTACAATACAGCTTTTCCTTGCCAATATCTCTCTTTTGCAAAGAGCTAGGCATTGGAAAATTCAGGGCTATACCGTGTAGTTGAAGCACTAACAGGAGGCTTTTAAATTTTCATTCTAGTGTCCTTCGTTTGGGAGAAAAATGCAAAGTTACAATACAGCTTTTCCTTGCCGATATCTCTCTTTTGCAAAGAGATAGGCATTGGAAAATTCAGGGCTATAACGTGTAGATGAAGCACTGACAGGAGGCTTTAAAATTTTCATTCTAGTGTCTTTCGTTTGGGAGAAAAATGCAAAGGTACAATACAGCTTTTCCTTGCCGATATCTCTCTTTTGCAAAGAGCTAGGCATTGGAAAATTCAGGGCTATAACGTGTAGATGAAGCACTAACAGTAGGCTTTAAAATTTTCATTCTAGTGTCTTTCGTTTGGGAGAAAAATGCAAAGGTACAATACAGCTTTTCCTTGCCAATATCTCTCTTTTGCAAAGAGCTAGGCATTGGAAAATTCAGGGCTATACCGTGTAGATGAAGCACTAACAGGAGGCTTTTAAATTTTCATTCTAGTGTCCTTCGTTTGGGAGAAAAATGCAAAGGTACAATACAGCTTTTCCTTGCCGATATCTCTCTTTTGCAAAGAGATAGGCATTGGAAAATTCAGGGCTATAACGTGTAGATGAAGCACTAACAGGAGGCTTTAAAATTTTAATTCTAGTGTCTTTCGTTTGGGAGAAAAATGCAAAGGTACAATACAGTTTTTCCTTGCCGATATCTCTCTTTGGCAAAGAGATAGGCATTGGAAAATTCAGGGCTATAACGTGTAGATGAAGCACTAACAGGAGGCTTTAAAATTTTCATTCTAGTGTCTTTCGTTTGGGAGAAAAATGCAAAAGTACAATGCAGCTTTTCCTTGCCGATATCTCTCTTTTGCAAAGAGATAGGCATTGGAAAATGCAGGGCTATAACGTGTAGATGAAGCACTAACAGGAGGCTTTAAAATTTTCATTCTAGTGTCTTTCGTTTGGGAGAAAAATGCAAAGGTACAATACAGCATTTCCTTGCCGATATCTCTCTTTTGTAAAGAGATAGGCATTGGAAAATTCAGGGCTATTACGTGTAGATGAAGCACTAACAGGAGGCTTTAAAATTTTAATTCTAGTGTCTTTCGTTTGGGAGAAAAATGCAAAGGTACAATACAGTTTTTCCTTGCCGATATCTCTCTTTGGCAAAGAGATAGGCATTGGAAAATTCAGGGCTATAACGTGTAGATGAAGCACTAACAGGAGGCTTTAAAATTTTCATTCTAGTGTCTTTCGTTTGGGAGAAAAATGCAAAGGTACAATACAGCTTTTCCTTGCCGATATCTCTCTTTTGCAAAGAGATAGGCATTGGAAAATTCAGGGCTATAACGTGTAGATGAAGCACTAACAGGAGGCTTTAAAATTTTCATTCTAGTGTCTTTCGTTTGGGAGAAAAATGCAAAGGTACAATACAGCATTTCCTTGCCGATATCTCTCTTTTGTAAAGAGATAGGCATTGGAAAATTCAGGGCTATTACGTGTAGATGAAGCACTAACAGGAGGCTTTAAAATTTTCATTCTAGTGTCTTTCGTTTGGGAGAAAAATGCAAAAGTACAATGCAGCTTTTCCTTGCCGATATCTCTCTTTTGCAAAGAGATAGGCATTGGAAAATGCAGGGCTATAACGTGTAGATGAAGCACTAACAGGAGGCTTTAAAATTTTCATTCTAGTGTCTTTCGTTTGGGAGAAAAATGCAAAGGTATAATACAGCATTTCCTTGCCGATATCTCTCTTTTGCAAAGAGATAGGCATTGGAAAATTCAGGGCTATAACGTGTAGATGAAGCACTAACAGGAGGCTTTAAAATTTTCATTCTAGTGTCTTTCGTTTGGGAGAAAAATGCAAAGGTACAATACAGCTTTTCCTTGCCGATATCTCTCTTTTGCAAAGAGATAGGCATTGGAAAATTCAGGGCTATAACGTGTAGATGAAGCACTAACAGGAGGCTTTAAAATTTTTATTCTAGTGTCCTTCGTTTGGGAGAAAAATGCAAAGGTACAATACAGCTTTTCCTTGCCGATATCTCTCTTTTGCAAAGAGATAGGAATTGGAAAATTCAGGGCTATAACGTGTAGATGAAGCACTAATAGGAGGCTTTAAAATTTTCATTCTAGTGTCCTTCGTTTGGGAGAAAAATGCAAAGGTACAATACAGCTTTTCCTTGCCGATATCTCTCTTTTGCAAAGAGATAGGCATTGGAAAATTCAGGGCTATAACGTGTAGATGAGGCATTAACAGTAGGCTTTAAAATTTTCATTCTAGTGTCTTTCGTTTGGGAGAAAAATGCAAAGGTACAATACAGCTTTTCCTTGCCAATATCTCTCTTTTGCAAAGAGCTAGGCATTGGAAAATTCAGGGCTATAACGTGTAGATGAAGCACTAACGGGAGGCTTTAAAATTTTCATTCTAGTGTCTTTCGTTTAGGAGAAAAATGCAAAGGTACAATACAGTTTTTCCTTGCCAATATATCTCTTTTGCAAAGAGATAGGCATTGGAAAATTCAGGGCTATAACGTGCAGATGAAGCACTAACAGGAGGCTTTAAAATTTTCATTCTAGTGTCCTTCGTTTGGGAGAAAAATGCAAAGGTACAATACAGCTTTTCCTTGCCAATATCTCTCTTTTGCAAAGAGCTAGGCATTGGAAAATTCAGGGCTATACCGTGTAGATGAAGCACTAACAGGAGGCTTTTAAATTTTCATTCTAGTGTCCTTCGTTTGGGAGAAAAATGCAAAGGTACAATACAGCTTTTCCTTGCCGATATCTCTCTTTTGCAAAGAGATAGGCATTGGAAAATTCAGGGCTATAACGTGTAGATGAAGCCCTA
Organism: Pseudophryne corroboree; assembly: GCF_028390025.1. NCBI lineage: Eukaryota > Metazoa > Chordata > Amphibia > Anura > Myobatrachidae > Pseudophryne > Pseudophryne corroboree. The sequence goes on from NW_026969651.1 coordinate 250,364, forward strand.
ACAGGAGGCTTTAAAATTTTCATTCTAGTGTCTTTCGTTTGGGAGAAAAATGCAAAGGTACAATACAGCTTTTCCTTGCCGATATCTCTCTTTTGCAAAGAGATAGGCATTGGAAAATTCAGGGCTATAACGTGTAGATGAAGCACTAACAGGAGGCTTTAAAATTTTCATTCTAGTGTCTTTCGTTTGGGAGAAAAATGCAAAGGTACAATACAGCTTTTCCTTGCCGATATCTCTCTTTTGCAAAGAGATAGGCATTGGAAAATTCAGGGCTATAACGTGTAGATGAAGCACTAACAGGAGGCTTTAAAATTTTCATTCTAGTGTCCTTCGTTTGGGAGAAAAATGCAAAGGTACAATACAGCTTTTCCTTGCCGATATCTCTCTTTTGCAAAGAGATAGGCATTGGAAAATTCAGGGCTATAACGTGTAGATGAAGCACTAATAGGAGGCTTTAAAATTTTCAATCTAGTGTCCTTCGTTTGGGAGAAAAATGCAAAGGTACAATACAGCTTTTCCTTGCCGATATCTCTCTTTTGCAAAGAGCTAGGCATTGGAAAATTCAGGGCTATAACGTGTAGATGAAGCACTAACAGGAGGCTTTAAAATTTTCATTCTAGTGTCTTTCGTTTGGGAGAAAAATGCAAAAGTACAATGCTGCTTTTCCTTGCCGATATCTCTCTTTTGCAAAGAGATAGGCATTTGAAAATGCAGGGCTATAACGTGTAGATGAAGCACTAACAGGAGGCTTTAAAATTTTCATTCTAGTGTCTTTCGTTTGAGAGAAAAAATGCAAAGGTACAATACAGCTTTTCCTTGCCAATATCTCTCTTTTGTAAAGAGATAGGCATTGGAAAATTCAGGGCTATTACGTGTAGATGAAGCACTAACAGGAGGCTTTAAAATTTTCATTCTAGTGTCTTTCGTTTGGGAGAAAAATGCAAAAGTACAATGCAGCTTTTCCTTGCCGATATCTCTCTTTTGCAAAGAGATAGCAATTGGAAAATGCAGGGCTATAACGTGTAGATGAAGCACTAACAGGAGGCTTTAAAATTTTCATTCTAGTGTCTTTCGTTTGGGAGAAAAATGCAAAGGTACAATACAGATTTTCCTTGCCGATATCTCTCTTTTGCAAAGAGCTAGGCATTGGAAAATTCAGGGCTATAACGTGTAGATGAAGCAATAACAGGAGGCTTTAAAATTTTCATTCTAGTGTCCTTCGTTTGGGAGAAAAATGCAAAGGTACAATACAGCTTTTCCTTGCCAATATCTCTCTTTTGCAAAGAGCTAGGCATTGGAAAATTCAGGGCTATACCGTGTAGATGAAGCACTAACAGGAGGCTTTTAAATTTTCATTCTAGTGTCCTACGTTTGGGAGAAAAATGCAAAGGTACAATACAGCTTTTCCTTGCCGATATCTCTCTTTTGCAAAGAGATAGGCATTGGAAAATTCAGGGCTATAACGTGTAGATGAAGCACTAACAGGAGGCTTTAAAATTTTCATTCTAGTGTCTTTCGTTTGGGAGAAAAATGCAAAGGTACAATACAGCTTTTCCTTGCCGATATCTCTCTTTTGCAAAGAGCTAGGCATTGGAAAATTCAGGGCTATAACGTGTAGATGAAGCACTAACAGTAGGCTTTAAAATTTTAATTCTAGTGTCTTTCGTTTGGGAGAAAAATGCAAAGGTACAATACAGCTTTTCCTTGCCAATATCTCTCTTTTGCAAAGAGCTAGGCATTGGAAAATTCAGGGCTATACCGTGTAGATGAAGCACTAACAGGAGGCTTTTAAATTTTCATTCTAGTGTCCTTCGTTTGGGAGAAAAATGCAAAGGTACAATACAGCTTTTCCTTGCCGATATCTTTCTTTTGCAAAGAGATAGGCATTGGAAAATTCAGGGCTATAACGTGTAGATGAAGCACTAACAGGAGGCTTTAAAATTTTAATTCTAGTGTCTTTCGTTTGGGAGAAAAATGCAAAGGTACAATACAGTTTTTCCTTGCCGATATCTCTCTTTGGCAAAGAGATAGGCATTGGAAAATTCAGGGCTATAACGTGTAGATGAAGCACTAACAGGAGGCTTTAAAATTTTCATTCTAGTGTCTTTCGTTTGGGAGAAAAATGCAAAGGTACAATACAGTTTTTCCTTGCCGATATCTCTCTTTGGCAAAGAGATAGGCATTGGAAAATTCAGGGCTATAACGCGTAGATGAAGCACTAACAGGAGGCTTTAAAATTTTCATTCTAGTGTCTTTCGTTTGGGAGAAAAATGCAAAGGTACAATACAGCTTTTCCTTGCCAATATCTCTCTTTTGCAAAGAGCTAGGCATTGGAAAATGCAGGGCTATAACGTGTAGATGAAGCACTAACAGGAGGCTTTAAAATTTTCATTCTAGTGTCTTTCGTTTGGGAGAAAAATGCAAAGGTACAATACAGCATTTCCTTGCCGATATCTCTCTTTTGTAAAGAGATAGGCATTGGAAAATTCAGGGCTATTACGTGTAGATGAAGCACTAACAGGAGGCTTTAAAATTTTCATTCTAGTGTCTTTCGTTTGGGAGAAAAATGCAAAAGTACAATGCAGCTTTTCCTTGCCGATATCTCTCTTTTGCAAAGAGATAGGCATTGGAAAATGCAGGGCTATAACGTGTAGATGAAGCACTAACAGGAGGCTTTAAAATTTTCATTCTAGTGTCTTTCGTTTGGGAGAAAAATGCAAAGGTACAATACAGCATTTCCTTGCCGATATCTCTCTTTTGCAAAGAGATAGGCATTGGAAAATTCAGGGCTATAACGTGTAGATGAAGCACTAACAGGAGGCTTTAAAATTTTCATTCTAGTGTCTTTCGTTTGGGAGAAAAATGCAAAGGTACAATACAGCTTTTCCTTGCCGATATCTCTCTTTTGCAAAGAGATAGGCATTGGAAAATTCAGGGCTATAACGTGTAGATGAAGCACTAACAGGAGGCTTTAAAATTTTTATTCTAGTGTCCTTCGTTTGGGAGAAAAATGCAAAGGTACAATACAGCTTTTCCTTGCCGATATCTCTCTTTTGCAAAGAGATAGGCATTGGAAAATTCAGGGCTATAACGTGTAGATGAAGCACTAACAGGAGGCTTTAAAATTTTTATTCTAGTGTCCTTCGTTTGGGAGAAAAATGCAAAGGTACAATATAGCTTTTCCTTGCCGATATCTCTCTTTTGCAAAGAGATAGGAATTGGAAAATTCAGGGCTATAACGTGTAGATGAAGCACTAATAGGAGGCTTTAAAATTTTCATTCTAGTGTCCTTCGTTTGGGAGAAAAATGCAAAGGTACAATACAGCTTTTCCTTGCCGATATCTCTCTTTTGCAAAGAGATAGGCATTGGAAAATTCAGGGCTATAACGTGTAGATGAAGCACTAACAGGAGGCTTTAAAATTTTCATTCTAGTGTCTTTCGTTTGGGAGAAAAATGCAAAGGTACAATACAGCTTTTCCTTGCCGATATCTCTCTTTTGCAAAGAGCTAGGCATTGGAAAATTCAGGGCTATAACGTGTAGATGAAGCATTAACAGTAGGCTTTAAAATTTTCATTCTAGTGTCTTTCGTTTGGGAGAAAAATGCAAAGGTACAATACAGCTTTTCCTTGCCAATATCTCTCTTTTGCAAAGAGCTAGGCATTGGAAAATTCAGGGCTATAACGTGTAGATGAAGCACTAACAGGAGGCTTTAAAATTTTCATTCTAGTGTCTTTCGTTTAGGAGAAAAATGCAAAGGTACAATACAGTTTTTCCTTGCCAATATATCTCTTTTGCAAAGAGATAGGCATTGGAAAATTCAGGGCTATAACGTGCAGATGAAGCACTAACAGGAGGCTTTAAAATTTTCATTCTAGTGTCCTTCGTTTGGGAGAAAAATGCAAAGGTACAATACAGCTTTTCCTTGCCAATATCTCTCTTTTGCAAAGAGCTAGGCATTGGAAAATTCAGGGCTATACCGTGTAGATGAAGCACTAACAGGAGGCTTTTAAATTTTCATTCTAGTGTCCTACGTTTGGGAGAAAAATGCAAAGGTACAATACAGCTTTTCCTTGCCGATATCTCTCTTTTGCAAAGAGATAGGCATTGGAAAATTCAGGGCTATAACGTGTAGATGAAGCACTAACAGGAGGCTTTAAAATTTTCATTCTAGTGTCTTTCGTTTGGGAGAAAAATGCAAAGGTACAATACAGCTTTTCCTTGCCGATATCTCTCTTTTGCAAAGAGCTAGGCATTGGAAAATTCAGGGCTATAACGTGTAGATGAAGCACTAACAGTAGGCTTTAAAATTTTAATTCTAGTGTCTTTCGTTTGGGAGAAAAATGCAAAGGTACAATACAGCTTTTCCTTGCCAATATCTCTCTTTTGCAAAGAGCTAGGCATTGGAAAATTCAGGGCTATACCGTGTAGATGAAGCACTAACAGGAGGCTTTTAAATTTTCATTCTAGTGTCCTTCGTTTGGGAGAAAAATGCAAAGGTACAATACAGCTTTTCCTTGCCGATATCTTTCTTTTGCAAAGAGATAGGCATTGGAAAATTCAGGGCTATAACGTGTAGATGAAGCACTAACAGGAGGCTTTAAAATTTTAATTCTAGTGTCTTTCGTTTGGGAGAAAAATGCAAAGGTACAATACAGTTTTTCCTTGCCGATATCTCTCTTTGGCAAAGAGATAGGCATTGGAAAATTCAGGGCTATAACGTGTAGATGAAGCACTAACAGGAGGCTTTAAAATTTTCATTCTAGTGTCTTTCGTTTGGGAGAAAAATGCAAAGGTACAATACAGTTTTTCCTTGCCGATATCTCTCTTTGGCAAAGAGATAGGCATTGGAAAATTCAGGGCTATAACGCGTAGATGAAGCACTAACAGGAGGCTTTAAAATTTTCATTCTAGTGTCTTTCGTTTGGGAGAAAAATGCAAAGGTACAATACAGCTTTTCCTTGCCAATATCTCTCTTTTGCAAAGAGCTAGGCATTGGAAAATTCAGGGCTATACCGTGTAGATGAAGCACTAACAGGAGGCTTTAAAATTTTCATTCTAGTGTCTTTCGTTTGGGAGAAAAATGCAAAGGTACAATACAGCATTTCCTTGCCGATATCTCTCTTTTGTAAAGAGATAGGCATTGGAAAATTCAGGGCTATTACGTGTAGATGAAGCACTAACAGGAGGCTTTAAAATTTTCATTCTAGTGTCTTTCGTTTGGGAGAAAAATGCAAAGGTACAATACAGCATTTCCTTGCCGATATCTCTCTTTTGTAAAGAGATAGGCATTGGAAAATTCAGGGCTATTACGTGTAGATGAAGCACTAACAGGAGGCTTTAAAATTTTCATTCTAGTGTCTTTCGTTTGGGAGAAAAATGCAAAAGTACAATGCAGCTTTTCCTTGCCGATATCTCTCTTTTGCAAAGAGCTAGGCATTGGAAAATGCAGGGCTATAACGTGTAGATGAAGCACTAACAGGAGGCTTTAAAATTTTCATTCTAGTGTCTTTCGTTTGGGAGAAAAATGCAAAGGTACAATACAGCATTTCCTTGCCGATATCTCTCTTTTGTAAAGAGATAGGCATTGGAAAATTCAGGGCTATTACGTGTAGATGAAGCACTAACAGGAGGCTTTAAAATTTTCATTCTAGTGTCTTTCGTTTGGGAGAAAAATGCAAAAGTACAATGCAGCTTTTCCTTGCCGATATCTCTCTTTTGCAAAGAGATAGGCATTGGAAAATGCAGGGCTATAACGTGTAGATGAAGCACTAACAGGAGGCTTTAAAATTTTCATTCTAGTGTCTTTCGTTTGGGAGAAAAATGCAAAGGTACAATACAGCATTTCCTTGCCGATATCTCTCTTTTGCAAAGAGATAGGCATTGGAAAATTCAGGGCTATAACGTGTAGATGAAGCACTAACAGGAGGCTTTAAAATTTTCATTCTAGTGTCTTTCGTTTGGGAGAAAAATGCAAAGGTACAATACAGCTTTTCCTTGCCGATATCTCTCTTTTGCAAAGAGATAGGCATTGGAAAATTCAGGGCTATAACGTGTAGATGAAGCACTAACAGGAGGCTTTAAAATTTTTATTCTAGTGTCCTTCGTTTGGGAGAAAAATGCAAAGGTACAATATAGCTTTTCCTTGCCGATATCTCTCTTTTGCAAAGAGATAGGAATTGGAAAATTCAGGGCTATAACGTGTAGATGAAGCACTAATAGGAGGCTTTAAAATTTTCATTCTAGTGTCCTTCGTTTGGGAGAAAAATGCAAAGGTACAATACAGCTTTTCCTTGCCGATATCTCTCTTTTGCAAAGAGATAGGCATTGGAAAATTCAGGGCTATAACGTGTAGATGAAGCACTAACAGGAGGCTTTAAAATTTTCATTCTAGTGTCTTTCGTTTGGGAGAAAAATGCAAAGGTACAATACAGCTTTTCCTTGCCGATATCTCTCTTTTGCAAAGAGCTAGGCATTGGAAAATTCAGGGCTATAACGTGTAGATGAAGCATTAACAGTAGGCTTTAAAATTTTCATTCTAGTGTCTTTCGTTTGGGAGAAAAATGCAAAGGTACAATACAGCTTTTCCTTGCCAATATCTCTCTTTTGCAAAGAGCTAGGCATTGGAAAATTCAGGGCTATAACGTGTAGATGAAGCATTAACAGTAGGCTTTAAAATTTTCATTCTAGTGTCCTTCGTTTGGGAGAAAAATGCAAAGGTACAATACAGCTTTTCCTTGCCGATATCTCTCTTTTGCAAAGAGATAGGCATTGGAAAATTCAGGGCTATAACGTGTAGATGAAGCACTAACAGGAGGCTTTAAAATTTTCATTCTAGTGTCTTTCGTTTGGGAGAAAAATGCAAAGGTACAATACAGCTTTTCCTTGCCGATATCTCTCTTTTGCAAAGAGCTAGGCATTGGAAAATTCAGGGCTATAACGTGTAGATGAAGCATTAACAGTAGGCTTTAAAATTTTCATTCTAGTGTCTTTCGTTTGGGAGAAAAATGCAAAGGTACAATACAGCTTTTCCTTGCCAATATCTCTCTTTTGCAAAGAGCTAGGCATTGGAAAATTCAGGGCTATAACGTGTAGATGAAGCACTAACAGGAGGCTTTAAAATTTTCATTCTAGTGTCTTTCGTTTAGGAGAAAAATGCAAAGGTACAATACAGTTTTTCCTTGCCAATATATCTCTTTTGCAAAGAGATAGGCATTGGAAAATTCAGGGCTATAACGTGTAGATGAAGCACTAACAGGAGGCTTTAAAATTTTCATTCTAGTGTCTTTCGTTTAGGAGAAAAATGCAAAGGTACAATACAGTTTTTCCTTGCCAATATATCTCTTTTGCAAAGAGATAGGCATTGGAAAATTCAGGGCTATAACGTGCAGATGAAGCACTAACAGGAGGCTTTAAAATTTTCATTCTAGTGTCCTTCGTTTGGGAGAAAAATGCAAAGGTACAATACAGCTTTTCCTTGCCAATATCTCTCTTTTGCAAAGAGCTAGGCATTGGAAAATTCAGGGCTATACCGTGTAGATGAAGCACTAACAGGAGGCTTTTAAATTTTCATTCTAGTGTCCTACGTTTGGGAGAAAAATGCAAAGGTACAATACAGCTTTTCCTTGCCGATATCTCTCTTTTGCAAAGAGATAGGCATTGGAAAATTCAGGGCTATAACGTGTAGATGAAGCACTAACAGGAGGCTTTAAAATTTTCATTCTAGTGTCTTTCGTTTGGGAGAAAAATGCAAAGGTACAATACAGCTTTTCCTTGCCGATATCTCTCTTTTGCAAAGAGCTAGGCATTGGAAAATTCAGGGCTATAACGTGTAGATGAAGCACTAACAGTAGGCTTTAAAATTTTAATTCTAGTGTCTTTCGTTTGGGAGAAAAATGCAAAGGTACAATACAGCTTTTCCTTGCCAATATCTCTCTTTTGCAAAGAGCTAGGCATTGGAAAATTCAGGGCTATACCGTGTAGATGAAGCACTAACAGGAGGCTTTTAAATTTTCATTCTAGTGTCCTTCGTTTGGGAGAAAAATGCAAAGGTACAATACAGCTTTTCCTTGCCGATATCTTTCTTTTGCAAAGAGATAGGCATTGGAAAATTCAGGGCTATAACGTGTAGATGAAGCACTAACAGGAGGCTTTAAAATTTTAATTCTAGTGTCTTTCGTTTGGGAGAAAAATGCAAAGGTACAATACAGTTTTTCCTTGCCGATATCTCTCTTTGGCAAAGAGATAGGCATTGGAAAATTCAGGGCTATAACGTGTAGATGAAGCACTAACAGGAGGCTTTAAAATTTTCATTCTAGTGTCTTTCGTTTGGGAGAAAAATGCAAAGGTACAATACAGTTTTTCCTTGCCGATATCTCTCTTTGGCAAAGAGATAGGCATTGGAAAATTCAGGGCTATAACGCGTAGATGAAGCACTAACAGGAGGCTTTAAAATTTTCATTCTAGTGTCTTTCGTTTGGGAGAAAAATGCAAAGGTACAATACAGCTTTTCCTTGCCAATATCTCTCTTTTGCAAAGAGCTAGGCATTGGAAAATGCAGGGCTATAACGTGTAGATGAAGCACTAACAGGAGGCTTTAAAATTTTCATTCTAGTGTCTTTCGTTTGGGAGAAAAATGCAAAGGTACAATACAGCATTTCCTTGCCGATATCTCTCTTTTGTAAAGAGATAGGCATTGGAAAATTCAGGGCTATTACGTGTAGATGAAGCACTAACAGGAGGCTTTAAAATTTTCATTCTAGTGTCTTTCGTTTGGGAGAAAAATGCAAAAGTACAATGCAGCTTTTCCTTGCCGATATCTCTCTTTTGCAAAGAGATAGGCATTGGAAAATGCAGGGCTATAACGTGTAGATGAAGCACTAACAGGAGGCTTTAAAATTTTCATTCTAGTGTCTTTCGTTTGGGAGAAAAATGCAAAGGTACAATACAGCATTTCCTTGCCGATATCTCTCTTTTGCAAAGAGATAGGCATTGGAAAATTCAGGGCTATAACGTGTAGATGAAGCACTAACAGGAGGCTTTAAAATTTTAATTCTAGTGTCTTTCGTTTGGGAGAAAAATGCAAAGGTACAATACAGCTTTTCCTTGCCGATATCTCTCTTTTGCAAAGAGATAGGCATTGGAAAATTCAGGGCTATAACGTGTAGATGAAGCACTAACAGGAGGCTTTAAAATTTTTATTCTAGTGTCCTTCGTTTGGGAGAAAAATGCAAAGGTACAATATAGCTTTTCCTTGCCGATATCTCTCTTTTGCAAAGAGATAGGAATTGGAAAATTCAGGGCTATAACGTGTAGATGAAGCACTAATAGGAGGCTTTAAAATTTTCATTCTAGTGTCCTTCGTTTGGGAGAAAAATGCAAAGGTACAATACAGCTTTTCCTTGCCGATATCTCTCTTTTGCAAAGAGATAGGCATTGGAAAATTCAGGGCTATAACGTGTATATGAAGCACTAACAGGAGGCTTTAAAATTTTCATTCTAGTGTCTTTCGTTTGGGAGAAAAATGCAAAGGTACAATACAGCTTTTCCTTGCCGATATCTCTCTTTTGCAAAGAGCTAGGCATTGGAAAATTCAGGGCTATAACGTGTAGATGAAGCATTAACAGTAGGCTTTAAAATTTTCATTCTAGTGTCTTTCGTTTGGGAGAAAAATGCAAAGGTACAATACAGCTTTTCCTTGCCAATATCTCTCTTTTGCAAAGAGCTAGGCATTGGAAAATTCAGGGCTATAACGTGTAGATGAAGCACTAACAGGAGGCTTTAAAATTTTCATTCTAGTGTCTTTCGTTTAGGAGAAAAATGCAAAGGTACAATACAGTTTTTCCTTGCCAATATATCTCTTTTGCAAAGAGATAGGCATTGGAAAATTCAGGGCTATAACGTGCAGATGAAGCACTAACAGGAGGCTTTAAAATTTTCATTCTAGTGTCCTTCGTTTGGGAGAAAAATGCAAAGGTACAATACAGCTTTTCCTTGCCAATATCTCTCTTTTGCAAAGAGCTAGGCATTGGAAAATTCAGGGCTATACCGTGTAGATGAAGCACTAACAGGAGGCTTTTAAATTTTCATTCTAGTGTCCTTCGTTTGGGAGAAAAATGCAAAGGTACAATACAGCTTTTCCTTGCCGATATCTCTCTTTTGCAAAGAGATAGGCATTGGAAAATTCAGGGCTATAACGTGTAGATGAAGCACTAACAGGAGGCTTTAAAATTTTCATTCTAGTGTCTTTCGTTTGAGAGAAAAAATGCAAAGGTACAATACAGCTTTTCCTTGCCAATATATCTCTTTTGCAAAGAGATAGGCATTGGAAAATTCAGGGCTATAACGTGCAGATGAAGCACTAACAGGAGGCTTTAAAATTTTCATTCTAGTGTCCTTCGTTTGGGAGAAAAATGCAAAGGTACAATACAGCTTTTCCTTGCCAATATCTCTCTTTTGCAAAGAGCTAGGCATTGGAAAATTCAGGGCTATACCGTGTAGATGAAGCACTAACAGGAGGCTTTTAAATTTTCATTCTAGTGTCCTTCGTTTGGGAGAAAAATGCAAAAGTACAATGCTGCTTTTCCTTGCCGATATCTCTCTTTTGCAAAGAGATAGGCATTTGAAAATGCAGGGCTATAACGTGAAGATGAAGCACTAACAGGAGGCTTTAAAATTTTCATTCTAGTGTCTTTTGTTTGAGAGAAAAAATGCAAAGGTACAATACAGCTTTTCCTTGCCAATATCTCTCTTTTGCAAAGAGCTAGGCATTGGAAAATTCAGGGCTATACCGTGTAGATGAAGCACTAACAGGAGGCTTTTAAATTTTCATTCTAGTGTCCTTCGTTTGGGAGAAAAATGCAAAGGTACAATACAGTTTTTCCTTGCCGATATCTCTCTTTGGCAAAGAGATAGGCATTGGAAAATTCAGGGCTATAACGTGTAGATGAAGCACTAACAGGAGGCTTTAAAATTTTCATTCTAGTGTCTTTCGTTTGGGAGAAAAATGCAAAGGTACAATACAGTTTTTCCTTGCCGATATCTCTCTTTGGCAAAGAGATAGGCATTGGAAAATTCAGGGCTATAACGCGTAGATGAAGCACTAACAGGAGGCTTTAAAATTTTCATTCTAGTGTCTTTCGTTTGGGAGAAAAATGCAAAGGTACAATACAGCTTTTCCTTGCCAATATCTCTCTTTTGCAAAGAGCTAGGCATTGGAAAATGCAGGGCTATAACGTGTAGATGAAGCACTAACAGGAGGCTTTAAAATTTTCATTCTAGTGTCTTTCGTTTGGGAGAAAAATGCAAAGGTACAATACAGCTTTTCCTTGCCGATATCTCTCTTTTGCAAAGAGCTAGGCATTGGAAAATTCAGGGCTATAACGTGTAGATGAAGCACTAACAGTAGGCTTTAAAATTTTCATTCTAGTGTCCTTCGTTTGGGAGAAAAATGCAAAGGTACAATACAGCTTTTCCTTGCCAATATCTCTCTTTTGCAAAGAGCTAGGCATTGGAAAATTCAGGGCTATAACGTGTAGATGAAGCACTAACAGGAGGCTTTAAAATTTTCATTCTAGTGTCTTTCGTTTGGGAGAAAAATGCAAAGGTACAATACAGCTTTTCCTTGCCAATATCTCTCTTTTGCAAAGAGCTAGGCATTGGAAAATGCAGGGCTATAACGTGTAGATGAAGCACTAACAGGAGGCTTTACAATTTTCATTCTAGTGTCTTTCGTTTGGGAGAAAAATGCAAAGGTACAATGCTGCTTTTCCTTGCCGATATCTCTCTTTTGCAAAGAGCTAGGCATTGGAAAATTCAGGGCTATACCGTGTAGATGAAGCACTAACAGGAGGCTTTAAAATTTTCATTCTAGTGTCTTTCGTTTGGGAGAAAAATGCAAAGGTACAATACAGCATTTCCTTGCCGATATCTCTCTTTTGCAAAGAGATAGGCATTGGAAAATTCAGGGCTATAACGTGTAGATGAAGCACTAACAGGAGGCTTTAAAATGTTCATTCTAGTGTCTTTCGTTTGGGAGAAAAATGCAAAGGTACAATACAGCTTTTCCTTGCCGATATCTCTCTTTTGCAAAGAGATAGGCATTGGAAAATTCAGGGCTATAACGTGTAGATGAAGCACTAACAGGAGGCTTTAAAATTTTCATTCTAGTGTCCTTCGTTTGGGAGAAAAATGCAAAGGTTCAATACAGCTTTTCCTTGCCGATATCTCTCTTTTGCAAAGAGATAGGCATTGGAAAATTCAGGGCTATAACGTGTAGATGAAGCACTAACAGGAGGCTTTAAAATTTTCATTCTAGTGTCTTTCGTTTGGGAGAAAAATGCAAAGGTACAATACAGCTTTTCCTTGCCGATATCTCTCTTTTGCAAAGAGCTAGGCATTGGAAAATTCAGGGCTATAACGTGTAGATGAAGCACTAACAGTAGGCTTTAAAATTTTCATTCTAGTGTCCTTCGTTTGAGAGAAAAATGCAAAGGTACAATACAGCATTTCCTTGCCAATATCTCTCTTTTGCAAAGAGCTAGGCATTGGAAAATTCAGGGCTATAACGTGTAGATGAAGCACTAACAGGAGGCTTTAAAATTTTCATTCTAGTGTCTTTCGTTTGGGAGAAAAATGCAAAGGTACAATACAGTTTTTCCTTGCCGATATCTCTCTTTTGCAAAGAGATAGGCATTGGAAAATTCAGGGCTATAACGTGTAGATGAAGCACTAACAGGAGGCTTTTAAATTTTCATTCTAGTGTCCTTCGTTTGGGAGAAAAATGCAAAGGTACAATACAGCTTTTCCTTGCCGATATCTCTCTTTTGCAAAGAGATAGGCATTGGAAAATTCAGGGCTATAACGTGTAGATGAAGCACTAACAGGAGGCTTTTAAATTTTCATTCTAGTGTCCTTCGTTTGGGAGAAAAATGCAAAGGTACAATACAGCTTTTCCTTGCCGATATCTCTCTTTTGCAAAGAGATAGGCATTGGAAAATTCAGGGCTATAACGTGTAGATGAAGCACTAACAGGAGGCTTTAAAATTTTAATTCTAGTGTCCTTCGTTTGGGAGAAAAATGCAAAGGTACAATACAGCTTTTCCTTGCCGATATCTCTCTTTTGCAAAGAGATAGGCATTGGAAAATTCAGGGCTATAACGTGTAGATGAAGCACTAATAGGAGGCTTTAAAATTTTCAATCTAGTGTCCTTCGTTTGGGAGAAAAATGCAAAGGTACAATACAGCTTTTCCTTGCCAATATCTCTCTTTTGCAAAGAGCTAGGCATTGGAAAATTCAGGGCTATACCGTGTAGATGAAGCACTAACAGGAGGCTTTAAAATTTTCATTCTAGTGTCTTTCGTTTGGGAGAAAAATGCAAAGGTACAATACAGCATTTCCTTGCCGATATCTCTCTTTTGCAAAGAGATAGGCATTGGAAAATTCAGGGCTATAACGTGTAGATGAAGCACTAACAGGAGGCTTTAAAATGTTCATTCTAGTGTCTTTCGTTTGGGAGAAAAATGCAAAGGTACAATACAGCTTTTCCTTGCCGATATCTCTCTTTTGCAAAGAGATAGGCATTGGAAAATTCAGGGCTATAACGTGTAGATGAAGCACTAACAGGAGGCTTTAAAATTTTCATTCTAGTGTCCTTCGTTTGGGAGAAAAATGCAAAGGTACAATACAGCTTTTCCTTGCCGATATCTCTCTTTTGCAAAGAGATAGGCATTGGAAAATTCAGGGCTATAACGTGTAGATGAAGCACTAATAGGAGGCTTTAAAATTTTCATTCTAGTGTCCTTCGTTTGGGAGAAAAATGCAAAGGTTCAATACAGCTTTTCCTTGCCGATATCTCTCTTTTGCAAAGAGATAGGCATTGGAAAATTCAGGGCTATAACGTGTAGATGAAGCACTAACAGGAGGCTTTAAAATTTTCATTCTAGTGTCTTTCGTTTTGGAGAAAAATGCAAAGGTACAATACAGCTTTTCCTTGCCGATATCTCTCTTTTGCAAAGAGCTAGGCATTGGAAAATTCAGGGCTATAACGTGTAGATGAAGCACTAACAGTAGGCTTTAAAATTTTCATTCTAGTGTCCTTCGTTTGGGAGAAAAATGCAAAGGTACAATACAGCTTTTCCTTGCCAATATCTCTCTTTTGCAAAGAGCTAGGCATTGGAAAATTCAGGGCTATAATGTGTAGATGAAGCACTAACAGGAGGCTTTAAAATTTTCATTCTAGTGTCTTTCGTTTGGGAGAAAAATGCAAAGGTACAATACAGCTTTTCCTTGCCAATATCTCTCTTTTGCAAAGAGCTAGGCATTGGAAAATGCAGGGCTATAACGTGTAGATGAAGCACTAACAGGAGGCTTTACAATTTTCATTCTAGTGTCTTTCGTTTGGGAGAAAAATGCAAAGGTACAATGCTGCTTTTCCTTGCCGATATCTCTCTTTTGCAAAGAGCTAGGCATTGGAAAATTCAGGGCTATACCGTGTAGATGAAGCACTAACAGGAGGCTTTAAAATTTTCATTCTAGTGTCTTTCGTTTGGGAGAAAAATGCAAAGGTACAATACAGCTTTTCCTTGCCGATATCTCTCTTTTGCAAAGAGCTAGGCATTGGAAAATTCAGGGCTATAACGTGTAGATGAAGCACTAACAGTAGGCTTTAAAATTTTCATTCTAGTGTCCTTCGTTTGAGAGAAAAATGCAAAGGTACAATACAGCATTTCCTTGCCAATATCTCTCTTTTGCAAAGAGCTAGGCATTGGAAAATTCAGGGCTATAACGTGTAGATGAAGCACTAACAGGAGGCTTTAAAATTTTCATTCTAGTGTCTTTCGTTTGGGAGAAAAATGCAAAGGTACAATACAGTTTTTCCTTGCCGATATCTCTCTTTTGCAAAGAGATAGGCATTGTAAAATTCAGGGCTATAACGTGTAGATGAAGCACTAACAGGAGGCTTTTAAATTTTCATTCTAGTGTCCTTCGTTTGGGAGAAAAATGCAAAGGTACAATACAGCTTTTCCTTGCCGATATCTCTCTTTTGCAAAGAGATAGGCATTGGAAAATTCAGGGCTATAACGTGTAGATGAAGCACTAACAGGAGGCTTTTAAATTTTCATTCTAGTGTCCTTCGTTTGGGAGAAAAATGCAAAGGTACAATACAGCTTTTCCTTGCCGATATCTCTCTTTTGCAAAGAGATAGGCATTGGAAAATTCAGGGCTATAACGTGTAGATGAAGCACTAACAGGAGGCTTTAAAATTTTAATTCTAGTGTCCTTCGTTTGGGAGAAAAATGCAAAGGTACAATACAGCTTTTCCTTGCCGATATCTCTCTTTTGCAAAGAGATAGGCATTGGAAAATTCAGGGCTATAACGTGTAGATGAAGCACTAATAGGAGGCTTTAAAATTTTCAATCTAGTGTCCTTCGTTTGGGAGAAAAATGCAAAGGTACAATACAGCTTTTCCTTGCCAATATCTCTCTTTTGCAAAGAGCTAGGCATTGGAAAATTCAGGGCTATACCGTGTAGATGAAGCACTAACAGGAGGCTTTAAAATTTTCATTCTAGTGTCTTTCGTTTGGGAGAAAAATGCAAAGGTACAATACAGCATTTCCTTGCCGATATCTCTCTTTTGCAAAGAGATAGGCATTGGAAAATTCAGGGCTATAACGTGTAGATGAAGCACTAACAGGAGGCTTTAAAATGTTCATTCTAGTGTCTTTCGTTTGGGAGAAAAATGCAAAGGTACAATACAGCTTTTCCTTGCCGATATCTCTCTTTTGCAAAGAGATAGGCATTGGAAAATTCAGGGCTATAACGTGTAGATGAAGCACTAACAGGAGGCTTTAAAATTTTCATTCTAGTGTCCTTCGTTTGGGAGAAAAATGCAAAGGTACAATACAGCTTTTCCTTGCCGATATCTCTCTTTTGCAAAGAGATAGGCATTGGAAAATTCAGGGCTATAACGTGTATATGAAGCACTAATAGGAGGCTTTAAAATTTTCATTCTAGTGTCCTTCGTTTGGGAGAAAAATGCAAAGGTTCAATACAGCTTTTCCTTGCCGATATCTCTCTTTTGCAAAGAGATAGGCATTGGAAAATTCAGGGCTATAACGTGTAGATGAAGCACTAACAGGAGGCTTTAAAATTTTCATTCTAGTGTCTTTCGTTTTGGAGAAAAATGCAAAGGTACAATACAGCTTTTCCTTGCCGATATCTCTCTTTTGCAAAGAGCTAGGCATTGGAAAATTCAGGGCTATAACGTGTAGATGAAGCACTAACAGTAGGCTTTAAAATTTTCATTCTAGTGTCCTTCGTTTGGGAGAAAAATGCAAAGGTACAATACAGCTTTTCCTTGCCAATATCTCTCTTTTGCAAAGAGCTAGGCATTGGAAAATTCAGGGCTATAATGTGTAGATGAAGCACTAACAGGAGGCTTTAAAATTTTCATTCTAGTGTCTTTCGTTTGGGAGAAAAATGCAAAGGTACAATACAGCTTTTCCTTGCCAATATCTCTCTTTTGCAAAGAGCTAGGCATTGGAAAATGCAGGGCTATAACGTGTAGATGAAGCACTAACAGGAGGCTTTACAATTTTCATTCTAGTGTCTTTCGTTTGGGAGAAAAATGCAAAGGTACAATGCTGCTTTTCCTTGCCGATATCTCTCTTTTGCAAAGAGCTAGGCATTGGAAAATTCAGGGCTATACCGTGTAGATGAAGCACTAACAGGAGGCTTTAAAATTTTCATTCTAGTGTCTTTCGTTTGGGAGAAAAATGCAAAGGTACAATACAGCTTTTCCTTGCCGATATCTCTCTTTTGCAAAGAGCTAGGCATTGGAAAATTCAGGGCTATAACGTGTAGATGAAGCACTAACAGTAGGCTTTAAAATTTTCATTCTAGTGTCCTTCGTTTGAGAGAAAAATGCAAAGGTACAATACAGCATTTCCTTGCCAATATCTCTCTTTTGCAAAGAGCTAGGCATTGGAAAATTCAGGGCTATAACGTGTAGATGAAGCACTAACAGGAGGCTTTAAAATTTTCATTCTAGTGTCTTTCGTTTGGGAGAAAAATGCAAAGGTACAATACAGTTTTTCCTTGCCGATATCTCTCTTTTGCAAAGAGATAGGCATTGTAAAATTCAGGGCTATAACGTGTAGATGAAGCACTAACAGGAGGCTTTTAAATTTTCATTCTACTGTCCTTCGTTTGGGAGAAAAATGCAAAGGTACAATACAGCTTTTCCTTGCCGATATCTCTCTTTTGCAAAGAGATAGGCATTGGAAAATTCAGGGCTATAACGTGTAGATGAAGCACTAACAGGAGGCTTTTAAATTTTCATTCTAGTGTCCTTCGTTTGGGAGAAAAATGCAAAGGTACAATACAGCTTTTCCTTGCCGATATCTCTCTTTTGCAAAGAGATAGGCATTGGAAAATTCAGGGCTATAACGTGTAGATGAAGCACTAACAGGAGGCTTTAAAATTTTAATTCTAGTGTCCTTCGTTTGGGAGAAAAATGCAAAGGTACAATACAGCTTTTCCTTGCCGATATCTCTCTTTTGCAAAGAGATAGGCATTGGAAAATTCAGGGCTATAACGTGTAGATGAAGCACTAATAGGAGGCTTTAAAATTTTCAATCTAGTGTCCTTCGTTTGGGAGAAAAATGCAAAGGTACAATACAGCTTTTCCTTGCCAATATCTCTCTTTTGCAAAGAGCTAGGCATTGGAAAATTCAGGGCTATACCGTGTAGATGAAGCACTAACAGGAGGCTTTAAAATTTTCATTCTAGTGTCTTTCGTTTGGGAGAAAAATGCAAAGGTACAATACAGCATTTCCTTGCCGATATCTCTCTTTTGCAAAGAGATAGGCATTGGAAAATTCAGGGCTATAACGTGTAGATGAAGCACTAACAGGAGGCTTTAAAATGTTCATTCTAGTTTCTTTCGTTTGGGAGAAAAATGCAAAGGTACAATACAGCTTTTCCTTGCCGATATCTCTCTTTTGCAAAGAGATAGGCATTGGAAAATTCAGGGCTATAACGTGTAGATGAAGCACTAACAGGAGGCTTTAAAATTTTCATTCTAGTGTCCTTCGTTTGGGAGAAAAATGCAAAGGTACAATACAGCTTTTCCTTGCCGATATCTCTCTTTTGCAAAGAGATAGGCATTGGAAAATTCAGGGCTATAACGTGTAGATGAAGCACTAATAGGAGGCTTTAAAATTTTCATTCTAGTGTCCTTCGTTTGGGAGAAAAATGCAAAGGTTCAATACAGCTTTTCCTTGCCGATATCTCTCTTTTGCAAAGAGATAGGCATTGGAAAATTCAGGGCTATAACGTGTAGATGAAGCACTAACAGGAGGCTTTAAAATTTTCATTCTAGTGTCTTTCGTTTTGGAGAAAAATGCAAAGGTACAATACAGCTTTTCCTTGCCGATATCTCTCTTTTGCAAAGAGATAGGCATTGGAAAATTCAGGGCTATAACGTGTAGATGAAGCACTAACAGTAGGCTTTAAAATTTTCATTCTAGTGTCCTTCGTTTGGGAGAAAAATGCAAAGGTACAATACAGCTTTTCCTTGCCAATATCTCTCTTTTGCAAAGAGCTAGGCATTGGAAAATTCAGGGCTATAATGTGTAGATGAAGCACTAACAGGAGGCTTTAAAATTTTCATTCTAGTGTCTTTCGTTTGGGAGAAAAATGCAAAGGTACAATACAGCTTTTCCTTGCCAATATCTCTCTTTTGCAAAGAGCTAGGCATTGGAAAATGCAGGGCTATAACGTGTAGATGAAGCACTAACAGGAGGCTTTACAATTTTCATTCTAGTGTCTTTCGTTTGGGAGAAAAATGCAAAGGTACAATGCTGCTTTTCCTTGCCGATATCTCTCTTTTGCAAAGAGCTAGGCATTGGAAAATTCAGGGCTATACCGTGTAGATGAAGCACTAACAGGAGGCTTTAAAATTTTCATTCTAGTGTCTTTCGTTTGGGAGAAAAATGCAAAGGTACAATACAGCATTTCCTTGCCGATATCTCTCTTTTGCAAAGAGATAGGCATTGGAAAATTCAGGGCTATAACGTGTAGATGAAGCACTAACAGGAGGCTTTAAAATGTTCATTCTAGTGTCTTTCATTTGGGAGAAAAATGCAAAGGTACAATACAGCTTTTCCTTGCCGATATCTCTCTTTTGCAAAGAGATAGGCATTGGAAAATTCAGGGCTATAACGTGTAGATGAAGCACTAACAGGAGGCTTTAAAATTTTCATTCTAGTGTCCTTCGTTTGGGAGAAAAATGCAAAGGTTCAATACAGCTTTTCCTTGCCGATATCTCTCTTTTGCAAAGAGATAGGCATTGGAAAATTCAGGGCTATAACGTGTAGATGAAGCACTAACAGGAGGATTTAAAATTTTCATTCTAGTGTCTTTCGTTTGGGAGAAAAATGCAAAGGTACAATACAGCTTTTCCTTGCCGATATCTCTCTTTTGCAAAGAGCTAGGCTTTGGAAAATTCAGGGCTATAACGTGTAGATGAAGCACTAACAGTAGGCTTTAAAATTTTCATTCTAGTGTCCTTCGTTTGGGAGAAAAATGCAAAGGTACAATACAGCTTTTCCTTGCCAATATCTCTCTTTTGCAAAGAGCTAGGCATTGGAAAATTCAGGGCTATAACGTGTAGATGAAGCACTAACAGGAGGTTTTAAAATTTTCATTCTAGTGTCTTTCGTTTGGGAGAAAAATGCAAAGGTACAATACAGTTTTTCCTTGCCGATATCTCTCTTTTGCAAAGAGATAGGCATTGGAAAATTCAGGGCTATAACGTGTAGATGAAGCACTAACAGGAGGCTTTTAAATTTTCATTCTAGTGTCCTTCGTTTGGGAGAAAAATGCAAAGGTACAATACAGCTTTTCCTTGCCGTTATCTCTCTTTTGCAAAGAGATAGGCATTGGAAAATTCAGGGCTATAACGTGTAGATGAAGCACTAACAGGAGGCTTTTACATTTTCATTCTAGTGTCCTTCGTTTGGGAGAAAAATGCAAAGGTACAATACAGCTTTTCCTTGCCGATATCTCTCTTTTGCAGAGATAGGCATTGGAAAATTCAGGGCTATAACGTGTAGATGAAGCACTAACAGGAGGCTTTAAAATTTTAATTCTAGTGTCTTTCGTTTGGGAGAAAAATGCAAAGGTACAATACAGCTTTTCCTTGCCGATATCTCTCTTTTGCAAAGAGATAGGCATTGGAAAATTCAGGGCTATAACGTGTAGATGAAGCACTAACAGGAGGCTTTAAAATTTTCATTCTAGTGTCCTTCGTTTGGGAGAAAAAGGCAAAGGTACAATACAGTTTTTCCTTGCCGATATCTCTCTTTGGCAAAGAGATAGGCATTGGAAAATTCAGGGCTATAACGCGTAGATGAAGCACTAACAGGAGGCTTTAAAATTTTCATTCTAGTGTCTTTCGTTTGGGAGAAAAATGCAAAGTTACAATACAGCTTTTCCTTGCCGATATCTCTCTTTTGCAAAGAGATAGGCATTGGAAAATTCAGGGCTATAACGTGTAGATGAAGCACTAACAGGAGGCTTTAAAATTTTCATTCTAGTGTCCTTCGTTTGGGAGAAAAATGCAAAGGTACAAGACAGCTTTTCCTTGCCAATATCTCTCTTTTGCAAAGAGCTGCGCATTGGAAAATTCAGGGCTATGTCGTGTAGATGATGGCCTAACAGGAGGCTTTAAAATGTTCTTTCTAGTGTCCTTCGTTTGGGAGAAAAATGCAATGGTACAAGACAGCTTTTCCTTGCCAATATCTATCTTTTGCAAAGAGCTGCGCATTGGAAAATTCAGGGCTATGTCGTGTAGATGATGGCCTAACAGGAGGCTTTAAAATTTTCTTTCTAGTGTCCTTCGTTTGGGAGAAAAATGCAATGGTACAAGACAGCTTTTCCTTGCCAATATCTCTCTTTTGCAAAGAGCTGCGCATTGGAAAATTCAGGGCTATGTCGTGTAGATGATGGCCTAAAAGGAGGCTTTAAAATTTTCTTTCTAGTGTCCTTCGTTTGGGAGAAAAATGCAATGGTACAAGACAGCTTTTCCTTGCCAATATCTCTCTTTTGCAAAGAGCTGCGCATTGGAAAATTCAGGGCTATGTCGTGTAGATGATGGCCTAACAGGAGGCTTTAACATTTTCTTTCTAGTGTCCTTCGTTTGGGAGAAAAATGCAATGGTACAAGACAGCTTTTCCTTGCCAATATCTCTCTTTTGCAAAGAGCTGCGCATTGGAAAATTCAGGGCTATGTCGTGTAGATGATGGCCTAAAAGGAGGCTTTAAAATTTTCTTTCTAGTGTCCTTCGTTTGGGAGAAAAATGCAATGGTACAAGACAGCTTTTCCTTGCCAATATCTCTCTTTTGCAAAGAGCTGCGCATTGGAAAATTCAGGGCTATGTCGTGTAGATGATGGCCTAACAGGAGGCTTTAAAATTTTCTTTCTAGTGTCCTTCGTTTGGGAGAAAAATGCAAAGGTACAAGACAGCTTTTCCTTGCCAATATCTCTATTTTGCAAAGAGCTACGCATTGGAAAATTCAGGGCTATGTCGTGTAGATGATGGCCTAACAGGAGGCTTTAAAATTTTCTTTCTAGTGTCCTTCGTTTGGGAGAAAAATGCAAAGGTACAAGACAGCTTTTCCTTGCCAATATCTCTCTTTTGCAAAGAGCTGCGCATTGGAAAATTCAGGGCTATGTCGTGTAGATGATGGCCTAACAGGAGGCTTTAAAATTTTCTTTCTAGTGTCCTTCGTTTGGGAGAAAAATGCAAAGGTACAAGACAGCTTTTCCTTGCCAATATCTCTCTTATGCAAAGAGCTACGCATTGGAAAATTCAGGGCTATGTCGTGTAGATGATGGCCTAACAGGAGGCTTTAAAATTTTCTTTCTAGTGACCTTCGTTTGGGAGAAAAATGCAAAGGTACAAGACAGCTTTTCCTTGCCAATATCTCTCTTTTGCAAAGAGCTGCGCATTGGAAAATTCAGGGCTATGTCGTGTAGATGATGGCCTAACAGGAGGCTTTAAAATGTTCTTTCTAGTGTCCTTCGTTTGGGAGAAAAATGCAATGGTACAAGACAGCTTTTCCTTGCCAATATCTCTCTTTTGCAAAGAGCTGCGCATTGGAAAATTCAGGGCTATGTCGTGTAGATGATGGCCTAACAGGAGGCTTTAAAATTTTCTTTCTAGTGTCCTTCGTTTGGGAGAAAAATGCAAAGGTACAAGACAGCTTTTCCTTGCCAATATCTCTCTTTTGCAAAGAGCTACGCATTGGAAAATTCAGGGCTATGTCGTGTAGATGATGGCCTAACAGGAGGCTTTAAAATTTTCTTTCTAGTGTCCTTCGTTTGGGAGAAAAATGCAATGGTACAAGACAGCTTTTCCTTGCCAAGAGCTGCGCATTGGAAAATTCAGGGCTATGTCGTGTAGATGATGGCCTAACAGGAGGCTTTAAAATTTTCTTTCTAGTGACCTTCGTTTGGGAGAAAAATGCAAAGGTACAAGACAGCTTTTCCTTGCCAATATCTCTCTTTTGCAAAGAGCTGCGCATTGGAAAATTCAGGGCTATGTCGTGTAGATGATGGCCTAACAGGAGGCTTTAAAATGTTCTTTCTAGTGTCCTTCGTTTGGGAGAAAAATGCAATGGTACAAGACAGCTTTTCCTTGCCAATATCTCTCTTTTGCAAAGAGCTGCGCATTGGAAAATTCAGGGCTATGTCGTGTAGATGATGGCCTAACAGGAGGCTTTAAAATTTTCTTTCTAGTGTCCTTCGTTTGGGAGAAAAATGCAATGGTACAAGACAGCTTTTCCTTGCCAATATCTCTCTTTTGCAAAGAGCTGCGCATTGGAAAATTCAGGGCTATGTCGTGTAGATAATGGCCTAACAGGAGGCTTTAAAATTTTCTTTCTAGTGTCCTTCGTTTGGGAGAAAAATGCAAAGGTACAAGACAGCTTTTCCTTGCCAATATCTCTCTTTTGCAAAGAGCTACTCATTGGAAAATTCAGGGCTATGTCGTGTAGATGATGGCCTAACAGGAGGCTTTAAAATTTTCTTTCTAGTGCCCTTCGTTTGGGAGAAAAATGCAAAGGTACAAGACAGCTTTTCCTTGCCAATATCTCTCTTTTGCAAAGAGCTAGGCATTGGAAAATTCAGGGCTATAATGTGTAGATGAAGCACTAACAGGAGGCTTTAAAATTTTCATTCTAGTGTCTTTCGTTTTGGAGAAAAATGCAAAGGTACAATACAGCTTTTCCTTGCCGATATCTCTCTTTTGCAAAGAGCTAGGCATTGGAAAAATCAGGGCTATAACGTGTAGATGAAGCACTAACAGTAGGCTTTAAAATTTTCATTCTAGTGTCTTTCGTTTGGGAGAAAAATGCAAAGGTACAATACAGCTTTTCCTTGCCAATATCTCTCTTTTGCAAAGAGCTAGGCATTGGAAAATGCAGGGCTATAACGTGTAGATGAAGCACTAACAGGAGGCTTTACAATTTTCATTCTAGTGTCTTTCGTTTGGGAGAAAAATGCAAAGGTACAATGCTGCTTTTCCTTGCCGATATCTCTCTTTTGCAAAGAGCTAGGCATTGGAAAATTCAGGGCTATACCGTGTAGATGAAGCACTAACAGGAGGCTTTAAAATTTTCATTCTAGTGTCTTTCGTTTGGGAGAAAAATGCAAAGGTACAATACAGCTTTTCCTTGCCGATATCTCTCTTTTGCAAAGAGCTAGGCATTGGAAAATTCAGGGCTATAACGTGTAGATGAAGCACTAACAGTAGGCTTTAAAATTTTCATTCTAGTGTCCTTCGTTTGAGAGAAAAATGCAAAGGTACAATACAGCATTTCCTTGCCAATATCTCTCTTTTGCAAAGAGCTAGGCATTGGAAAATTCAGGGCTATAACGTGTAGATGAAGCACTAACAGGAGGCTTTAAAATTTTCATTCTAGTGTCTTTCGTTTGGGAGAAAAATGCAAAGGTACAATACAGTTTTTCCTTGCCGATATCTCTCTTTTGCAAAGAGATAGGCATTGTAAAATTCAGGGCTATAACGTGTAGATGAAGCACTAACAGGAGGCTTTTAAATTTTCATTCTAGTGTCCTTCGTTTGGGAGAAAAATGCAAAGGTACAATACAGCTTTTCCTTGCCGATATCTCTCTTTTGCAAAGAGATAGGCATTGGAAAATTCAGGGCTATAACGTGTAGATGAAGCACTAACAGGAGGCTTTTAAATTTTCATTCTAGTGTCCTTCGTTTGGGAGAAAAATGCAAAGGTACAATACAGCTTTTCCTTGCCGATATCTCTCTTTTGCAAAGAGATAGGCATTGGAAAATTCAGGGCTATAACGTGTAGATGAAGCACTAACAGGAGGCTTTAAAATTTTAATTCTAGTGTCCTTCGTTTGGGAGAAAAATGCAAAGGTACAATACAGCTTTTCCTTGCCGATATCTCTCTTTTGCAAAGAGATAGGCATTGGAAAATTCAGGGCTATAACGTGTAGATGAAGCACTAATAGGAGGCTTTAAAATTTTCAATCTAGTGTCCTTCGTTTGGGAGAAAAATGCAAAGGTACAATACAGCTTTTCCTTGCCAATATCTCTCTTTTGCAAAGAGCTAGGCATTGGAAAATTCAGGGCTATACCGTGTAGATGAAGCACTAACAGGAGGCTTTAAAATTTTCATTCTAGTGTCTTTCGTTTGGGAGAAAAATGCAAAGGTACAATACAGCATTTCCTTGCCGATATCTCTCTTTTGCAAAGAGATAGGCATTGGAAAATTCAGGGCTATAACGTGTAGATGAAGCACTAACAGGAGGCTTTAAAATGTTCATTCTAGTGTCTTTCGTTTGGGAGAAAAATGCAAAGGTACAATACAGCTTTTCCTTGCCGATATCTCTCTTTTGCAAAGAGATAGGCATTGGAAAATTCAGGGCTATAACGTGTAGATGAAGCACTAACAGGAGGCTTTAAAATTTTCATTCTAGTGTCCTTCGTTTGGGAGAAAAATGCAAAGGTACAATACAGCTTTTCCTTGCCGATATCTCTCTTTTGCAAAGAGATAGGCATTGGAAAATTCCGGGCTATAACGTGTAGATGAAGCACTAATAGGAGGCTTTAAAATTTTCATTCTAGTGTCCTTCGTTTGGGAGAAAAATGCAAAGGTTCAATACAGCTTTTCCTTGCCGATATCTCTCTTTTGCAAAGAGATAGGCATTGGAAAATTCAGGGCTATAACGTGTAGATGAAGCACTAACAGGAGGCTTTAAAATTTTCATTCTAGTGTCTTTCGTTTTGGAGAAAAATGCAAAGGTACAATACAGCTTTTCCTTGCCGATATCTCTCTTTTGCAAAGAGCTAGGCATTGGAAAATTCAGGGCTATAACGTGTAGATGAAGCACTAACAGTAGGCTTTAAAATTTTCATTCTAGTGTCCTTCGTTTGGGAGAAAAATGCAAAGGTACAATACAGCTTTTCCTTGCCAATATCTCTCTTTTGCAAAGAGCTAGGCATTGGAAAATTCAGGGCTATAATGTGTAGATGAAGCACTAACAGGAGGCTTTAAAATTTTCATTCTAGTGTCTTTCGTTTGGGAGAAAAATGCAAAGGTACAATACAGCTTTTCCTTGCCAATATCTCTCTTTTGCAAAGAGCTAGGCATTGGAAAATGCAGGGCTATAACGTGTAGATGAAGCACTAACAGGAGGCTTTACAATTTTCATTCTAGTGTCTTTCGTTTGGGAGAAAAATGCAAAGGTACAATGCTGCTTTTCCTTGCCGATATCTCTCTTTTGCAAAGAGCTAGGCATTGGAAAATTCAGGGCTATACCGTGTAGATGAAGCACTAACAGGAGGCTTTAAAATTTTCATTCTAGTGTCTTTCGTTTGGGAGAAAAATGCAAAGGTACAATACAGCATTTCCTTGCCGATATCTCTCTTTTGCAAAGAGATAGGCATTGGAAAATTCAGGGCTATAACGTGTAGATGAAGCACTAACAGGAGGCTTTAAAATGTTCATTCTAGTGTCTTTCGTTTGGGAGAAAAATGCAAAGGTACAATACAGCTTTTCCTTGCCGATATCTCTCTTTTGCAAAGAGATAGGCATTGGAAAATTCAGGGCTATAACGTGTAGATGAAGCACTAACAGGAGGCTTTAAAATTTTCATTCTAGTGTCCTTCGTTTGGGAGAAAAATGCAAAGGTTCAATACAGCTTTTCCTTGCCGATATCTCTCTTTTGCAAAGAGATAGGCATTGGAAAATTCAGGGCTATAACGTGTAGATGAAGCACTAACAGGAGGATTTAAAATTTTCATTCTAGTGTCTTTCGTTTGGGAGAAAAATGCAAAGGTACAATACAGCTTTTCCTTGCCGATATCTCTCTTTTGCAAAGAGCTAGGCATTGGAAAATTCAGGGCTATAACGTGTAGATGAAGCACTAACAGTAGGCTTTAAAATTTTCATTCTAGTGTCCTTCGTTTGGGAGAAAAATGCAAAGGTACAATACAGCTTTTCCTTGCCAATATCTCTCTTTTGCAAAGAGCTAGGCATTGGAAAATTCAGGGCTATAACGTGTAGATGAAGCACTAACAGGAGGCTTTAAAATTTTCATTCTAGTGTCTTTCGTTTGGGAGAAAAATGCAAAGGTACAATACAGTTTTTCCTTGCCGATATCTCTCTTTTGCAAAGAGATAGGCATTGGAAAATTCAGGGCTATAACGTGTAGATGAAGCACTAACAGGAGGCTTTTAAATTTTCATTCTAGTGTCCTTCGTTTGGGAGAAAAATGCAAAGGTACAATACAGCTTTTCCTTGCCGATATCTCTCTTTTGCAAAGAGATAGGCATTGGAAAATTCAGGGCTATAACGTGTAGATGAAGCACTAACAGGAGGCTTTTAAATTTTCATTCTAGTGTCCTTCGTTTGGGAGAAAAATGCAAAGGTACAATACAGCTTTTCCTTGCCGATATCTCTCTTTTGCAGAGATAGGCATTGGAAAATTCAGGGCTATAACGTGTAGATGAAGCACTAACAGGAGGCTTTAAAATTTTAATTCTAGTGTCTTTCGTTTGGGAGAAAAATGCAAAGGTACA
Source organism: Pseudophryne corroboree (assembly GCF_028390025.1). Taxonomy (NCBI): domain Eukaryota; kingdom Metazoa; phylum Chordata; class Amphibia; order Anura; family Myobatrachidae; genus Pseudophryne; species Pseudophryne corroboree. Next base: position 277,492 of record NW_026969651.1, read on the forward strand.
ATACAGCTTTTCCTTGCCGATATCTCTCTTTTGCAAAGAGATAGGCATTGGAAAATTCAGGGCTATAACGTGTAGATGAAGCACTAACAGGAGGCTTTAAAATTTTCATTCTAGTGTCCTTCGTTTGGGAGAAAAAGGCAAAGGTACAATACAGTTTTTCCTTGCCGATATCTCTCTTTGGCAAAGAGATAGGCATTGGAAAATTCAGGGCTATAACGCGTAGATGAAGCACTAACAGGAGGCTTTAAATTTTTCATTCTAGTGTCTTTCGTTTGGGAGAAAAATGCAAAGTTACAATACAGCTTTTCCTTGCCGATATCTCTCTTTTGCAAAGAGATAGGCATTGGAAAATTCAGGGCTATAACGTGTAGATGAAGCACTAACAGGAGGCTTTAAAATTTTCATTCTAGTGTCCTTCGTTTGGGAGAAAAATGCAAAGGTACAAGACAGCTTTTCCTTGCCAATATCTCTCTTTTGCAAAGAGCTGCGCATTGGAAAATTCAGGGCTATGTCGTGTAGATGATGGCCTAACAGGAGGCTTTAAAATGTTCTTTCTAGTGTCCTTCGTTTGGGAGAAAAATGCAATGGTACAAGACAGCTTTTCCTTGCCAATATCTCTCTTTTGCAAAGAGCTGCGCATTGGAAAATTCAGGGCTATGTCGTGTAGATGATGGCCTAACAGGAGGCTTTAAAATTTTCTTTCTAGTGTCCTTCGTTTGGGAGAAAAATGCAATGGTACAAGACAGCTTTTCCTTGCCAATATCTCTCTTTTGCAAAGAGCTGCGCATTGGAAAATTCAGGGCTATGTCGTGTAGATGATGGCCTAACAGGAGGCTTTAAAATTTTCTTTCTAGTGTCCTTCGTTTGGGAGAAAAATGCAAAGGTACAAGACAGCTTTTCCTTGCCAATATCTCTATTTTGCAAAGAGCTACGCATTGGAAAATTCAGGGCTATGTCGTGTAGATGATGGCCTAACAGGAGGCTTTAAAATTTTCTTTCTAGTGCCCTTCGTTTGGGAGAAAAATGCAATGGTACAAGACAGCTTTTCCTTGCCAATATCTCTCTTTTGCAAAGAGCTGCGCATTGGAAAATTCAGGGCTATGTCGTGTAGATGATGGCCTAACAGGAGGCTTTAAAATTTTCTTTCTAGTGTCCTTCGTTTGGGAGAAAAATGCAAAGATACAAGACAGCTTTTCCTTGCCAATATCTCTATTTTGCAAAGAGCTACGCATTGGAAAATTCAGGGCTATGTCGTGTAGATGATGGCCTAACAGGAGGCTTTAAAATTTTCTTTCTAGTGTCCTTCGTTTGGGAGAAAAATGCAAAGGTACAAGACAGCTTTTCCTTGCCAATATCTCTCTTTTGCAAAGAGCTGCGCATTGGAAAATTCAGGGCTATGTCGTGTAGATGATGGCCTAACAGGAGGCTTTAAAATTTTCTTTCTAGTGTCCTTCGTTTGGGAGAAAAATGCAATGGTACAAGACAGCTTTTCCTTGCCAATATCTCTCTTATGCAAAGAGCTACGCATTGGAAAATTCAGGGCTATGTCGTGTAGATGATGGCCTAACAGGAGGCTTTAAAATTTTCTTTCTAGTGACCTTCGTTTGGGAGAAAAATGCAAAGGTACAAGACAGCTTTTCCTTGCCAATATCTCTCTTTTGCAAAGAGCTGCGCATTGGAAAATTCAGGGCTATGTCGTGTAGATGATGGCCTAACAGGAGGCTTTAAAATGTTCTTTCTAGTGTCCTTCGTTTGGGAGAAAAATGCAATGGTACAAGACAGCTTTTCCTTGCCAATATCTCTCTTTTGCAAAGAGCTGCGCATTGGAAAATTCAGGGCTATGTCGTGTAGATGATGGCCTAACAGGAGGCTTTAAAATTTTCTTTCTAGTGTCCTTCGTTTGGGAGAAAAATGCAAAGGTACAAGACAGCTTTTCCTTGCCAATATCTCTCTTTTGCAAAGAGCTGCGCATTGGAAAATTCAGGGCTATGTCGTGTAGATGATGGCCTAACAGGAGGCTTTAAAATTTTCTTTCTAGTGTCCTTCGTTTGGGAGAAAAATGCAAAGGTACAAGACAGCTTTTCCTTGCCAATATCTCTCTTTTGCAAAGAGCTACTCATTGGAAAATTCAGGGCTATGTCGTGTAGATGATGGCCTAACAGGAGGCTTTAAAATTTTCTTTCTAGTGCCCTTCGTTTGGGAGAAAAATGCAAAGGTACAAGACAGCTTTTCCTTGCCAATATCTCTCTTTTGCAAAGAGCTAGGCATTGGAAAATTCAGGGCTATAATGTGTAGATGAAGCACTAACAGGAGGCTTTAAAATTTTCATTCTAGTGTCCTTCGTTTGGGAGAAAAATGCAAAGGTACAATACAGCTTTTCCTTGCCGATATCTCTCTTTTGCAAAGAGATAGGCATTGGAAAATTCAGGGCTATAACGTGTAGATGAAGCACTAATAGGAGGCTTTAAAATTTTCATTCTAGTGTCCTTCGTTTGGGAGAAAAATGCAAAGGTTCAATACAGCTTTTCCTTGCCGATATCTCTCTTTTGCAAAGAGCTAGGCATTGGAAAATTCAGGGCTATAACGTGTAGATGAAGCACTAACAGGAGGCTTTAAAATTTTCATTCTAGTGTCTTTCGTTTGGGAGAAAAATGCAAAGGTACAATACAGCTTTTCCTTGCCAATATCTCTCTTTTGCAAAGAGCTGCGCATTAAAAAATTCAGGGCTATGTCGTGTAGATGATGGCCTAACAGGAGGCTTTAAAATTTTCTTTCTAGTGCCCTTCGTTTGGGAGAAAAATGCAATGGTACAAGACAGCTTTTCCTTGCCAATATCTCTCTTTTGCAAAGAGCTGCGCATTGGAAAATTCAGGGCTATGTCGTGTAGATGATGGCCTAACAGGAGGCTTTAAAATTTTCTTTCTAGTGTCCTTCGTTTGGGAGAAAAATGCAATGGTACAAGACAGCTTTTCCTTGCCAATATCTCTCTTTTGCAAAGAGCTGCGCATTGGAAAATTCAGGGCTATGTCGTGTAGATAATGGCCTAACAGGAGGCTTTAAAATTTTCTTTCTAGTGTCCTTCGTTTGGGAGAAAAATGCAAAGGTACAAGACAGCTTTTCCTTGCCAATATCTCTCTTTTGCAAAGAGCTACTCATTGGAAAATTCAGGGCTATGTCGTGTAGATGATGGCCTAACAGGAGGCTTTAAAATTTTCTTTCTAGTGCCCTTCGTTTGGGAGAAAAATGCAAAGGTACAAGACAGCTTTTCCTTGCCAATATCTCTCTTTTGCAAAGAGCTAGGCATTGGAAAATTCAGGGCTATAATGTGTAGATGAAGCACTAACAGGAGGCTTTAAAATTTTCATTCTAGTGTCTTTCGTTTTGGAGAAAAATGCAAAGGTACAATACAGCTTTTCCTTGCCGATATCTCTCTTTTGCAAAGAGCTAGGCATTGGAAAAATCAGGGCTATAACGTGTAGATGAAGCACTAACAGTAGGCTTTAAAATTTTCATTCTAGTGTCCTTCGTTTGGGAGAAAAATGCAAAGGTACAATACAGCTTTTCCTTGCCAATATCTCTCTTTTGCAAAGAGCTAGGCATTGGAAAATTCAGGGCTATAATGTGTAGATGAAGCACTAACAGGAGGCTTTAAAATTTTCATTCTAGTGTCTTTCGTTTGGGAGAAAAATGCAAAGGTACAATACAGCTTTTCCTTGCCAATATCTCTCTTTTGCAAAGAGCTAGGCATTGGAAAATGCAGGGCTATAACGTGTAGATGAAGCACTAACAGGAGGCTTTACAATTTTCATTCTAGTGTCTTTCGTTTGGGAGAAAAATGCAAAGGTACAATGCTGCTTTTCCTTGCCGATATCTCTCTTTTGCAAAGAGCTAGGCATTGGAAAATTCAGGGCTATACCGTGTAGATGAAGCACTAACAGGAGGCTTTAAAATTTTCATTCTAGTGTCTTTCGTTTGGGAGAAAAATGCAAAGGTACAATACAGCTTTTCCTTGCCGATATCTCTCTTTTGCAAAGAGCTAGGCATTGGAAAATTCAGGGCTATAACGTGTAGATGAAGCACTAACAGTAGGCTTTAAAATTTTCATTCTAGTGTCCTTCGTTTGAGAGAAAAATGCAAAGGTACAATACAGCATTTCCTTGCCAATATCTCTCTTTTGCAAAGAGCTAGGCATTGGAAAATTCAGGGCTATAACGTGTAGATGAAGCACTAACAGGAGGCTTTAAAATTTTCATTCTAGTGTCTTTCGTTTGGGAGAAAAATGCAAAGGTACAATACAGTTTTTCCTTGCCGATATCTCTCTTTTGCAAAGAGATAGGCATTGTAAAATTCAGGGCTATAACGTGTAGATGAAGCACTAACAGGAGGCTTTTAAATTTTCATTCTAGTGTCCTTCGTTTGGGAGAAAAATGCAAAGGTACAATACAGCTTTTCCTTGCCGATATCTCTCTTTTGCAAAGAGATAGGCATTGGAAAATTCAGGGCTATAACGTGTAGATGAAGCACTAACAGGAGGCTTTTAAATTTTCATTCTAGTGTCCTTCGTTTGGGAGAAAAATGCAAAGGTACAATACAGCTTTTCCTTGCCGATATCTCTCTTTTGCAAAGAGATAGGCATTGGAAAATTCAGGGCTATAACGTGTAGATGAAGCACTAACAGGAGGCTTTAAAATTTTAATTCTAGTGTCCTTCGTTTGGGAGAAAAATGCAAAGGTACAATACAGCTTTTCCTTGCCGATATCTCTCTTTTGCAAAGAGATAGGCATTGGAAAATTCAGGGCTATAACGTGTAGATGAAGCACTAATAGGAGGCTTTAAAATTTTCAATCTAGTGTCCTTCGTTTGGGAGAAAAATGCAAAGGTACAATACAGCTTTTCCTTGCCAATATCTCTCTTTTGCAAAGAGCTAGGCATTGGAAAATTCAGGGCTATACCGTGTAGATGAAGCACTAACAGGAGGCTTTAAAATTTTCATTCTAGTGTCTTTCGTTTGGGAGAAAAATGCAAAGGTACAATACAGCATTTCCTTGCCGATATCTCTCTTTTGCAAAGAGATAGGCATTGGAAAATTCAGGGCTATAACGTGTAGATGAAGCACTAACAGGAGGCTTTAAAATGTTCATTCTAGTGTCTTTCGTTTGGGAGAAAAATGCAAAGGTACAATACAGCTTTTCCTTGCCGATATCTCTCTTTTGCAAAGAGATAGGCATTGGAAAATTCAGGGCTATAACGTGTAGATGAAGCACTAACAGGAGGCTTTAAAATTTTCATTCTAGTGTCCTTCGTTTGGGAGAAAAATGCAAAGGTACAATACAGCTTTTCCTTGCCGATATCTCTCTTTTGCAAAGAGATAGGCATTGGAAAATTCCGGGCTATAACGTGTAGATGAAGCACTAATAGGAGGCTTTAAAATTTTCATTCTAGTGTCCTTCGTTTGGGAGAAAAATGCAAAGGTTCAATACAGCTTTTCCTTGCCGATATCTCTCTTTTGCAAAGAGATAGGCATTGGAAAATTCAGGGCTATAACGTGTAGATGAAGCACTAACAGGAGGCTTTAAAATTTTCATTCTAGTGTCTTTCGTTTTGGAGAAAAATGCAAAGGTACAATACAGCTTTTCCTTGCCGATATCTCTCTTTTGCAAAGAGCTAGGCATTGGAAAATTCAGGGCTATAACGTGTAGATGAAGCACTAACAGTAGGCTTTAAAATTTTCATTCTAGTGTCCTTCGTTTGGGAGAAAAATGCAAAGGTACAATACAGCTTTTCCTTGCCAATATCTCTCTTTTGCAAAGAGCTAGGCATTGGAAAATTCAGGGCTATAATGTGTAGATGAAGCACTAACAGGAGGCTTTAAAATTTTCATTCTAGTGTCTTTCGTTTGGGAGAAAAATGCAAAGGTACAATACAGCTTTTCCTTGCCAATATCTCTCTTTTGCAAAGAGCTAGGCATTGGAAAATGCAGGGCTATAACGTGTAGATGAAGCACTAACAGGAGGCTTTACAATTTTCATTCTAGTGTCTTTCGTTTGGGAGAAAAATGCAAAGGTACAATGCTGCTTTTCCTTGCCGATATCTCTCTTTTGCAAAGAGCTAGGCATTGGAAAATTCAGGGCTATACCGTGTAGATGAAGCACTAACAGGAGGCTTTAAAATTTTCATTCTAGTGTCTTTCGTTTGGGAGAAAAATGCAAAGGTACAATACAGCATTTCCTTGCCGATATCTCTCTTTTGCAAAGAGATAGGCATTGGAAAATTCAGGGCTATAACGTGTAGATGAAGCACTAACAGGAGGCTTTAAAATGTTCATTCTAGTGTCTTTCGTTTGGGAGAAAAATGCAAAGGTACAATACAGCTTTTCCTTGCCGATATCTCTCTTTTGCAAAGAGATAGGCATTGGAAAATTCAGGGCTATAACGTGTAGATGAAGCACTAACAGGAGGCTTTAAAATTTTCATTCTAGTGTCCTTCGTTTGGGAGAAAAATGCAAAGGTTCAATACAGCTTTTCCTTGCCGATATCTCTCTTTTGCAAAGAGATAGGCATTGGAAAATTCAGGGCTATAACGTGTAGATGAAGCACTAACAGGAGGATTTAAAATTTTCATTCTAGTGTCTTTCGTTTGGGAGAAAAATGCAAAGGTACAATACAGCTTTTCCTTGCCGATATCTCTCTTTTGCAAAGAGCTAGGCATTGGAAAATTCAGGGCTATAACGTGTAGATGAAGCACTAACAGTAGGCTTTAAAATTTTCATTCTAGTGTCCTTCGTTTGGGAGAAAAATGCAAAGGTACAATACAGCTTTTCCTTGCCAATATCTCTCTTTTGCAAAGAGCTAGGCATTGGAAAATTCAGGGCTATAACGTGTAGATGAAGCACTAACAGGAGGCTTTAAAATTTTCATTCTAGTGTCTTTCGTTTGGGAGAAAAATGCAAAGGTACAATACAGTTTTTCCTTGCCGATATCTCTCTTTTGCAAAGAGATAGGCATTGGAAAATTCAGGGCTATAACGTGTAGATGAAGCACTAACAGGAGGCTTTTAAATTTTCATTCTAGTGTCCTTCGTTTGGGAGAAAAATGCAAAGGTACAATACAGCTTTTCCTTGCCGATATCTCTCTTTTGCAAAGAGATAGGCATTGGAAAATTCAGGGCTATAACGTGTAGATGAAGCACTAACAGGAGGCTTTTAAATTTTCATTCTAGTGTCCTTCGTTTGGGAGAAAAATGCAAAGGTACAATACAGCTTTTCCTTGCCGATATCTCTCTTTTGCAGAGATAGGCATTGGAAAATTCAGGGCTATAACGTGTAGATGAAGCACTAACAGGAGGCTTTAAAATTTTAATTCTAGTGTCTTTCGTTTGGGAGAAAAATGCAAAGGTACAATACAGCTTTTCCTTGCCGATATCTCTCTTTTGCAAAGAGATAGGCATTGGAAAATTCAGGGCTATAACGTGTAGATGAAGCACTAACAGGAGGCTTTAAAATTTTCATTCTAGTGTCCTTCGTTTGGGAGAAAAAGGCAAAGGTACAATACAGTTTTTCCTTGCCGATATCTCTCTTTGGCAAAGAGATAGGCATTGGAAAATTCAGGGCTATAACGCGTAGATGAAGCACTAACAGGAGGCTTTAAATTTTTCATTCTAGTGTCTTTCGTTTGGGAGAAAAATGCAAAGTTACAATACAGCTTTTCCTTGCCGATATCTCTCTTTTGCAAAGAGATAGGCATTGGAAAATTCAGGGCTATAACGTGTAGATGAAGCACTAACAGGAGGCTTTAAAATTTTCATTCTAGTGTCCTTCGTTTGGGAGAAAAATGCAAAGGTACAAGACAGCTTTTCCTTGCCAATATCTCTCTTTTGCAAAGAGCTGCGCATTGGAAAATTCAGGGCTATGTCGTGTAGATGATGGCCTAACAGGAGGCTTTAAAATGTTCTTTCTAGTGTCCTTCGTTTGGGAGAAAAATGCAATGGTACAAGACAGCTTTTCCTTGCCAATATCTCTCTTTTGCAAAGAGCTGCGCATTGGAAAATTCAGGGCTATGTCGTGTAGATGATGGCCTAACAGGAGGCTTTAAAATTTTCTTTCTAGTGTCCTTCGTTTGGGAGAAAAATGCAATGGTACAAGACAGCTTTTCCTTGCCAATATCTCTCTTTTGCAAAGAGCTGCGCATTGGAAAATTCAGGGCTATGTCGTGTAGATGATGGCCTAACAGGAGGCTTTAAAATTTTCTTTCTAGTGTCCTTCGTTTGGGAGAAAAATGCAAAGGTACAAGACAGCTTTTCCTTGCCAATATCTCTATTTTGCAAAGAGCTACGCATTGGAAAATTCAGGGCTATGTCGTGTAGATGATGGCCTAACAGGAGGCTTTAAAATTTTCTTTCTAGTGCCCTTCGTTTGGGAGAAAAATGCAATGGTACAAGACAGCTTTTCCTTGCCAATATCTCTCTTTTGCAAAGAGCTGCGCATTGGAAAATTCAGGGCTATGTCGTGTAGATGATGGCCTAACAGGAGGCTTTAAAATTTTCTTTCTAGTGTCCTTCGTTTGGGAGAAAAATGCAAAGATACAAGACAGCTTTTCCTTGCCAATATCTCTATTTTGCAAAGAGCTACGCATTGGAAAATTCAGGGCTATGTCGTGTAGATGATGGCCTAACAGGAGGCTTTAAAATTTTCTTTCTAGTGTCCTTCGTTTGGGAGAAAAATGCAAAGGTACAAGACAGCTTTTCCTTGCCAATATCTCTCTTTTGCAAAGAGCTGCGCATTGGAAAATTCAGGGCTATGTCGTGTAGATGATGGCCTAACAGGAGGCTTTAAAATTTTCTTTCTAGTGTCCTTCGTTTGGGAGAAAAATGCAATGGTACAAGACAGCTTTTCCTTGCCAATATCTCTCTTATGCAAAGAGCTACGCATTGGAAAATTCAGGGCTATGTCGTGTAGATGATGGCCTAACAGGAGGCTTTAAAATTTTCTTTCTAGTGACCTTCGTTTGGGAGAAAAATGCAAAGGTACAAGACAGCTTTTCCTTGCCAATATCTCTCTTTTGCAAAGAGCTGCGCATTGGAAAATTCAGGGCTATGTCGTGTAGATGATGGCCTAACAGGAGGCTTTAAAATGTTCTTTCTAGTGTCCTTCGTTTGGGAGAAAAATGCAATGGTACAAGACAGCTTTTCCTTGCCAATATCTCTCTTTTGCAAAGAGCTGCGCATTGGAAAATTCAGGGCTATGTCGTGTAGATGATGGCCTAACAGGAGGCTTTAAAATTTTCTTTCTAGTGTCCTTCGTTTGGGAGAAAAATGCAAAGGTACAAGACAGCTTTTCCTTGCCAATATCTCTCTTTTGCAAAGAGCTGCGCATTGGAAAATTCAGGGCTATGTCGTGTAGATGATGGCCTAACAGGAGGCTTTAAAATTTTCTTTCTAGTGTCCTTCGTTTGGGAGAAAAATGCAAAGGTACAAGACAGCTTTTCCTTGCCAATATCTCTCTTTTGCAAAGAGCTACTCATTGGAAAATTCAGGGCTATGTCGTGTAGATGATGGCCTAACAGGAGGCTTTAAAATTTTCTTTCTAGTGCCCTTCGTTTGGGAGAAAAATGCAAAGGTACAAGACAGCTTTTCCTTGCCAATATCTCTCTTTTGCAAAGAGCTAGGCATTGGAAAATTCAGGGCTATAATGTGTAGATGAAGCACTAACAGGAGGCTTTAAAATTTTCATTCTAGTGTCCTTCGTTTGGGAGAAAAATGCAAAGGTACAATACAGCTTTTCCTTGCCGATATCTCTCTTTTGCAAAGAGATAGGCATTGGAAAATTCAGGGCTATAACGTGTAGATGAAGCACTAATAGGAGGCTTTAAAATTTTCATTCTAGTGTCCTTCGTTTGGGAGAAAAATGCAAAGGTTCAATACAGCTTTTCCTTGCCGATATCTCTCTTTTGCAAAGAGCTAGGCATTGGAAAATTCAGGGCTATAACGTGTAGATGAAGCACTAACAGGAGGCTTTAAAATTTTCATTCTAGTGTCTTTCGTTTGGGAGAAAAATGCAAAGGTACAATACAGTTTTTCCTTGCCGATATCTCTCTTTTGCAAAGAGCTGCGCATTGGAAAATTCAGGGCTATGTCGTGTAGATGATGGCCGAACAGGAGGCTTTAAAATGTTCTTTCTAGTGTCCTTCGTTTGGGAGAAAAATGCAAAGGTACAAGACAGCTTTTCCTTGCCAATATCTCTCTTTTGCAAAGAGCTACGCATTGGAAAATTCAGGGCTATGTCGTGTAGATGATGGCCTAACAGGAGGCTTTAAAATTTTCTTTCTAGTGTCCTTCGTTTGGGAGAAAAATGCAAAGGTACAAGACAGCTTTTCCTTGCCAATATCTCTCTTTTGCAAAGAGCTACGCATTGGAAAATTCAGGGCTATGTCGTGTAGATGATGGCCTAACAGGAGGCTTTAAAATTTTCTTTCTAGTGACCTTCGTTTGGGAGAAAAATGCAAAGGTACAAGACAGCTTTTCCTTGCCAATATCTCTCTTTTGCAAAGAGCTGCGCATTGGAAAATTCAGGGCTATGTCGTGTAGATGATGGCCTAACAGGAGGCTTTAAAATGTTCTTTCTAGTGTCCTTCGTTTGGGAGAAAAATGCATTGGTACAAGACAGCTTTTCCTTGCCAATATCTCTCTTTTGCAAAGAGCTGCGCATTGGAAAATTCAGGGCTATGTCGTGTAGATGATGGCCTAACAGGAGGCTTTAAAATTTTCTTTCTAGTGTCCTTCGTTTGGGAGAAAAATGCAAAGGTACAAGACAGCTTTTCCTTGCCAATATCTCTCTTTTGCAAAGAGCTACTCATTGGAAAATTCAGGGCTATGTCGTGTAGATGATGGCCTAACAGGAGGCTTTAAAATTTTCTTTCTAGTGCCCTTCGTTTGGGAGAAAAATGCAAAGGTACAAGACAGCTTTTCCTTGCCAATATCTCTCTTTTGCAAAGAGCTGCGCATTAAAAAATTCAGGGCTATGTCGTGTAGATGATGGCCTAACAGGAGGCTTTAAAATTTTCTTTCTAGTGCCCTTCGTTTGGGAGAAAAATGCAATGGTACAAGACAGCTTTTCCTTGCCAATATCTCTCTTTTGCAAAGAGCTGCGCATTGGAAAATTCAGGGCTATGTCGTGTAGATGATGGCCTAACAGGAGGCTTTAAAATTTTCTTTCTAGTGTCCTTCGTTTGGGAGAAAAATGCAAAGGTACAAGACAGCTTTTCCTTGCCAATATCTCTCTTTTGCAAAGAGCTACGCATTGGAAAATTCAGGGCTATGTCGTGTAGATGATGGCCTAACAGGAGGCTTTAAAATTTTCTTTCTAGTGACCTTCGTTTGGGAGAAAAATGCAAAGGAACAAGACAGCTTTTCCTTGCCAATATCTCTCTTTTGCAAAGAGCTGCGCATTGGAAAATTCAGGGCTATGTCGTGTAGATGATGGCCTAACAGGAGGCTTTAAAATTTTCTTTCTAGTGTCCTTCGTTTGGGAGAAAAATGCAATGGTACAAGACAGCTTTTCCTTGCCAATATCTCTCTTTTGCAAAGAGCTGCGCATTGGAAAATTCAGGGCTATGTCGTGTAGATGATGGCCTAACAGGAGGCTTTAAAATTTTCTTTCTAGTGTCCTTCGTTTGGGAGAAAAATGCAATGGTACAAGACAGCTTTTCCTTGCCAATATCTCTCTTTTGCAAAGAGCTGCGTATTGGAAAATTCAGGGCTATTTCGTGTAGATGATGGCCTAACAGGAGGCTTTACAATTTTCTTTCTAGTGTCCTTCGTTTGGGAGAAAAATGCAAAGGTACAAGACAGCTTTTCCTTGCCAATATCTCTCTTTTGCAAAGAGCTACGCATTGGAAAATTCAGGGCTATGTCGTGTAGATGATGGCCTAACAGGAGGCTTTAAAATTTTCTTTCTAGTGACCTTCGTTTGGGAGAAAAATGCAATGGTACAAGACAGCTTTTCCTTGCCAATATCTCTCTTTTGCAAAGAGCTACGCATTGGAATATTCAGGGCTATGTCGTGTAGATGATGGCCTAACAGGAGGCTTTAAAATTTTCTTTCTAGTGACCTTCGTTTGGGAGAAAAATGCAATGGTACAAGACAGCTTTTCCTTGCCAATATCTCTCTTTTGCAAAGAGCTGCGCATTGGAAAATTCAGGGCTATGTCGTGTAGATGATGGCCTAACAGGAGGCTTTAAAATTTTAATTCTAGTGTCCTTCGTTTGGGAGAAATATGCAATGGTACAAGACAGCTTTACCTTGCCAATATCTCTCTTTTGCAAAGAGCTACGCATTGGAAAATTCAGGGCTATGTCGTGTAGATGATGGCCTAACAGGAGGCTTTAAAATTTTCTTTCTAGTGTCCTTCGTTTGGGAGAAAAATGCAATGGTACAAGACAGCTTTTCCTTGCCAATATCTCTCTTTTGCAAAGAGCTACGCATTGGAAAATTCAGGGCTATTTCGTGTAGATGATGGCCTAACAGGAGGCTTTAAAATTTTCTTTCTAGTGTCCTTCGTTTGGGAGAAAAATGCAAAGGTACAAGACAGCTTTTCCTTGCCAATATCTCTCTTTTGCAAAGAGCTGCGCATTGGAAAATTCAGGGCTATGTCGTGTAGATGATGGCCTAACAGGAGGCTTTAAAATTTTCTTTCTAGTGTCCTTCGTTTGGGAGAAAAATGCAATGGTACAAGACAGCTTTTCCTTGCCAATATCTCTCTTTTGCAAAGAGCTGCGCATTGGAAAATTCAGGGCTATGTCGTGTAGATGATGGCCTAACAGGAGGCTTTAAAATTTTCTTTCTAGTGTCCTTCGTTTGGGAGAAAAATGCAATGGTACAAGACAGCTTTTCCTTGCCAATATCTCTCTTTTGCAAAGAGCTACGCATTGGAAAATTCAGGGCTATTTCGTGTAGATGATGGCCTAACAGGAGGCTTTAAAATTTTCTTTCTAGTGTCCTTCGTTTGGGAGAAAAATGCAATGGTACAAGACAGCTTTTCCTTGCCAATATCTCTCTTTTGCAAAGAGCTACGCATTGGAAAATTCAGGGCTATTTCGTGTAGATGATGGCCTAACAGGAGGCTTTAAAATTTTCTTTCTAGTGTCCTTCGTTTGGGAGAAAAATGCAAAGGTACAAGACAGCTTTTCCTTGCCAATATCTCTCTTTTGCAAAGAGCTGCGCATTGGAAAATTCAGGGCTATGTCGTGTAGATGATGGCTTAACTGGAGGCTTTAAAATTTTCTTTCTAGTGACCTTCGTTTGGGAGAAAAATGCAAAGGTACAAGACAGCTTTTCCTTGCCAATATCTCTCTTTTGCAAAGAGCTGCGCATTGGAAAATTCAGGGCTATATCGTGTAGATGATGGCCTAACATGAGGCTTTAAAATTTTAATTCTAGTGTCCTTCGTTTGGGAGAAAAATGCAAAGGTACAAAACAGCTTTTCCTTGCCAATATCTCTCTTTTGCAAAGAGCTGCGCATTGGAAAATTCATGGCTATGCCGTGTAGATGATGGTCTAACAGGAGGCTTTAAAATTTTCTTTCTAGTGTCCTTCGTTTGGGAGAAAAATGCAAAGGTACAAGACAGCTTTTCCTTGCCAATATCTCTCTTTTGCAAAGAGCTACGCTTTGGAAAATTCAGGGCTATGTCGTGTAGATGATGGCCTAACAGGAGGCTTTAAAATTTTCTTTCTAGTGACCTTCGTTTGGGAGAAAAATGCAATGGTACAAGACAGCTTTTCCTTGCCAATATCTCTCTTTTGCAAAGAGCTACGCATTGGAAAATTCAGGGCTATGTCGTGTAGATGATGGCCTAACAGGAGGCTTTAAAATTTTCTTTCTAGTGACCTTCGTTTGGGAGAAAAATGCAATGGTACAAGACAGCTTTTCCTTGCAATTATCTCTCTTTTGCAAAGAGCTGCGCATTGGAAATCTCAGGGCTATGTCGTGTAGATGATGGCCTAACAGGAGGCTTTAAAATTTTAATTCTATTGTCCTTCGTTTGGGAGAAATATGCAATGGTACAAGACAGCTTTACCTTGCCAATATCTCTCTTTTGCAAAGAGCTACGCATTGGAAAATTCAGGGCTATGTCGTGTAGATGATGGCCTAACAGGAGGCTTTAAAATTTTCTTTCTAGTGACCTTCGTTTGGGAGAAAAATGCAAAGGTACAAGACAGCTTTTCCTTGCCAATATCTCTCTTTTGCAAAGAGCTGCGCATTGAAAAATTCAGGGCTATGTCGTGTAGATGATGGCCTAACAGGAGGCTTTAAAATTTTCTTTCTAGTGTCCTTCGTTTGGGAGAAAAATGCAATGGTACAAGACAGCTTTTCCTTGCCAATATCTCTCTTTTGCAAAGAGCTGCGCATTGGAAAATTCATGGCTATGTCGTGTAGATGATGGCCTAACAGGAGGCTTTAAAATTTTCTTTCTAGTGTCCTTCGTTTGGGAGAAAAATGCAATGGTACAAGACAGCTTTTCCTTGCCAATATCTCTCTTTTGCAAAGAGCTGCGCATTGGAAAATTCAGGGCTATTTCGTGTAGATGATGGCCTAACAGGAGGCTTTAAAATTTTCTTTCTAGTGTCCTTCGTTTGGGAGAAAAATGCAATGGTACAAGACAGCTTTTCCTTGCCAATATCTCTCTTTTGCAAAGAGCTGCGCATTGGAAAATTCAGGGCTATGTCGTGTAGATGATGGCTTAACTGGAGGCTTTAAAATTTTCTTTCTAGTGACCTTCGTTTGGGAGAAAAATGCAAAGGTACAAGACAGCTTTTCCTTGCCAATATCTCTCTTTTGCAAAGAGCTGCGCATTGGAAAATTCAGGGCTATATCGTGTAGATGATGGCCTAACATGAGGCTTTAAAATTTTAATTCTAGTGTCCTTCGTTTGGGAGAAAAATGCAAAGGTACAAAACAGCTTTTCCTTGCCAATATCTCTCTTTTGCAAAGAGCTGCGCATTGGAAAATTCATGGCTATGCCGTGTAGATGATGGTCTAACAGGAGGCTTTAAAATTTTCTTTCTAGTGTCCTTCGTTTGGGAGAAAAATGCAAAGGTACAAGACAGCTTTTCCTTGCCAATATCTCTCTTTTGCAAAGAGCTACGCTTTGGAAAATTCAGGGCTATGTCGTGTAGATGATGGCCTAACAGGAGGCTTTAAAATTTTCTTTCTAGTGACCTTCGTTTGGGAGAAAAATGCAATGGTACAAGACAGCTTTTCCTTGCCAATATCTCTCTTTTGCAAAGAGCTACGCATTGGAAAATTCAGGGCTATGTCGTGTAGATGATGGCCTAACAGGAGGCTTTAAAATTTTCTTTCTAGTGACCTTCGTTTGGGAGAAAAATGCAATGGTACAAGACAGCTTTTCCTTGCAATTATCTCTCTTTTGCAAAGAGCTGCGCATTGGAAATCTCAGGGCTATGTCGTGTAGATGATGGCCTAACAGGAGGCTTTAAAATTTTAATTCTATTGTCCTTCGTTTGGGAGAAATATGCAATGGTACAAGACAGCTTTACCTTGCCAATATCTCTCTTTTGCAAAGAGCTACGCATTGGAAAATTCAGGGCTATGTCGTGTAGATGATGGCCTAACAGGAGGCTTTAAAATTTTCTTTCTAGTGACCTTCGTTTGGGAGAAAAATGCAAAGGTACAAGACAGCTTTTCCTTGCCAATATCTCTCTTTTGCAAAGAGCTGCGCATTGAAAAATTCAGGGCTATGTCGTGTAGATGATGGCCTAACAGGAGGCTTTAAAATTTTCTTTCTAGTGTCCTTCGTTTGGGAGAAAAATGCAATGGTACAAGACAGCTTTTCCTTGCCAATATCTCTCTTTTGCAAAGAGCTGCGCATTGGAAAATTCATGGCTATGTCGTGTAGATGATGGCCTAACAGGAGGCTTTAAAATTTTCTTTCTAGTGTCCTTCGTTTGGGAGAAAAATGCAATGGTACAAGACAGCTTTTCCTTGCCAATATCTCTCTTTTGCAAAGAGCTGCGCATTGGAAAATTCAGGGCTATTTCGTGTAGATGATGGCCTAACAGGAGGCTTTAAAATTTTCTTTCTAGTGTCCTTCGTTTGGGAGAAAAATGCAAAGGTACAAGACAGCTTTTCCTTGCCAATATCTCTCTTTTGCAAAGAGCTGCGCATTGGAAAATTCAGGGCTATGTCGTGTAGATGATGGCCTAACAGGAGGCTTTAAAATTTTAATTCTAGTGTCCTTCGTTTGGGAGAAAAATGCAAAGGTACAAGACAGCTTTTCGTTGCCAATATCTCTCTTTTGCAAAGAGCTACGCATTGGAAAATTCAGGGCTATGTCGTGTAGATGATGGCCTAACAGGAGGCTTTAAAATTTTCTTTCTAGTGTCCTTCGTTTGGGAGAAATATGCAATGGTACAAGACAGCTTTTCCTTGCCAATATCTCTCTTTTGCAAAGAGCTACGCATTGGAAAATTCAGGGCTATGTCGTGTAGATGATGGCCTAACAGGAGGCTTTAAAATTTTCTTTCTAGTGTCCTTCGTTTGGGAGAAAAATGCAATGGTACAAGACAGCTTTTCCTTGCCAATATCTCTCTTTTGCAAAGAGCTACGCATTGGAAAATTCAGGGCTATGTCGTGTAGATGATGGCCTAACAGGAAGCTTTAAAATTTTCTTTCTAGTGACCTTCGTTTGGGAGAAAAATGCAATGGTACAAGACAGCTTTTCCTTGCCAATATCTCTCTTTTGCAAAGAGCTACGCATTGGAACATTCAGGGCTATGTCGTGTAGATGATGGCCTAACAGGAGGCTTTAAAATTTTCTTTCTAGTGACCTTCGTTTGGGAGAAAAATGCAATGGTACAAGACAGCTTTTCCTTGCCAATATCTCTCTTTTGCAAAGAGCTGCGCATTGGAAAATTCAGGGCTATGTCGTGTAGATGATGGCCTAACATGAGGCTTTAAAATTTTAATTCTAGTGTCCTTCGTTTGGGAGAAATATGCAATGGTACAAGACAGCTTTACCTTGCCAATATCTCTCTTTTGCAAAGAGCTACGCATTGGAAAATTCAGGGCTATGTCGTGTAGATGATGGCCTAACAGGAGGCTTTAAAATTTTCTTTCTAGTGTCCTTCGTTTGGGAGAAAAATGCAATGGTACAAGACAGCTTTTCCTTGCCAATATCTCTCTTTTGCAAAGAGCTACGCATTGGAAAATTCAGGGCTATTTCGTGTAGATGATGGCCTAACAGGAGGCTTTAAAATTTTCTTTCTAGTGTCCTTCGTTTGGGAGAAAAATGCAATGGTACAAGACAGCTTTTCCTTGCCAATATCTCTCTTTTGCAAAGAGCTACGCATTGGAAAATTCAGGGCTATGTCGTGTAGATGATGGCCTAACAGGAGGCTTTAAAATTTTCTTTCTAGTGTCCTTCGTTTGGGAGAAAAATGCAAAGGTACAAGACAGCTTTTCCTTGCCAATATCTCTCTTTTGCAAAGAGCTGCGCATTGGAAAATGCAGGGCTATATCGTGTAGATGATGGCCTAACATGAGGCTTTAAAATTTTAATTCTAGTGTCCTTCGTTTGGGAGAAAAATGCAAAGGTATAAGACAGCTTTTCCTTGCCAATATCTCTCTTTTGCAAAGAGCTGCGCATTGGAAAATTCATGGCTATGCCGTGTAGATGATGGTCTAACAGGAGGCTTTAAAATTTTCTTTCTAGTGACCTTCGTTTGGGAGAAAAATGCAATGGTACAAGACAGCTTTTCCTTGCCAATATCTCTCTTTTGCAAAGAGCTGCGCATTGGAAAATTCAGGGCTATGTCGTGTAGATGATGGCCTAACAGGAGGCTTTAAAATTTTCTTCTAGTGTCCTTCGTTTGGGAGAAAAATGCAATGGTACAAGACAGCTTTTCCTTGCCAATATCTCTCTTTTGCAAAGAGCTACGCATTGGAAAATTCAGGGCTATGTCGTGTAGATGATGGCCTAACAGGAGGCTTTAAAATTTTCTTTCTAGTGACCTTCGTTTGGGAGAAAAATGCAAAGGTACAAGACAGCTTTTCCTTGCCAATATCTCTCTTTTGCAAAGAGCTGCGCATTGGAAAATTCAGGGCTATGTCGTGTAGATGATGGCTTAACTGGAGGCTTTAACATTTCTTTCTAGTGTCCTTCGTTTGGGAGAAAAATGCAAAGGTACAAGACAGCTTTTCCTTGCCAATATCTCTCTTTTGCAAAGAGCTGCGCATTGGAAAATTCATGGCTATGCCGTGTAGATGATGGTCTAACAGGAGGCTTTAAAATTTTCTTTCTAGTGTCCTTCGTTTGGGAGAAAAATGCAATGGTACAAGACAGCTTTTCCTTGCCAATATCTCTCTTTTGCAAAGAGCTGCGCATTGGAAAATTCAGGGCTATGTCGTGTAGATGATAGCCTAACAGGAGGCTTTAAAATTTTCTTTCTAGTGACCTTCGTTTGGAAGAAAAATGCAAAGGTACAAGACAGCTTTTCCTTGCCAATATCTCTCTTTTGCAAAGAGCTGCGCATTGGAAAATTCAGGGCTATGTCGTGTAGATGATGGCCTAACAGGAGGCTTTAAAATTTTCTTTCTAGTGTCCTTCGTTTGGGAGAAAAATGCAAAGGTACAAGACAGCTTTTCCGTGCCAATATCTCTCTTTTGCAAAGAGCTGCGCTTTGGAAAATTCAGGGCTATATCGTGTAGATGATGGCCTAACATGAGGCTTTAAAATTTTAATTCTAGTGTCCTTCGTTTGGGAGAAAAATGCAAAGGTACAAGACAGCTTTTCCTTGCCAATATCTCTCTTTTGCAAAGAGCTGCGCATTGGAAAATTCATGGCTATGCCGTGTAGATGATGGTCTAACAGGAGGCTTTAAAATTTTCTTTCTAGTGTCCTTCGTTTGGGAGAAAAATGCAATGGTACAAGACAGCTTTTCCTTGCCAATATCTCTCTTTTGCAAAGAGCTACGCATTGGAAAATTCAGGGCTATGTCGTGTAGATGATGGCCTAACAGGAGGCTTTAAAATTTTCTTTCTAGTGACCTTCGTTTGGGAGAAAAATGCAAAGGTACAAGACAGCTTTTCCTTGCCAATATCTCTCTTTTGCAAAGAGCTGCGCATTGGAAAATTCATGGCTATGTCGTGTAGATGATGGCCTAACAGGAGGCTTTAAAATTTTCTTTCTAGTGTCCTTCGTTTGGGAGAAAAATGCAATGGTACAAGACAGCTTTTCCTTGCCAATATCTCTCTTTTGCAAAGAGCTGCGCATTGGAAAATTCAGGGCTATTTCGTGTAGATGATGGCCTAACAGGAGGCTTTAAAATTTTCTTTCTAGTGTCCTTCGTTTGGGAGAAAAATGCAAAGGTACAAGACAGCTTTTCCTTGCCAATATCTCTCTTTTGCAAAGAGCTGCGCATTGGAAAATTCAGGGCTATGTCGTGTAGATGATGGCCTAACAGGAGGCTTTAAAATTTTAATTCTAGTGTCCTTCGTTTGGGAGAAAAATGCAAAGGTACAAGACAGCTTTTCCTTGCCAATATCTCTCTTTTGCAAAGAGCTACGCATTGGAAAATTCAGGGCTATGTCGTGTAGATGATGGCCTAACAGGAGGCTTTAAAATTTTCTTTCTAGTGTCCTTCGTTTGGGAGAAATATGCAATGGTACAAGACAGCTTTTCCTTGCCAATATCTCTCTTTTGCAAAGAGCTACGCATTGGAAAATTCAGGGCTATGTCGTGTAGATGATGGCCTAACAGGAGGCTTTAAAATTTTCTTTCTAGTGTCCTTTGTTTGGGAGAAAAATGCAATGGTACAAGACAGCTTTTCCTTGCCAATATCTCTCTTTTGCAAAGAGCTACGCATTGGAAAATTCAGGGCTATGTCGTGTAGATGATGGCCTAACAGGAGGCTTTAAAATTTTCTTTCTAGTGTCCTTCGTTTGGGAGAAAAATGCAATGGTACAAGACAGCTTTTCCTTGCCAATATCTCTCTTTTGCAAAGAGCTACGCATTGGAAAATTCAGGGCTATGTCGTGTAGATGATGGCCTAACAGGAGGCTTTAAAATTTTAATTCTAGTGTCCTTCGTTTGGGAGAAAAATGCAAAGGTACAAGACAGCTTTTCCTTGCCAATATCTCTCTTTTGCAAAGAGCTGCGCATTGGAAAATTCAGGGCTATGTCGTGTAGATGATGGCCTAACAGGAGGCTTTAAAATTTTCTTCTAGTGTCCTTCGTTTGGGAGAAAAATGCAATGGTACAAGACAGCTTTTCCTTGCCACATAGATACTAACAGCTATTTAATAACATTACGCTAGAAAGTGATTATTAGCAACATATATATCTATATAAACAACCCCGCCAGGGTTGTGCCTTCAAAAATAATCACACACGGACACGCTTTTTAAACCTTTTTTTCACATCTCTTTATTCTTCTTATGCACATGTATGTTAGTTCTGTGATTTTAACCTTTATGTTTCACTGCAGTTTGGGATAATAATATTAATATTTATCCAATTTTAATACATACTTAATAAAGGTTATATTTTATGATTCATTCATTCTGTCCAGTGCGTCAACAGTGCAGATTTCTTCTTGTTTTTTCTCCCAAATTCTATAACAATGACAGTAAATGTTGTTTCTTTTCAAACAGAACTTTCTTGACCATGCTTCTTGCTTGAAAGATCTGGGAGCACATGGAAAACAGTACAAACCATGCAGTATCACAAGAGCCTTTATTTGATATTTCATGAAGATAGAGCAGAATTGAGGACACGTCAACTATTTCTGCCGAAGGTGGTTCATCTTTCCACATGGTGCCTTTGGCCACTGACACCTTCGTTGAGTCAAAGTCTCTGGCTGTGGTCAGAACTTTGAAAATTTATGTCACCAGAACGGTTCAGATTAGGAAAACAGAGGCTCTGTTTGTCCTGTATGCTCCCAACAGGATTGGGTGTCCTGCTTCCATGTAGACAATTATGCGCTGGATCTGTGGTAAGATTCAGCATGCTCATTCCACGGCAGGATTGCCGTTACTGAATTAGGTGAAGACCCATTCTACTAGAAAGGTGGGTTCATCCTGGGCAGCTGGTCGGGGAGTCTCGGCATTGCAACTTTGCCGAGCAGCTATTTAGTAAACACTTTTGCTAAGTTTTACAAGTTTTAGAGTAAAGGAGATTCAACTGAGGCAGCACAAGGGAACTCTCATCTGGGGACAACAACTGCAGTGAGAACACATATTTTCAGATGAACATGGGAGGGCAGAAGGCTGCCTAATACTGAAGCACCCCCAAACAACAAACCAAATGCAACAACTAGTACAAGCATTCCTGGGGGAAGGTCTGCAGAAGACGGATATGCATATAGTGATGTCATCCAAGCAGTGGGCCAAAGTTGGCTGGAACCCTCATCTGCATATGAAAAGAGAAAAGGGGTATGCAGGGCATGGCGGCCTTTTGCGGCGCTTGGATGACCCTTAGTTCGCATTAAACACCCCCACCCTCCTTCGGTGTGGGGCTCATGTTGGCCATGCCCCAGCCCCTGAAGCATTCAAGCTGATTTCTTGCAGCAGCTTGGCACTGTAACAGCTCCAGAGCTGCTCTGTAAGGCAAGTAAAAGGGTGTGGGCCCTGCAGCACTACCTGTAGTTTGCATTGTGCATTGGAAGGCACAAAGTAAGCAGACAGGAGGAGAAGTCAGGATAGTCCACAAGGGTATAGAAGGGAGGGGCTCAAGAAAAAAGAAGTGGAAACAGACAGCAAACTAGGCTGGAGAGAGACCTGAGACAAAGAGATCTGAATTATATGAGAGCCGACCAGGGGAAACACAAATTATGCAGTCAAGTTTCCCACATTTGGGGAAATCGCAGGGGCAGCACACCCAGGTGAGATACTATAATCAGGAAGGTGCTTCTCCAAGGCCAAGGCTCACCCATTGCACACTGGGTGTGCTGCTCCTACGATTTCCCCAAATGTGGGACACTTGACTGCATAATTTGTGTTTCCTCTGGTCGGCTCTCGTATAATTCAGATCTCTTTGTCTCAGGTCTCTCTCCAGCCTAGTTTGCTCTCTGTTTCCACTTCTTTTTTCTTGAGCCCCTCCCTTCTATACCCTTGTGGACTATCCTGACTTCTCCTCCCGTCTGCTTACTTTGTGCCTTCCAATGCACAATGCAAACTACAGGTAGTGCTGCAGGGCCCACACCCTTTTACTTGCCTTACAGAGCAGCTCTGGAGCTGTTACAGTGCCCAGCTGCTGCAAGAAATCAGCTTGAATGCTTCATGGGATGGGGCATGGCCAACATGAGCCCCACACCAAAGGAGGGTGGGGGTGTTTAATGCGATCTAGGGGTCATCCAAGCACCGCAAAAGGCCGCCATGCCCTGCACGCCCCTTTTCTCTTTTCATATGCAGATGAGTGTTGAAGCCAACTTTGACCCACTGCTTGGATAACATCACCATATGCAAATCCATCTGCTGCAGGCCTTCCCCCAGGAATGCT